>NC_139950.1:21367583-21560083 GCF_963454915.1 Gymnoscopelus microlampas
TTAAATGTTTATCTTTTTCATCTATAGACCCATTCCATCTTAAGGAACCATTCGCTCACCTGCAGACCAGAGGACCAATCAAAGTGGGGCTCCAGATGACATGGACTACCTGCTACAGGACGGTCAGTCTTTGAACCATAGGCCTACGTATGGTTCTTGACTCAATGGCTGTAATCTGAACATCAATTAATGAATTAATTCATTAATTAATCTTCAACTATCATTAAGCCACATTCAACCAACTAACATTCAATTTGAATCTTTTTTCTTTTCATTTAAAGTCTGTCAGTTCAACTAATTTGATCACTTTAACGCTTATTTGTTTATCTTTAGACATCACAAGCGTCTGAAACACTCTGCTGACTATGTTAAATGGTACTGTATAAACTGTTTAATTATTCTCATACTGTTTTACAAGTTGAATGTTCAATGACGGTGTGTCCTCTTAACTTGTCACTTTGTTTTAGGAGTCATGTACAGTTTGGACAGACAGATGTGGTCAATTGGATCTTCACCAAAATCTGGTAATTATTCCAAAATAGAAAAGAACTGCTGTATGCATGACTTGTAGCTAGTGTGCTAAACATGGAACACCACTGGCTCAGTCTTTTAAGCAATGTTATGAATGTTCCAGATTTCAGTAATATGCAGAAATGAATGGATATTCTGTTAAATATGTTTTATGCAAATGTTTTACCCTGTCTGTAGCACTTTGAGATAACATGTTAAGTGCATTATTATTATTCTTAGTAGTAGTAGTAGTAGTAGTAGTAGTAGTAGTAGTAGTAGTAGTAGTAGTAGTAGTAGTAGTAGTAGTAGTAGTAGTAGTAGTAGTAGTAGTAGTAGTAGTAGTAGCAATAGTAGTAGTAGTAGTAGTAGTATTAGTAGTAGTAGTACAATTTTGTATCTGTTGTCTGAAAGCTACTTGCATTCATTTAAAATAAATTATGACATATCTTTTCTAATAAACAAACTAATAAATAAAAACATTTGGAGGTAAGAGGTTAACACCATGAATGTATTGTGCCCATAGAAGAAGAAGAAGAAGAAGAATTGCTATAGCATATTATCGTCAATAGGCCTATTCCATGGTTGGGTTTTCCCTACATTCATTCAAAAATAAATCAGCTCTAAAGCACAAACAGACTGTCCAGTGAAGAGCTAGAATCAAAACAGGGACCAAAGCATGGATGGGTTTAGTCTTAGAACCAACCTCCAACCGTACCTCGTAGCTACAAATTGCAAACTGTTAATAAAGTATTCCATCAATCAAAAAACCATCACAGGCATTAGGCCAGTGGTTCTCAAACTTTGTCAAGGACCCCTGAATTAATGTGTATTTAGCCACAGACTCCCATCTGCCAAGGACCCCATACAAGATTTGCGGTGTTGAAAACGTCCAAAATAATATACATGTATATTCAAACAATATTCAAACAAGATTTTTTTTAAAATAGCTGATCTATATAGGGCCATAGGAGTCCCCGGACCCCACTTTGAGAACCCCTGCATTAGACCACGGACCACCATAACTCTGAGAGTGTACAAATGGAACCAAATGGGCCCATAAGGGTCCATTTGGTTCCATTTGAACACTCTCAAAGTTACAGCCACAAAAGGGTCCATTTGGTTCCTAACTATCCATCCTTTGTCTGGGGACCCCCTGGAAGCCCCTCAAGGACCCCTGTGGGTCCCCGGACCTCACTTTGAGAACCACCGCATTAGGCTGCCCGCGTGTAGCCTAACCTAATTTACCCTTGCTGTAATTGTATGCTTTTGCCAACAGATGGTGCTCTTGTCCAAATGATGTACGCCTACCCATGAATCACATTCAGCCATACGTTTTAAGAAGGCAGGCAGGCCTAACCAATCTTGTCAGTTTACCTCTAAACGGTCAGATCTCAATAAAAAAGAATTACAGGTAGGTTAGTGGATACTACTCACAATTATTCTAGATTATAAAAGGAGAATAGTTAATGTGACTGTTACTAAATATACTGGTCGCATTGTGTGGAGGCTGTCAAAAAGCCATTTGACTACAACGGTGTAAAAGTGTTTAATTTGTTTGCCATTGCAGATTGATTTGGAGTTCTCCATTCTCTATTAATAATTAGCCTATTGCTTTATCACGGCATAATGATGAGGAAACGGTGTTTTCTTGTAGGAAATATGCCACGGTGACTCTGACCAGGTCTCATGACTTTTAACAACCGTCTTTTTGTTCACAACTTCGGCTGGAACAGACCAGGGCAACGACACATCTATCTGCTCTGCTACTGTATAATGCAGTGGTTCTCAACCTGTGGGTCAGGACCCCCAGGGTCCCATATTTTTTTTTAAATCGGGGGGGGGTTACTTATTGGGGTCCCCAGATGACAGTAAAGTCAAAATTTAAGGACTAAGCTATACCTAATGTGTTAAAAAAAAAATAATGAATAAATAAATACCATTACTGCATCAAAGGTAAATAAAACTTTTCAAACATTGTCCAAATTGTCAAATAATATAAGAGAGGCAAAAACATTTTTTATTGCTGATCTACAAGCTCACAATGCCTTGCAAGGGAGGCCTTGTGAGCTTGTAGATCCGCTATTTTCACAATATGTATCTGTGGAACAGACTGAGTCACTCTCAAACTAAATGCCTCAACTCCTACAATTCCAAGTGCTTGCCAGGGTGGGGGGTCCCCAAATATGATTATTTTGGGGGGTCACGGCTCACGGCCTGAAAAGGTTGAGAACCATTGGTATAATGGTATATCATAGTGTCAAGGTTAGAATCAGATACCTTGCTTATTAAGCTATTTTTTATTTCAATCTGGAAATGTGCGCAGTCCATGGGCCAGTATTCAAAATCATAAATTATATGCTTCCAATAAAATAGCATTGCATTATGTTTGATGGCTTTCAAAATCTGAATAAAGATTTAGTGGATAATTGATTACCATTGGTTTTCACTTTTTGTATATTTATTGTCTGAACTGAAATTTACACAAAACACAAGGCAATAAATTAACACACCTGATGGAAATATAAATTGTCCTTAAAATATTATAAAGAACATATGATTAGACGTTTAATTGTATCTAAACCAATGGGCTATTAGGTGTGACTTATTTACCAAAGATCTGTCTACAGTGAGTCATTTGATTAATTACGTCAGTGAGTGAGTGGGTAATTGAATGCAATTGTTTTTACATTTGTATAATTTTTTGTCACAAACTTCTTCCAACTTTTTTTCACGGCAAATTTGAGTTGAACAGTTTAACCAAGTATAAAGTAAACTGTATGTAAATTGATTGCGAGATTCTAATGAATCATCATGTTCAATTGAAACGATGGGTTTAAAATGACAGACTATTTGGTGACTGCTACATGGGCCACAGAAAATGTGCCAGTCATTTTATGTCGTGATTATATATATATATATATATATATATATATATATATATATATATATATATATATATATATATATATATATATATATATATATATATATATATATATATATATATATATATATATATACATACATATATATATATATACATATACATATATATATATATATATATATATATATATATATATATATATATATATATATATATATATATATATACACACACACACACACACATACACACATACACACACAGTAGCTAACTATGGGGAGATTTTCCAGTTAAGAAAGACGTTGTAGAACATGATCCCAGAATGAGACAATTAAATAATCCATTAGGAGGATGTAAACATAATGCATATAGATATGCCTACATAAAATTGACAGAGAATATTTCCGTTTGTGGGGGCAGGGGCTGGGGGCGGGGGGCGGGGGGGGGGGGTGATATACACCACTTTACTTTAAACAGATGATGCAGACAAAAAATGTGAATCTCATTTTTTTAAATCAACATTATTTTTTCGCCCTTATCAAATGGGCAACAAGGTGCATTTTCTGGAGCCTTTCAGATGCTAAGGTGGTCATATTTCATTCTTACAACGTCCTCACATCTCCATAAAATATGAACGCTGTGGCTGCATGGCTACTACAGCACTCAATTTGATGACGTCTGGTGCCAAGCGCTTCCCTTGGACTTTAGTTTGGCCATAATACGGCAGACTGGACCAGTGGTTCTCAACCTTCTCAGGCCGCGACCCCCCAAAATAATCATATTTGAACTGGGGACCCCCACCCTGACAAGCACTTGGGATGTAGGAGTTGAGGCATTACATTTTGTTTGACTGGGTTCCACAGATAATATTGTGAAAATAGCAGATCTACAAGCTCACAACACCTCATGTTGCGACTTTCACAATTTTTGCCTCTTTTTTTATTATTTGACAATTTGGCCAATGTTTGACCAGTTTATATATTATAGTTTGTTGATTACTTTTGATGCATTAATGGTCTTTTTCTTTTCTTTCTTTTGAGGAATTAAAAAGGTTTTAAAAGTCCTTAAATTGTCACTTCACTGTCATCTGGAGACCCCCCCCCCCCCCCCCTCCACCCCCGTGAAATCATGTGTGGACCCCGACCCACAGGTTGAGAACCACTGCCCACTAGGCTATACCACGATAAACGAGGAGAGCGATTATTTCACTCTTTTAAAAAAAATTAAACTGTCATGGATTTATTTTTCCTCTAGCCTAATGAACAAAGCTTAGTTTTAATCAGATGCGTGACGTGGATTTGCTTTTTATCCGATTATTTCTATCAGATCGCTGCTGCAGAGGAATAATATATCAATAGACTACACAGTCTAATAAAAATGTAGCAGACGAGAAAAAAAAGTGTAAGCAATTGCCCTTCCAATTATTTTATGAGGCCGCACGCCCTAACAAAATCCACAGAATATGGTCATCATATAGGCTATTCCAACAACTTGTTCAAAAGTTGTCGTAAGTCGTCCGAGGTATATGCTATATAGCCTAGAAGATATAAGGAAAGAAGGAGCCAAATACGTCTAATACTATCAATATTGTAAGAATTTTGACATATCGTTTTAAAAGTAGTAATTCTATGGTGCAGCCTACTAATTCCTCATATTTAGGCTATACAGTCGTCTCCACTAAATAACCTAACGGTAATAGGGTTGGTGTTCTTTGAAATGCGCAATCTTATCTGTTGTTATCTCCAACAATCTCCATCAATTTGCTGGAAACAATGCTATCATCCTTCACCCTGCCTGTGTGGGTATCGAGTTTAATATACTTACATTGTCAGCGGTAATGGGCTATAATGTAAATATATCTTTTTGTCAGATCTTGAAACAATGATTTCTAGCGGTATGCGACGCATCATTAATAGCAGCACAATACGATCTTAATAGAGTGTGTCTTTTGTCCGAGGGACGCACATGCAAAGCGGTCGCCTCTATGCCCTCCAATCAGGGCGCCGCTTCACTCAACGTTATCCAATGGGAGATATGCAGCCTGCAGGTGGCTGCACTGTTATCAGTGCATCCTGCTTCACTCACACCACAGCGCCAGTCAATTTACCAAGAAAGCCGACCCTTATGGTCACCATCAAAAGCACTAAAAAGCATCATCAGATCGTCCGACTTCCGAGTGGATTCCTGCTGTGGACGCACTCACACGGAGACACTTTTTGATCGAACGCAACACTTCCCAAGAGAGAAGTTTTCCCTGCGGTTTTTCTCTCAACTTCAGCATTTCAAGTGCGCTATACTTTCACGGGATATTTGAAGAAACAAACGGCGAAGTGGTCTGTAGCGAGATTATATTTGTTTTTTATTTCATTTTTATTTTTTCTTGTTTTGTTTTGTTTTTTCTTCTCGCAAGATTGGTGCAGGTCCATGCACACCAATGTTAGCGGTTGGGCAGATGGACGCTAACCGGCAGAGTGCTTTCGTCCTGGGCAGCACGCCGCTGGCAGCGTTGCACAACATGACCGAGATGAAGACGTCCCTGTTCCCCTACACGCTGCAGCAGAATCCCGCGGGCTTCAAGGCGCCGTCCTTCACCAACTTAAACTCGCAACTAAACGCACAATTGTCGCAGCTCCCTCTCGGGACCCCGCATGGAATTAGCGACATCTTGGGGAGACCGATCACGCACGCCGGCCAGCTCCTCTCGGGCTTCCCCAGGATAAACGGCCTGGCCGCCGCCACCGCCGCGGGGATGTACTTCAACCCGGCGGCCGTGTCGCGGTATACCCCCAAACCCCTCACAGAGCTGCCGGGCAGGGCGCCCATTTTCTGGCCGGGAGTAATGCAAAGTTCTCCGTGGAGAGATCCGAGGATGTCCTGTCCATGTAAGTGTTGTTGTTCACTGTTCTGTTCTGTTCTGTTCTGTTCTGTTCTGTTCTGTTCTGTTCTCTTCTCTCTCTCTGTGTCTGTCTGTCTCGATCACTGGTTCCCAAACTTTTTAGCTCAAAACCCAAAAGAGAAATGAGATGTTTGCCCCAGGACCCCAAACTAGTGAAAATAGCAGATCTACAAGCTCACAACAAAGCTATGTTCTCTATTCTTAAACATTTGTTTTCTAATTTAGGGAATTTCTCCCTAAATTAGGGAGACATTCCATAAATTATATTTTTTTGTGGACATCTTTAGAAAATCTTTTAAAATAATACTAATTAATGACAACATTTAGGAAACAAAAAATAAAGGGATATTTACTCGTGACCCACACAAATCGGTCCACGACCCACAATTGGGTCCCTAACCACGGTTTGGGAACCACTTGTCCAGATGCGAGCCGGCCTGGGTTGTTGTGTCTTGTATTGTGCAATGTTTGGGGGGAAAAAACAAGATTTGTGATAGATTACTTTTTTCTTGTTTTGTGTGTTGTTGACAGGCAAATAGCTTTGCATTGTTGTGGTGGTTGCAGTTTGAATTCAATATGCAATAACCTATAGGGCAGGCTATAGGGGAGGGCGGGGTAGGTTGTGACCCTTTTGCTTTTTACTCGATTACTAAATAAATACTTGCTCAATTATGACAAAAATCTTAAAGTTAATAACTTGGATCTGTCTGTGAACTGTTGGTCGTGTTTATTTTAATTAAATCCACAGTTTCACTCTTAAAATGGTGAGCGCCTACGTCTGAAACTTTTGGAAAACTCAGACAACACCGTGTGTGTTTCCTTATGTTTCCATAAGGTTACCGACGACATTAACACCACGAACTTCTACTTAAGCTGCTGTCTAAAGTGCTAATTGTTTACATGTAGCCCATAATAACCATTCTGTGTCTTATTTCTATAGCTCAAGGAAACATAATGCTGGACAAGGACGGCAAGAAGAAGCATTCTAGGCCCACGTTCTCAGGGCAGCAGATCTTTGCACTGGAGAAAACTTTTGAGCAGACAAAATACCTGGCCGGTCCAGAGAGAGCCCGACTGGCCTACTCTTTAGGAATGACCGAGAGTCAAGTCAAGGTACTGTTGTGTTACTAATGTTTTATTTAGTAGTTTTATTATTGTAGCACAGTAGTTTTATTTGAAACGACTCTACTGTCATTATTTTTATTTTACACTCTTATATTTAGACAACCCCAAACAAGACATTATTATGATTATGATTAATTATGATGATGATGTTTTTTATTATTATTATTATTATTATTAATGATGATGGTTTTATTATTATTTATATTACTATTATTATCAATTATGATGATGATGTTTTTTATTATTATCAATTATGATCATGATGAATTTTATTATTATTAATGATATTAATTATGATGATGTTTTTTATTGCTGTTATTATTATTACTATTATTATTATTATTATTATTATTATTACACTTATTATTATTATTATTATTCCTATACAGTAAAATCTTCAGTATTCATTTAATTCCGAGAGTGTAGCCTACACAATTAAATTAACACTCTTTCAGTGTAGCCTATTCACAATATAGTGTCATTGCACTGGTTGCATTTTTCAAGTTTATTCAGAGTGGGATAACTTGCTACATTACTTGCTTTAGTGATATAATATTGGACCTGTTGTCCCAACAACAACACATCTAACAAGCTCTCTCTCTTTCTGTCCATTTTATTCTAACAGGTGTGGTTTCAGAACCGACGGACCAAGTGGCGCAAGAGGCACGCAGCGGAGATGGCCACGGCCAAGAAGAAGCACGACTCCGAGACGGAGAAGATGAAGGAGAGCTCGGACAACGAGGACGACGACGAGTACAACAAGCCGCTGGACCCCAACTCCGACGACGAGAAAATCACGAGACTCCTAAAAAAGCACAAGGCCACGAACTTGGGCCTGATGGTCAGTCCGTGCAGCAACAGCTCGGACACGTTGTGATGACCTTTATGAACTTTACAGACTCCTCTGACCGTGCTTCTAAAGCTTAACTTAACCAGGGTATCATTTTGTCCTAAAGGCGAGACAAGGCGCTGATGATGATGATGATGATGGTGGGAGAGGAATGAATGGTTTGTGTTGTAGCCTAAAGACGAAAAAAAATAATAATGTAAGTGAGATGTATATATATTTTTTACTGAGTAAGTTATGGGATACAGGATAAGTGGGCACTAGGGACATCTGGGCACCTCGATGTAAAATTGGCTATTTTGTCAAAAATGTAAAAAAACATATATATATATATTTGAAAAGTGGTCTTAAGTAATGTAAAGTATACATGATGTGAACATGCACGGTACATCATTATCAATACTTAATTTATCCTTCAACTTCTTGTTGATGCCAAAACATTACTTTTGTAGAAACATATAATTGTCAAAATGTTTAAGCATGTTCTAATCATGTGTACTTTACATTACTTAAGACCATTTTTCATATATATGTATATATATATTTTTTAAGATATTTTGGACAAAATAGCCAATTTTACATCGAGGTGCCCAGATGTCCCTAGTGCCCACCTATCCTGTTACCAAGTTATGTTGTTCAACCAATGTAAAACAAGACGTGGCAGCCCTTCCTTCCCGCAATCCTGACGCGCTTAATATGCCCTTTCTCTCTCGATATACTGCTTAATTTTTTGTTATTATTGCAGAATAATGTTGCCCAATTTCTCCTCGACGTTTTACAGTTCTAAATTCAAATACCGGCACACATTGTATATATAGATGCAAAATGTTGTAAATAGTACTGTAAAAAGCTTGTTTTAACGACATCATACCACACAATTATTTTCTTTAGGCCTATAATTCATTTGAAGGACTTTATGTTTTACCTCATCAGACCGAAATAGAAAAAACTGGACCATCGTTTGAAAAAAGAGTATTATTGCTTCCGTCCAAGGATATAGGAAGAAAAAAAACCTTTGTATTATGAATAAATTATTTAACAAGCCTTTTTGTTTTTTTGTATTATGGGTTTTTGTTTGAATGTATAGGGTTTCTGTAAATCAAAGGCGGTCAGTTTATCGCCACCAACTGAATTGTATTTCCAGTCTACAAGTATACTGCCCTGCCAAGGCAGAGTGCAGTAACTACGAAAACAAAAATCACTGAAAAATGGGTTTAAAAGTGATTCAACTGGTCAGCCAAATGAGATATCGGCATATAAGTGATATTACACTAATTGTACATCTGTTCTTGAGGTCATTGCTTATCCCCCAACACCACAAAGGCTAATTTGACCTTTAGGATACCCAAATAAGTCGGTGTGTCCAAAAACGTAGTTACTGCTCTTTGGCTTGGCAGGGCAGTATAGGCCCACACATCGCAATTTAGTTGAGCCTCAAGGGTGAAGGAGACAAGGAGTCCTGTCGTTTTAGAGAGCTTTGGACCATGAAAGGAATCTTATTTTGGAAATCAACAGCTTTTCACGGATATATTGGATACAGGATAGGTGGGCACTGCAGGGACATCTGGGCACCTCGATGTAAAATTGGCTATTTTGTACAAAATGTTAAAACATTTGAAAAATGGTCTTAAGTAATGTAAAGTAGCCTATAGCCACGTGTACATGCGCAGTACATCATTATCAGACTTAATTTTATCCTTCAACTTCTTGTTTATGCCCCAAAATGATTGGATATACACGCTTTTAAGCAATTTGTAGCAATTGTAGAAATATTAGACCTTAATTGTCGAATGTTTAACCATGATCTAGTCACGTATACTTTACATTACAGGCCCACTTAAGACCATTTCATTTTTTAATTTTTATTTTACATTTTGGACAAAATAGCCAATTTTTCAACGAGGTGCCCAGATGTCCCTATAGTGCCCACCTATCCTGTTACCCTTTTCACATGAAGCTTGTGTTTTAGTTTAGGCCATTGGCTTTATTGCTAAAAATTGTCAGCTTATCATGTTAGAATTTAAAGTAGGCATATTAGATATTATCTAACCATAGTAATACATTTTCTCCCAAATAAGTTACATCTGGCTAGTTCAAAGCATTTGTTTAAAGGCAATATTTTGTGATAATGGATTATTAGAAGTTTTAACACAAGCCATGTGAAACACACCTGCTCACTCACGCTCCTTTAACTGTGGGAGAAAAGAGTGCGCCCCCTATGTCGCTCACATGGAACTGTAGATGTGGAACTAAGTATAACCCTATGCCAGTGGTTCTCAAAGTGTGGTCCGGGGACCCCCTGGGCTCCTTGGAGGGGTACTAGGGGTCCCCCGGTAAAATTAGTTAATGTAGTGTCACAATCATTTTAACCACTTTAACCATATTGTATAGTTTGGCTATTCAAAAATATTTATATTTTTGAGAAATCTTGAAAATGTGTGAAATGTATATATCTAAAAAAAAATGTCAAACTCAAATCTTTTCTTCTGGAGGTCCCTGGCACAAAATAATTTTAAGATGGGGGTCCGCAGCCAAATAGTGCATATAATTTTGGGGGTCCTTCAGATGATTTTTTTTTTTGAGAACCACTGATGTATAACACTATACCATCAATTTAACATTAGACATTAGTCTAATACATCGTTGTTCTAGCTAGTTCAGAGATTTAACATTTTTAAATGAAATCATATTGCAACTATAGCTACAGTAGGCTATAACGCATTGACACATATTCGTGTCTAAAACACTATCATTTAGGGGCTCTTGATGTAGGAAATATGATAAATTAAACCTTGATAAAGGATGAAAAATATTTTCAACATTTTCGAAGTACAATACCCCACCCATCCCATATGCTTTAAATTCAAGTGTCTTCGAAATGTAGGTTCGGTCCAACTTTAAGCAGTTAACAAATCAAAAGTAGCCGAGATGTAGGCATTTTGTTGCTAGATGATGAAGTGAGTGATGAGTGCACTTTAGCTCAAGACCCAAAAGAGAGATGAGATGTTTGCCCTGGACCCAAACGATGCAATGCTTAATTGTGAGCTTGTAGATCTGCTATTTTCACTACTTCTTAAACATTTGTTTTCTAATGTATGGGTTTTCTTAGATCTTTATTTATTTATTCAAAAACCATTGAATTTGTTTTTAATTCATGACATTTTTAGCATTTTGGGGGGATTTTCTTTTTTCATATTTTGAAATGGTAATAATTAAATCAAAATGTAGGAAACAAAAAAAAAAGTTGTTTCTAGATGATGCAGTGAGTGAAGTGGACGTTAGGTTTTCGGAGAACATTTGACAAACATGATGATGCAGATAAACACTCCTAAACCATTCTCTTTGGTCGGGGGCGGGGCCAAGGGGCTATAGATAGGCTATAGGCTACTTGTTGCAAAGTCACTGAAATGTAGCCTTTTTATTTCAATTAGCTACTTGGGCTAAAGCCTGAAGAAACCATATAGGCTTCTTTAATTTGTATGGTTACACCTGATCATATAGAGGGACAACATTAAGGACAATTTTATTTTGAAACATATATGCTATATTAGAGGAAGGATGTTTGGTCCTATTGTGGAACAGAAAAAAGGTCGAAGTTATGTGTTATTTATTTCATGTAGCTGTGTCTCGGCAAGGTTACTCTATTGGCCAAATATATATATATATATATATATATATATATATATATATATTTTTTTTTAAATGTACTATTAATTAATTCATTATGTTATAGCCTATAGGGCTATATTAGGTTATATGTCACAATAATTCTGGCCTCTACTTAATCAGGCTGTGTTGTGGAAGTCATCTCAATTGCTTGTACATGGCAGTTACAAATTAAGCTGCATATCAGGGCACATAAAACGCCTCAAACAGGCATAGGCTACCTCTTAATAGGAAGGCTGAGGGATGGTCTGAATGGCCATATGCTAATTGCTAGGTCTAATCAAGGGGTTCTCAACCTGTGGGTCGGGACCCCCGGGGGGGGGGGGGGATTTTGGGGGGTCCCCAGATGACAGTGAAGTGACCTTCAAGGCATTTTTAATACCTAAAAAAGAAAAGAAAAGACCATTATTGCATCAAAAGTAATCAACAAACTATACAAACTGGTAAAACATTGGCCAAATTGTCCAATAACATAAGAAAGATGCAAATATTGTGAAAATAGCCGATCTGCAAGCTTGTAGATCTGATATTTTCACAATATTTATCTGTGGAACCAAAAATGTAATGCCTCAACTCCTACAATTCCAAGTGCTAATCGGGGTGGGGGGGCCCCAGTTCAAATATGATTCTTTTGGAGGGTTGAGGCCTGAAAAGGTTGAGAACCACTGGTATAATCAACAATATAATAGGCTACTCAAGGAAGACAAACAACCAATGAGTTCTAATGGTTTTATTGCTTGAGAACTGCATAACCAACAGTAAGAGGCCACGCCGCTCAAACGGGTAGAATAAAATCTCTATTTGCTTTATAAGAGGAGTGAATAAAACTGCGGCTTGTCCTATATCACATGACCAGCGGAAAAACAAGCAGTTTTCTTTTTTTTTTTTTGCCTACGAACCAAATCACACAGTCAAGACAACATAAATTCTGCTGCGGCAGGCACAAAATCATTTCCACTTGCAGTGATTTAGATGGAAAAATCAAGGATCAATCTAACGGCTTCACACAGTCTGTGAACTCTGTAGTGTAGTAAATTAAATCAATAAAAAGAAACGTTGGCGTTTCATCAACAGCCCTCCATAATCGCCGTTTAATGCTCTAAACGAGCGAGGAGAGCAAATTATTTGCCACGTCGCAATCAAGGCTGTCGAAGGCTACATAAAAAATTAAAAAGCAATTCTTCCTGGTCTTTCGCGCATTTAGCGTTCTCCTTTTACAATTTATAATCAACACCTTTATCCATTGGACATAAGTATGTTGTGTTAAACTCTAGACACTTCATTTCTGTGTACAATACTTGGCACCATAATGCAGTAACAAAAATAGACAAAAAAGTTTACATTTTGAGGATACCCAAGCCTATCTAAAATATCACATTCAGAACCATAATATTATCACATAGAAATAAGTTAGAGTAAGAATAATAATGAAATAATGTGTGAGACTGCTATATACGTATGAAACAATATCTTATATACTTGCATGGTCTATGGCACTGCTTAAAACATTCTTGGATAGGTTATAAATCACGTTGGCTGAAAAGATTCTCTTCTTTCCTCTTGTAATTACTATTCAAAGGTCACTGTGGCTGTAGGAACACCCAGACAGTCACTCTGTCTCCATGCACTTCAGCATAACAATTTTGGTAAGAATTATAAATTATCTCCTTTAAAAAGTACAGTATATAAAATGAGACTCAACTGATGTCTGGCATGGCAGTGTGTATACGCACACAACACACAACTCAAAATGAAACCAAAAAGGAAAAAAAAAGTATAATATTATAGATAAAACTGTTGGAACTAACTGAAAACATCTATCTAATCTAACAAAGGGACCACAAAGTTTGGTCAGGAAAAATAAGGAGGAAAAAAAGGCCGGCACTAAAAAAAACATTAACAACTCTATGTTATACTGTCCCATGTACAAATAAATCTAACAATATAGATACACAACTTTTTTTGCATTGCACTTTTCTTTCTTTTCTTTTCTTTTTTAAAACATCTTACATTGAAGAGTAGCATCTATACGTTGAGGCATACCTAAAAGTTGCAAATGTGGTTATCGTCTAAAGTCATGTAGTACTGATTTCAATTAGAGTTTTGGCAACAAACAAGGCTGTGACATGGAAAGAGAGAGAGAGTTGTCCGTCCTTTTTTCTTCTGGGGAATGGGGTTGCGTGGCAACGGTGAGGTCAGTGATGTGTATCTTGTCTGGAGAAAGGGGCTTCTCGGCGGCCAGTCCACATTCTCAGCAAGTGTTTTGTGGAGAGAACGATTGCCTTTTTTTTTTTTTTGCTTTTTTTTGTATGGATGGAGGCTGTCAGAACAACTGGTCAGCACTGCTGAAAAGTTTGCGTAGGTTTGTGTGTGTGTGTGTGTGTGTGTGTGTGTGTGTGTGTGTGTGTGTGTGTGTGTGTGTGCACGTGCGTGCATGTATGTGCATTGGTGTCCTGCTCCTTTCTCCTGTGTTCTCACAGAGGCGCTTCACAGAATATCTGCTCCCCTCTTTGGCACCACTTCTCTGACAACATAAAGAAATGAAGGCATTTATTCCAAAATGCAATTTATACATTCTGGTATAGGAGACAATGAATAGAACTTCTAAAACAGTGTTTCCCAAACAGTGGGCCGGGACCCATTTTTGGGTCGCGGACCCATTTTCATTAGGAAATATACCCTCCCCCCCATGTTCCCAAGAGTTTCCACACTCAAAAATCTAAAATGAAACATTTTCAGAAATAAAACAAATGTCAAACATTTTTCAAAATAATTTCATACATTTTCAAATTCAAATCAAAGAAATTCCATACATTTAAAAAAAACTTCAGAAGTAGTGAAAATAAAACATGTGTATTTTTCTGTAGTTTGGGTCCCAGGGGAGACATAATTTTTCTCATTTGGGTCTCGAGTTAAAACGTTTGGGAACCATTGTTCTAAAATGTCCCTAGTTCATATGCGAAGGTCTTAAAATGTCTATTCAAAAACATAGTGAGTAAATCCTTTTGGATTTGGCTTTGATTTATTTGGGAACCAGACATTGCAATCGCTGCACTTTACTTGGCAATGTGGACCATAACACATTTTTAAAAGCCCTTTTGATTGAGGCCATAAAAAGCAAATAAATAAATCAAAGCAAATGAATTGAAACAATGTTAATAATTACAATAAAAGAAAATTAATATTTACCACGACATCACTGCACCACACAACAGTTGTGCTTATTTGCATTAGGTTTACCTGCCCCCGGTGCTATTCGGAAGGACAGGAAGACAGGCTGGCAGGGGGGAAAGAGAGACAAATGAAAGTTAGCAACCATCTAACTGGGTCTAACACACACAGGCAGATCATCAGGCTGGGAGCGATGGCACATGGTGGCGATGGTGAGAACATACAAGTTGAAGGCCTTATGAATGCGCTTTGGGCAAGTGAAAGCTTATACTATAGATGTGCGGGTGCACAAACACACACTATTTGAGAGTGAGAATATATTGCACACACAGACACGTACTTATACTCATGCACATGTTCCTGCATGCATACATACGATTGAACGCACACTTTGTGACTCAAGCCTACACATTAAAACCCTCAGTGTTATCTACGTATTTGTAACTCATAGTGTAAAATGTAACCAAATGGACCCAAAAGGGTCCATTTGGTTACATTTGTACGTTCTAGAGTTCAATTTACACTCAGGATTTTATTGTGTATACACACACAGGTTAAACTCACATACCGGGGAGCGTGCGTTTTCTTCCCCCCACATGCTAACAACATTGGACATTTTTTAAACATAGCCAACTGTGATTTTAGCAGCAATGTGTGGGTCGGGATCGCGGAGCTGCTGCAGTGTCTTAGTGTGCCCCGGTCACCTCACAGATACACACTACCGTCCACTGCACACTAGGTAATGATGAAAGACCTGCGGGCCTTTGGCCTCCGGCGCGGCCTTAAGGCGCCTCTCTTTCAGCCCCGGGACCCTCACGTCTGACACCGTCGACTGGAGCGACCGTGTTAAACACTCTCAATACAGTAGTCAGTCAGCATGACAGAAAACCCCCCAAACCCTGCAGGGCTCTTCTACCCTGGACGTTTAGGTCACATATGTGACACATTCACACTGTAAAGTCCTGAGTGTTCGTTTAACTCCGAGAGGTACTACAAATGCAACCAAATGCGCCCTCTCTGAGTTACACATGGATAGATAAACACTGAGGATTTTATTGTGTAGTTAAACTTTACGCAATCGGGAAAACCTTTGTTGTACATTAGTAACATTAGTCAAGATAATAATTTTGTATATTTTAGTGAGTGTTTCACTTAATAAATGGAAGTAACTAATATTCACTTAAATCACATATGGCACAGCTATCAGTGGACACTACACCAAAACATCAACAATGTGAATAAAGAAACACACAGCCAACAAACATTGAATGAAGCAGTGAGTGCACTAGGCAACACAAACACACTGAATAAGTTACCTTGTGGTCCCCCATGCAGACGTTGGGCCCTATGTTATCATAGACTATAGACTTCTCTTCATTGTCAGGCTGTGGAAAGACAGAATACAAATGTCAGTACAGTTCGAGACAAACATTTATCCCTGTTATGTTAAAGGCATGATATACTTTTGTTAAAACAAGTGTTAAAGAACTCTATATTCCGATTAGTAAAGTTACTGTAAAGTAACAGGGGTTTTCCCAATCCAATCAGGAGAGAGAACTCACACAGAACAAGTGAAATGCGCAAACAAAAGTGGAATTGGAACATAAGCTGATAAATTATCTTTGTGGGGTTCTCTTTCCTGATTTGATGAAATTTGTGAGCTTTCTGTTTAATAAAACAGCTGGAAAGACAGGGAGACCTCTGTTATTGAACAAACACTATAGCAATTACTATCAGAAGATAGAGCTTTAACCTTTTAACAAAAGACCTTATGGTTTAACCAAACCATTTTACTTACAGCACCTTTAAAGGATGTAGAGGTTTTCTCATTTGGTTCCAATCCATTGGGCCAATACAAAAAATATGAAACAATGTTTTATAACAGCTAAAAAGACAAATATCGCTCTGTGATAGCAGTCACACTACAGCGTTGTCAGAGCATCACTCAGCATATTCGCCATAGCCGAGATAACTGAAGGGGAATCGTAATGCGCTCCCAAATTTGTTCCCATGGTCTATGGATACCATCACAGGAGCTTTACAATCACAGCACGTAAGCTATACATGAAATTATATGAAGATTGTCAGTGGCTACAGTACAGAACAGCAGCAGGCAAAGTCTCTGTGTCTCTAGTCTATACTTAGTTGTGCACCAAAAACAGCAGATCTACAAGCTCGCGACACACTGTGAGCTTGTAGATTGGCTACTTTCGGTGCACGACACAAAGTGAAACCAAGTATAAATCAGGCATTCAGAATCAGAACCAACTTTATTGTCACATCACAGGTTTACAGGTGTAAAACAGTGGGCGCTAGACCGCTGGGAGATGAATTTCTGAGGTGGAGCGCGACACCTACCATCAGCTCCCAGTACTTACCGCACGACTTGCCACACCCAAGCCGTGCTACTCATTCGCTGTGGCGGTGCCCGGGATCGAACCCATGACCTTGTGGTCAAGGGGCGAGTCCTCTACCGACTCTACCTCTAGCTACCAGGACAAAATAGCTGTTATTTAAACACATAACGTGTGACAATGCGATGTGACATTTGTTTCGAAATATATATATACTTGAACATTTGTGCCAATTATGACAAGCCCAACATAGGGACGCCAGGTTGAAAGTGGTTAAACAGAATGACACAGGGGCAGATCAGCAGTGGGGACAGCCACTGGTAGAAATCACTGGAGTCAACCTGCACGCACATTAAAATTGAAGATGTAATTCGTCTGGGGGACAATTTATTCACAAATCTGCCTGTTGTAATCATTTTGCATAAATATATAATGACGCCGTTTTGAATAAGGGTTTGTCATGCGCGAATGTGCCGTAAAACGGGCCAGCCCTTTATGAAGGTGCTATAATGCTAAATCTCCATACAATGAAAGTGTTATCACAAAGTCATGAAAATCTGCGGCGGCATTGCATGTGATTTATGCACAACAGAAGCATCCAATGGATTAAATCAGCTCTTAAGCTTGATTTATACTGTCGCGTACCGAAGGTAGCCGATCTACAAGATCACAATATTATATAATGTAACATATTTCCGCACAAATGAGTCCAGCTCAGCCCTTAGGAAGACAGCGTTGTGTTTTCGCTTTGAAGGTTTTGAGCAATGCAGTCAATAGTAATTAAGTGAGGGTGGCGGGGGCTAATGTACAAAGAGGATATCATGGCTGTCGAGCAAAAATCTTGTATCTCCATATTTCAACTTTTTATGTTTTTTTCATGAAAGAATACCCTACTTCGTCGTACAACAGAGTCGTGCAAAACTAGCGGAAATCCTCCGGAACGCAGGTCCTTTTTTTTCCATTTCTGGGAAAGTAACCGTTTTGGACATAGGAGGTTTCCACCCGACTGTGACAATATTTTCCTAGTGGCCAGATACACTCCCACTGTAATCCAAGTGCCTATTCTGAGAAAATTATGTTTCAATTTCACTTTCAGCAAACAAAGGAAGTGTTACCAACTGAGACATGGATCTGGAGGGAAGAGTATAAATCACACCACTCTGGTTGAACTAAAGACTTTTTAAACAGCCAGGCACCCCTTCAACCCACACACACACACCTAGATGTACACACAAACTGTCACAGATGCACACACACGGCCATCGACACCACACATTCACCATTCACTCACTCACATACTCACACACGCAGAGAAACACACACACACACACACACACCCACAAACGCAAGAGTCTCCACGCTGGTGGAGAGCTGTCAGCTGTGACTAGGTGAGCCGTGGCTGTCGCCGCTTCAGAAGAAAAAGAGATAGAGCGCCTGAGAATGAACCATAAAGTGAAATCCAAATTAACTTCAAACCAATCCGCCAGTCGAAGAGGGTCAACGCCGCCCCGGCGTGCTTTCGCTAGCAGGATACCCCCCCCACCGCTCTACCTTTTCTAAGCGAGCTACGCACCGGCAAACCTCGCTATTTGTCTGGCGAGATACACCCCCCCCCCCTGCCCGCCCCCACCCCCCACACACACACACACGAGCCGCTGCCTCCCAAAGCCCGGGGATACATTCATCAAACACACACTGGATAATTTACAAAGGCAGCATAAAATTGTGGATTTTCGGCCTGCATAATCTTTAGACAGATAAACAAATTACCCAGGGCCCCTCCGGCAGAGACGGAGCGCTCGCTCGGCTAAACATTCATTACCGACGCTCCCGGGGCCGGCGCCGCACGCCACAGCCAACGGGCAACCTTTGCCGTGTTAGGGCTCGGCAAGCAGAAAATAACATGATGGTGAGTTAACCGACCGTGCCATGATAGATGATGCCACACGCTGGGGCTGTTTACAGGCCCATGTCCCAACAATCTGTAATGCTGAGAGCTGGTGAGTGAGTGCGCGCGTGCACACGCGCATGTGTGTGTGTGTGTGTGTGTGTGTGTGTGTGTGTGTGTGTGTGTGTGTGTGTGTGTGTGTGTGTGTGGCCAGTGAATCATCAGCCAATCTGTGATAACACTAACTGTTAGGAGACTGCCTAGTTCCCGTATATTACAAGCAATTAGCTGGTAATTGAGAAAAACAGCAAACAGTGGCCCCGCTAAAGGCAGTGTGTGCATTTGGGGGCAACGTTTGCGATGCACTGATTGTCTGTTACACGGAAATGTGTGACTCTGTAGAGCCAGTTGCTTCTAATGTTGGCAACGTGACGAACTGAAGGTCACTCTATGGTTGCACTGGTACTTCAACGCAAAGAAGAGCATCACCCTGAAAATATCAATGTAATTAAATATTATGGATCGTCATAATCATTCTCAAATACCCCCACAGCCAACGTGATGGCTTGTATTGGCAGCACTTGCCTTCTGACTGACTTTTAAATTCAGAGTGTGACCATTATAGCAGTGGCTCTAAAAGTTTTTGTGGCCAAGGGGGCACACTAATGGGCAAGTAAAAATCTCAAGGCCCCCCTGAATGCTGCATAGTGAAAGTAGCTCATCTACAAACTCACTATGCATTGCGACACACTGTAGATCTGCTATTTTGAAACATTTGTGAACAAATAAAATAGATGAATTGCAATGTTGACATTTTTGGCTGTAAATTAAATAAACAAATATATATATAGTTGCAGACAAAGACGATATTGCAATAATGTCACATTTTGGCTGTCACAAAATCCCACGGCACACCTGCACTTGTCTGACTGGACGCGGTTAGGGAACCACTGTACTATGGTATGGGCTGCAGACTTAAAACCCGCTTGTGATGCGTCAGTCGCTGAGAAGAAAGAGCAGGAAGGAATTTCTCATTGGCGGTGGACAAAAGAAAGACAAACTTCCTGTGCAGCCACCCCACTGTGTACTGACTGTTGCTGTACAATACAGTACTGCACCCCCTCCCCACTTGAAAGCTGCTGTTGTCCAATGCACGTAGAAGCCCAGTCTCCATAACAACGTAACAAGCCCTATATAATTTGATGTACGATAAATAGCGAAAATAGCTGATCTACTACAAGCTCACTGAGATGCTACTTTTGCTGCTAGAACAATGACATGCTCAAAATATGAAAAGCAGGTTGAAAGTGGTTTAATACTTACTAACTGCTTGTAAGGATGATGATTTAAGTGTCTAGTGCATCTTATTCCATTGCTGCGAGATGCTCTGGCTAACGGCTTCCTTTAAATGAGTTGTTCACAAACATTTTTATTTCTTTATTTCAGACCCCCATAACTCTGACAGTGTACGGGTCCATTTGGTTCTATTAGTACACTCTCAGAGTTAGAGTTAAAGGGTCCATTTGGAACACCCTCAAGGAACACCAAAGGTTCCTGGTCCCCCTTTGAGAACCACTGCTCAAATTAGAAGTTTCAAATTGCAATGTGCTAGGAATTGGTATGTGAAATTTCGCTGTAGGAGTGTGTGTGTGTGTGTGTGTGTGTGTGTGTGTGTGTGTGTGTGTGTGTGTGTGTGTGTGTGTGTGTGTGTGTGTGTGTGTGTGTGTGTGTGTGTGTGTGTGTGTGTGTTCGTCATGGCTGCATAGCTCCAATAAGGTCTGAGAAAACTTTTGCAGGGCTGTACAGCAGATCTTCACATAATCCAGCAAACAAAGTAGGGGTATTAAGAATGAACAGACTGCAGCACAGACTGCAAGAGGAGGACGGGAAAGAGGAGAGAGTGTGAGTGAGAGAGAGAGATAGAGAGAAAGAGAGGGCGAGTAAGCGGTAGATGGCAGATTGGTAGGGGGTTTAGAATGGTACAATGGGTTTTGGATTTGACTCCGGGCCTAGCTCTGAGCCCGCCTGCAGCATTGGGACCAGAGAGAGAGAGAAAGAGATAGAGAGGTGGGGAGGGGGCAGTAGAGGAGACAAGAATAAAAGAGATGAGAGAGAGTGAGGGAGAGAGAGAGAGAGAGAGAGAGAGAGAGAAAGAGAAAGAGAGAGGGAGAGAAAGATCCGTGGCTTTATGAAGATGACAGGGTCCACTGGAAGTGCTGGGATATATATATATATACTGTCTGTGTGGACCGTGGCTTAGAAAATGAGTGAATATTCACACCCACCCACCCACTCATCCCACCATCTGTGAGCTGACAGAGGGGTGAAAGAAGAAACATGCATCAAGGAGAATGTGTTGGTTCAATGAGAAAAATTGATTCTTGTTTTTGTGGCAAACATCTCAATTTATCTGGGGATGGTTTTGCTGAGCGTGCATGCTCTTATGTTAAGCGACGCACAATCAAAACGGTGGACTTCCCCAGTACGAACACGGCCTTATGCCACTGGTCAGTTTTTACCGGAGGGCTCAGGGCAGACATTGGGATTAAATGGTGCTGAATGCCTTGCTCATGCCTCTGGCTGAGAGATCGGAGAGCGCTGACCAAGCCAGCTTTTGTGAAACAAAAGCTCTCACTTGTGAAGACTGCAGTGCCAAAAAGGAGATACGGAACCTCACTCAATTATCATTATGATGATGATTTTTGTTGAAAATAGCCAAACTAGCAGACAGCTCACAAAGCAATGCAGTGAGCTATTTTCACCATGCGTCTTACGTTGCACGACTTAGTATAACATAGGGCTTAAGTGGTTAATAAGTCATAGGATGGCCCCTGATGCCGGTGTATGAAACTCACCTTTAAAACCAGGTCTCTAGCGGAGGCAGACATCAGGATGCGGTCGCACCAGGCGGGGCACCTGGTGTTCATGTACTCCTTGCCCTGATTGCTGTCTTCACTGTAAGGATAACTGGAAGGGCATAAAACAACAACAACAAAGCCCATTAATCAGCTGAATAAATTTGCTCTAAAGGGAACTAATACAAAAAACGATATAATAATAATAAATACAATCAAGTATTGTGCTTTTAAAGTCATAACATTAAGTCAATAAATAAAACAAAATGGACAATAAAAAAGACAATAACTAATACAAAACTGGCTGAGGGACAAATGATAAATGTGGCTTCCTGTCATGTGCCTCTTCTCAGATACAGAGTGATCAAAATGTTTTTTTTGTTTTTTATTTTTTTCCTGAGAGAAACAGGAGGTCCATTAGTATAACCAATCATCTGGCTAATCTCTTGAATCAACACACATGGTTGGCTCAATCAAAGCAATCCTTCTCTGCCAACTGTACAGGTTTTTTGTGTGTGTGTGTGTGTGTGTGTGTGTGTGTGTGTGTGTGTGTGTGTGTGTGTGTGTGTGTGTGTGTGTGTGTGTGTGTGTGTGTGTGTGTGTGTGAGAGAGAGAGTGGGAGAGAGACAGAAGGACAGAACGAGAGAGAGAACGAGATATAGAAATAGATGGGTAGAGAGACAGTCAAGTTTTTGCCCATATGTATAGCCACATCTCTTACACCATCATCAAAAAGAGATTAGGTGTCGCGGCAAATGGCCAAGAGAGATTGTATATGGGAAACAGCAGGGAACAATCGCATGATTTAAGCGGCGCGGGGCCCGGAGCCCGCCAGGAGCTATCGAGCCGATACAGATTTACATTGTTGAGAATTCAATTTGCCCCTCCGGCTCATCAAACTGCATCAGATTTACACGCCACCAATCCAATTTGTTTGTCGGCGCTCATCAGGATAACGCGGCCAGGCTCACATACTGTAATACCAATCCAATTTGCTCCTTCAGTGCCACGCGTGCTAACCGTAGCGTAGCACAACGCGCCTCTTCGCCCGGGACGGTGATATTCCTAATGATAAAATAAACACAGATACTCCGCATTCTATTCATCACAGTTGCCAAGCCCTGATAGCTTAATTGGACTTTGTGCCAGCGCAGTGTACATTTGGTAATTGTCTGATTGTTGTAGCCGTGTGTTCACGTCAAACTGTACCCAAACAAAGACCATACTCCTGATCTGTCTACACAGTACAACCCACGGTGTAAATCGAACTCTGAGAAAATGCAAATATAACCAAATGGACCAGTAAGAGTCCATTTTGTTACATTCGTGAACTATCGGAGTTACACATGGATAAATGAACACTGATGATTTTACTGTGTATTATGTAACTGGAGGCGGTGAGATAAGCAAGTAAGCAAGTTTCTTGACCTTTGGTCCTGTGACACCCAAAAATGAAACAATATATAATTCTCCTAAAATGCTCTCTTTCTGAAGATGCCGAGTTTAAACGTGACACCAGTGATGTATTAGCACCGACCTCTGACCTCCTGCCTGTCAGTCAAGAACATCCATCTGTCCAAAGACAACATGTCCTTGTTTTACCCGTCAGCCTCCAGTGTGATTAGAGACACAATACTAGATTGCTGCTAGGACACCCACCGGCGCTCATTACTATGGTCCATCAGCCTTGCTCGTGATCGCGTGCATGTGCACACAGTCACACGTATGTACAACAACAAACAAGCAGGCACACAATTCACACAAATGTGCACATTTCTATCCCATGTTTGCACACACATTTTCCTAATATGGCAGCCATGTCACAGGATACTCTCGACCAAAACTTAAGAATGAGTGTGTGTCACCATCAGGGGCTTAACAAGTCAAATAGTGATGGTAAACAGTTCAACTTCTCTACAAATCAAGGGGACAGCAACTAGAGGGGGTGTTACAGCGGTACCATGGTGGTGGCTGCAGACTTAAAGACACAGAGATCTAGACAAGGATGGGGGTTAGCCAGGATAGGAGTTTGGGCATGAGGTGCCCTTTTCTGACACACACACGCACACGCACACACACACACACACACACACACACACACACACACACACACACACACACACACACACACACACACACACACACACACACACACACGTCCCCCCCATGCTGAGCCCCCCACCAGGTGTACAAATAGACTGGGCAGAGAGCTACTTAGAAGTGCCCTGCCCCCAATTAGCATTAATGTCACTTAAGGCATAGTGAGGGAAATGTGGATGGGTTTTGGTATGCTAATCAAAGAGCTAAAGAAGTGATCCCAGGGATAAAAGAGAGGCTG
Organism: Gymnoscopelus microlampas; assembly: GCF_963454915.1. Lineage (NCBI taxonomy): Eukaryota > Metazoa > Chordata > Actinopteri > Myctophiformes > Myctophidae > Gymnoscopelus > Gymnoscopelus microlampas. The sequence continues at coordinate 21,392,121 of NC_139950.1, forward strand.
AAGAATGGGGTGAGTGAAACCGAGATATGGAGAGCGAGAGAGAAAGTGACACAGAGGAGAGGGGATAAAGAAGGATCAGACGGAGGATGGAAAGTCAGGGGAAAAAGAGGAAAGTCTTCAAAGCAGGGTGCCGTCTTCAGGGTGGCCTGGATGTGCTCCCTCCATAATGCTTCCCTCAAAGGGACGGTTCCCATGCTCCTTCCCCTCCTGGTTAAAGAGCCCATTGATGAGCCGCCCGTCACACAGAGCCAAAGTGAGAATGTAATGGCTTTATTGACTAACAAGGTTGGGGTCAGTTTGATGTTAAAGAGAAAAAAACAGAGAAATCAGGTTAGTTCCCCTCCTCACCTCTTTCAGACAATGAACTCAAGCCCTGATAGGAAACTTACTTGGAGAACCACACACACGATCATTCAGTCATTTTTGATGACAGGATCACCCATTGTAAAAGCTGATTAACAGCACTCCACAATGGCCATTAAAGGCTAATTCTGCAGTGTATGTGCAGGTAAAGGTATACGGGTTGTTTCTCCTCTTAATATACCACACCCTCCAATGGCTCCAATAGAGATAACAGTCTTAATGCAACGGCAAACAGCCGAGCGGCGCGCTGGGGCCAAAGTGATTAATGTGTCCGATTAGCAAGCTCACAAACTTATCGCGGAAGGTAAACGTGGCCGAGTGGGCGTGAGGGCCGGAGGCCGTCAGCTCCTATCAGGCCCTTATTGCCCACAGCAAGACTAATTACACTAATTAATGGACAAACCTGATAATGGCAACAATTGTCCACCTGTGTGGGGGCGGGTGGGGTCGGGGGCTTACTTCCAGGTTAGCAACAACACACAGAAAATGTATATGCAAACATGCATGCATAGACATTGTTGTTTCAAATACATTCCAAACAGGATTTTATTTATTGTTATTTCTGTGGGACAATGACCTCCCATTCCATTCCAGTGGCACTACATTTTCCCCCCATCTTCACTGGAACACGTGTGGATGGCTACATATTGAGGCTCCTCTATAGCACCCACCAAGAGCCCATTCATTCACGCCTGGTTTGGAGTTTAATGTTTGACTTGGCTGCTGACACATCACTCACATGTGTTCCGGCCAGTGTCAGCTCCCCTGTCAGTGCTGGTTGTTTGTCTTGCACTGGTAACCGGTGAGCTGAACACACCATAGGGCCTGCTTATGGCGTGTCACCCACCAGCCTCACCCAGCACAGCAACAGGCAGTAATACTGCAATTAACAATGATTATTAGCATAACTAAAACGATGCGATACAATCAAGCTATATATTTGAAGAGCGATTTTCACTTTCAAGTGCTTTGCAAACAATGAGCAACGGGATAAAACAACAAACAAAAAAACAGGCAAAATAAGCCCATCTGTAATTATGTTGTAACCCAGAACATTTTTAACTAGAATCTTTGCTTCTGGGGATCCCTGGAACAAAACCTTTTTAGATGGGGGGTCCGCGGCCAAATACATATGATTTTGAGGGCCCTTGACATGAAAAAGCACTGAAGAACCACTGATAAAGCAACATAAGTTTTTCAGAAAATCGGCCTGAGGTCTTAATGGGTTAATAAAGGCTTTTAAACTTGGACCTTTCTTTTCTTGCCTTTTGGTATTCCCTACAATAGAGCACCTTCATTACTCATTTAAACATCTCAGCACTCCAGACCTTTTCTGCCTTTCTGTAATGTCTTTTAAAAAGTGATTTAAAAGTTGACCCCACAGCAATAGGTCACACTGCTAACCTCTCTCCTGCACTGCCTCCCTCATTCCCAAGTCCCATTGTGCCACATTCTCCTATCTCCTGACCAAAAGCTATTATACCTTGTTCTACATAATAACAAATAATAAGTGACAAGCCAAACAGTGGCCTATTGAGTGTCGCAGTATTTGATGAGGGCAATATAAACTTAGAAATATAGGCAGGGCAGGAAGCCAGAGATAAGAGTTACACAGTATCAATGACAGGAGGTCAAGGGTCCCCTAGAGCATCATGGGATGCGGTAATCATGGCCATTGCTGTACTGGGATTGGCCGGAACGTCAGGCACTGCGAGTTTCGAGCGACTTGCCGCCTCTGCAGCTATGTTTGTTTGCCGTTGTCAGGGGAGGCCTGGCAAAACACTGAATGATATGCGTGCACGCACATATGCATGCATGCACGTCAGAGAAAGAACACAGGCATAAACAGGCATACACATATACTACATCTTTGATGCACAGAGATCAGCCAAGAGCTATCAATACAGTTAAATGTTTGCTTCGGCGTGCAGGGTTGGGGGGTCTCATAGGCACAACATTGGTATAGTAGAATACAAATAGATTGAATGCCACAGGTAACGGTTGTTCACCACTGAAGGCTAGCTAGCCTTTTCTACACCCTTGCAGATAAATTAACAATTCTCTCTGCACTCTATATGATTATTGTCTTCGCCAGGCCGAAAGAGTGACGAGACAATGTTTTCGGCCCTGTCCGTCCGTCCTTGTGTGTGTGTGTGTGCGTGTGTGTTCATCTGTCCGTCCGTCCTTCCGTCTGTGTACAGCTAATCTCTGGCACCGTTGGACTGATCGGCTTGAAACTGTGCACTCCCTGCAGGCCAGAGCAGAACCTCTGCCACCAGGAAGACAATTTTTGCAAATCACATTTTGGGATATTACTCCTACAGATTTTGTCCAAACATCACGCAAATCGGTACACATTATCTCACTATAATCATGTGCTCAAGACGGATATGTCAAATTTTTCATATTCCATCCTGAATGGCTAAGATGGGCTTCCAAAGTTTTGAGGAGTGGTCCGTTCTGAACAAAATGCGCCAAATTATGAATGAACGGCCTGCTCCGAGGAGCACACTTTTCTAGTTTTAACTAGAGTTCATGCTTACTCGGCTTATTCTGATCTTTGCACTTGTAAGTCGCTCTGGATGAGAGCTTTTGCTAAATGCCTAAATTGTAAATTGGATGTGGTTTAACTTTCAGCCCTAGGAGAGCTGCCCTGCATAGTCATCAAACCTTTCACGTCTGCTGGCAGGTAGGCATGGTGAATGCCAACCTGCATTCTTACCCTAACCATGCCAAACCCATAGCTAAATGTAACCACTTTCATCATGTCCTAGACGCAATTGTCTCAGCACCAGCTGTGTCCGTCTAGTCTCTACGGTTCGTGCCGCATCCGAGGTGGTTCTGTTTCGTGCCGTCATGCACACAGCATCCAGGTTAAGTCAACTGGACGAATAAAGGCAAAAAATATAAACAAAATCAAAACCCTCTGGCCAGTGGCCATGCTAAATGAAGACATGGAGACCTAAGAGGAATTCCACTTAATCCTCTCTTCACACAAGGGTGTCTTTCAACAAAGCCTCCTTCTTGCCAGTGTCATCTCAGGGAAAGAGGCAAAGACACATGGCAGTGGGCAATCTTCAGCTATTATCGCCACAATGGGCCCTCATCATTTCCATGGGCTCACCAGCAGTTAGAATGATGGATGCGCCTGTGGCTGTAAAACAATGTTCCCCTTCAGCTGTTCGGTGCGTTACTACGCCGCGGCCCTGCGCCCCACTCCGAGCCAACCGCGGCCAGCACAGTCACAGCGGGATGTGGCTCTCCAATGCAGTGCTTTGACGAAAAACGGCCGTCATTAAAAGGACATCTGTGGTACTCCATAAATGGAGTCACGCGCCTCCGCTCCAGTGTAGGGTGACCGCTAACAGTGAGGAGAACAAGAGGTCTCCTTCATGCAGAACACCACATACAGTGGGGCATAGAGCTCGCATGTACTCATACCCACCCACTCACACACAAACAAACACACTCATGCAGGGTGACATCACTCTCAGTGGTGTTGCTCAAAGAATTGTCTTCATTGCACAGACCTCTAAGTGCACATACTGTAGAACAGCTTCCTATGAGTGTTAGCTTCCTGTGTGCTCTACACCAGGGGTCTTCAAATGTATGTGGCCAAGGCACGCCGATGTTCAAGTCAAAATCTCAAGGCTCCATCTGTATTCATAGCGAAAACAACCGATTTACAAGATCATCAGAGCTCGCAAGATCTGTTATTTTTGAACAAATAATTAAATAATCAACCAAACGGTGTTCCAAAGCACACTGATGCACTACACAAAAAGGTATTAATTATTATTCGTTTTTTTTACTTTATCAGTGTGCACTCATTTCCCGATACAGATGCAAATTCCATACCCAAATGTTTGGGGTATATACTTTTTTTCAATATTTTCAACCTGGCGTCCCTATTTTGGGCAATTCATTATAGGCGAAACGTTTTAAAGTATGTATTAATTTATTTATTTGATTCCATAAATTCCCCAAATATAGAAAATAGCTCAACGCATCACGATGCCAACTCATAGATCGGCTATTTTCACAACATATACAGGAGTGCCCTGAGATTTTGACTTGCCCATTGGTGTGCCTTGGGCCCAGAAAGTGTGAAAACCACAGTGTGAGTGTCCCTTTAAGGAGTGCAGGCTGAATTCACTAAAATTGACTCTGTGGTAATACACTCCTTGTGGCCTGTAAGTAGGATATTGAAGGCCAGGTTAATTGATTCTGTGGCATGTGTGTGTGTGTGTGTGTGTGTGTGTGTGTGTGTGTGTGTGTGTGTGTGTGTGTGTGTGTGTGTGTGTGTGTGTGCGTGTGTGTGCGTGTGTGTGCGTGTGTGCGTGTGTGCGTGCGTGCGTGCGTGTGTGCGTGTGTGTGTGTGTGTGTTCCACCATGAATGGAGAGATGCATTCCACAAAACATGAGCATGAATGAATTCATACACAAAACTCCAGCACTCTGGATGCTGCTGCAGGGAAAGAAGATAGTACACAGGAGAAGGGCAAGCTACAAATCTCATTCAGCCAGTCGTTGACATGGGCATGTCTAACGTGCCTGTGGTTCTGTCTGTTGTTTATGTGTTACGGTGCTGCATGACCTTACCTATGACCCTCAAATGTTCTTTATTTGACACTGTGCCCTTTGTTGCATGCTGGCGTTAACGCGTGAAACGTTTTTATGATACTGAATCAGAGTTGCACTGTGTATCACCCTGCAAGTGACTCAAAATTTGCATGCAACTTTGTATGTTGGAACAGTATAAGGTTTTTGAAACTAGGTTCATGCAACAGCCAATCAAAATGCTATTAAAAATGCTATATAATATTAACCACTTAAAACCACACCTGAGTTGCAACTGTGCTTTTTTCCCTCTATACCAAATTTCTTCACCAAAAATAGCCAACCTACAAACTTGTAGATCTGCTATTTTTGGCTTATGTTTGCCAAAGAATATGGATGCATATAATAATATGGCTGGGGTTCAAGTGGTTAATGACGTGAGGCCATTACAGGAATATTTAAAAAAAAGTTATAGTCGTCTACAGACAGCGAAAAGTGTTGTGGTAGTTTTGATTGTGTTTTAAATGTTTTGTGTAACGGTCAAGTTGCATGAACCTCAACGATTTGCAACTCAAGGTGTGTAGTTTCAATGTGTCGGCCTTAGAGCCAGCCAGGTATTAGTTCTCACGATTGTGCAGAGACAAAATCTTATTGAGAAATTGGCACATAGCCATTTGTGTCATCTGACCAAATGCTATTTTCCTTTCCTTTCCTTCAAAGGATACAGTCATTCCGCCTGGCACAATCTGTTTCCGAAAGATTCTTCTCTCCCCCCTACCTCCCTCCCCTCCTAAACACTGGACGTGTGAATGTTGTTTTCCCAGAGGGGAAGTCACTCTTCAGCCCATCCTCATAGACCCGCCACCTTTGGAAAATGTATGCTAACTTGCTAAGGTTGGTCCCGAGGTGCCTGCCTTGGCTTCCTGTCAAACACCAAACGGTGAAGAGACAACTGTTTATCAGTTTCACCCTTCTCAGTTTTGTTTCACCTCCTGACCGCCTCGGGGCACTCTCCTCTCTCCTCCTTTCCAAAGTCTAGACTTGGCAAACAGACCCATGGAACTGGAGCCATGCCTTCTTCGCTAGTGTCTTCCCAACTTTCTCTCTGCTCAAACACACACACGCAGATTAATACACAAAGGCAATGGGGGGGAAAAAAAGACTGAAAAAAACAACAGTCCACCTGCTCATGGATACCCATCCAAACAACAGATTATTTTTGGAATAAGGTTTCTATTTTTTGTTTCTGTTAGCACGGTGATGACTTTAGCGTATTGCTGTCTACATGCATTTGGCTGTTTTGGATGTCAGCAGAGTGCCGGAATGGGAGGAATTCGCCGTTTTATGCTGCCAACGGGATTAAAGTGAAAATTGTTAGCTAGCGTGTCCTGCTAGCACCAAGTTGGTCTGTGTGACTGTAGATCGCTTCTCATTCTCTGCTCGTCTCCCATTGTGTCTCGATTTGACAAACACGCAGTGAAATCATGAGTGTCAATTTAACTCTGACACAGTAAAGCCCTCAGTGTTAACTTATCCATTTCTAACTCTGAGAGTGTACAAATGTAACAGGTCAATTTTGTTACATTTCTAACAGTGGGTGCACGGGACTGGGGCACCTTTTTTTTGTTCCTCTTCCAGCATCTTCCTATGCTTTTATGCCACCCCCCTTTTCCCTCTTCGGTGAACTTATGAGTTGTACACTGATGAAGTTGTGCCACTGGGCCGCGTGTCGCTCAAAATCTCCCTCAAAGCCTGTTCCCAGTAACCAGGTTAAAGAGGGATACATTCCTCTACGGTCCCCCCCTCATTGTCCACTGCATTTCCCTCGCCAAGCCGCGGTCCCGATTCAATTGTTGCATCGATCTCCCAACAAAAGAAGAACGAGAGTCAAGAAATCAGATCAGAGCACTACTAAAAGCTTTCCCCTAAATCAATCACAATATATGAATAAGTTACTCCGTCTCTTAGTATGTTTTAGGGGATATTACCGTAGTTATGCTATTTCTGATATGAAATCAAAAGTACCGTAATGTACAGCATGCTGTACCATTATTCCCAGCCAAACAGACCTGCTGCAGCCTACATGCATAGGATAATGACCTAATGGCTGGTCTAAGTATCACAATAAGAGCTAGATGTTGCTTTTGGATAATCCATGATGGAGCAGCTATATGCCAGTAAATGACCAGTTTCTGATTAATAGACTCTTCCAATACACAGACCTCAAAAAAACTCTCGGCCATACAGTACATGAGGTCCTGTGTATGATATACATACGCGCGTGTGTGTGCGCGTGTTTACTGGTCGCCCCGCGGCCTATCAGCGCACGGCAGCCGACTGGCTCCAAGTCCAACTGTGACGGGGCACGGCCAAATTCCACACCCCGGTGCCCGAGTGCTTAGACATGTCACGGCCAACTTTGACAGACGACGTCTTGAAGGAAAGCGATGTGAATTTACAGCTTGTAGCACATTCTTTGAACGCAAACACGACGCAGGGGGAACAAATGTATACATGTATGTATGTGTTCACTGGGGGAAGACAGAAGTCGCTATGATTCCCGAACCTGAAACCACCTTTTAACATCCGTCTCTCCACACAAACACATCACATGCCTCTTTCTACAAATGCTTCAACTGCTGCTGCACCTTTATTACCTGAACAGCAAACTCACAAGAAAATGGACCCTTACGGGTCCCTAAACCGCATGAACCCTATATACTTTGTTAACCGGGGTCCCCCAGGGATCTGTACTTGGCCTCGTCCTTTTTCCTTTATACACCAAATCTTTTCGGACAATATTAGCTGATCAACAAGCTCACAATGTGTCACGCTTTGCAGATCGGCTATTTTAGTCGAATATTTGCCTATTTTTGTCAAATATTCTCCTATTATGACATGCCCAGAATAAGGATGCAAGGGTTCATGTGGTTACGGTGAAAATCAAGGAGAGATGCACCAATTCACTTCTAAGCACGTTAAACATGTAATATAGTTGTACATCAGCCAATCATTTTGTCTTATATAATACTATGCTCATCCTTGGCTGCCTGTCTGTTGTTGTGACAACGTCTGCTCCTCTATTGGACAACACATCAAATTAACTTGCAAATTAAATGCTGGTGACTGGTATTGATTTATAGATTGGACAAAAGGGAGCAGCGTGTGTGTCAGTCGGTGTATAGGTGTGTGTTTGTGTGTCCGTACGTGTGCATGCAACTGTGCATGCCTGCGTGCGTGTGTGGGTGTGCGCGCGCGCGTGTGTGTGTGTGTGTGTGTGTGTGTGTGTACAGGGAGAGCACTGATGGCCTGCGTTAAAAAGAGTAATAACCTCACAGATGGCGAGGGGCTGGTCCAGAGTCAGCTATGTGATGGAGAACAATCATTGAGGGCTTGATTGCTCATGGTGCACAAGGCAGGCTTGACAGGGGGAGGGGGATGAGTGTGTAAGTGCTGTGTGCGTGCGTGCGTGCATGCGTGAGTATGTGTAAGTGTGTGTGTGTGTGTGTGTGTGTGTGTGTGAGTGTGTGTGTCTGAACAGTGGGAGGAGGAGGGGGCTGTTTAAGTTTAACTAGGCCATTGCTACCCATTCACAGCTGACAATGATGGGGCTTGTAGCACACACACAGTAGATCAAATCAAATTTCATACGCTGTTCCCAGGTTGCACCTCTTTGATTCATCATCTCTTCCAAGTAGGTGAAAATCATTTTGTATTCCTTTCACACCAGAACATCCATTCCGCCCTTGCGGACAGATGATTCAGTATTATATGGATAGATAGGTGCAAAAGTCAGCCGGTGTAAAAGGACAATAAATCCACCTGTCACTTATGCAAAGTGATGTAAATGGGGTCCATGATTAAGATACGGAGTCATTTAAAAGCAGGAACTGGCAGAACCTTGACACACACAGACACACACACGCACGCAAATCCTGAGTGTTAATTTTACTCTGAGTATACAAATGTTACAAATGGATACCTTAGCACTGAAGACACTGAAGTGCGCGTGCACACACTAAAATCCTGAGTGTTCATTTAACATTGAGAGTGTGAATATGTTACAAATGGATAAATTAACACTCAGGGTTTTACTATGGGCACACACACCGCATGCATCCAAACACAAGCGTAGACATGCACAAAAACATGGATGCACGCATACACCAATATTCAGGTACACATGTATGCGCACTCATATACTTGTGCAAACCCATGTGATAGCTTAATCTCAAACTCTCGCACAAGTAACATACACGCGCGCACACACACACACACACACACTGAAGTCCCCCGCTGCCCTGCGCCTGCCACTAGAGCAGTTTATCAAGTAATTATTGTTTGATTACAGCGTTTCATTATCTGCACTGATTGAGTCACAACCGGCGGCAAAGGTCAAGCGCCATTAACGCGCTGCTCCCGAAACATATTTCCACGCAGGCCGTGTGTTTGCCCTCCCTCTCTACTGAAAAGGGCTAATTGCAAATGCATTTGTTTGAGGAAGAGGAGAGCAGAGCAGACCGCCTGCTGCAATCTCTCCCCCACGTTGCACTGTGAATGAATATCAATGCGGCCCACCGGGAACACACACTGGCGCACCCACACACCCACACACACACACACACACAAAGACACACACATAAAGACATGCACATGGGGATAGTTTGGGATTGCGTCCAATCATACTAAACAACTGATAACCAACAAATCCCGCTGCTCTTTTACAACCAGCTGTGATAATGAGCCTTTGTGTTATTCGACCAGTCATTTAGATCAGACTGAATTAAACTGATTGTATGATATAAACATTACGTTACAGCTTGGCCAAGAAATCAGGCATTCAGTCATGATGTATCATTATAATCCCTGCTGTATGATTTTGACTGATGCCATGCATTAACCACTTTCAACCTGGCGTCCTTATTGTCACGAAGGCATGGCCGAGATATGTTTTGCACCCTGTCCGTCCGTCCGTGTGTCCGCTAATCTCCGGCACCGTTGGCTAGATCGCAGCTTAACCCTTCACACAGACTCCCTGGAGGCCAGAGCAGAACCTCTGCCGCACATTTTTCACATGTGCCTGTTATAGCGCCACCAGGAGGCCGATCTTTGCAAAACACATTTTTTTATAGTACTCCTACAGATCTTTGTCCAAACATAACGCAAATCGGTACACAGCATCTCTATAGTGATTAAACCCAACGGGTCTTTCCGATTTTTCATATCCCATCCTGATTGGCTAAGATTGGCTTCCAAAGTTTGCAGGAGTGTTTGCAGGAGTGCTCCATTTAAAATCCCTCAAATCATGAACACAGCGTGCGATTTCCGTGAAATTTTACACGCACATTCCCACTAGGCCAAGAAAGACACGCCATTTGAAACATTTCAAATCAGCCTCATGGTGGCGCTATAACAAGCTGATCCGTGTTTTTACCTATAAATCAGTACACATGATCTCTATAGTCATGTGATCAAGACATATTCATATTCCATCCTGATTGGCTCAGATCTTTTTAACATTTAAAGTTTGCAGGAGTGGCCCGTTTTGAACAAAATGCCCAAATCATGAACACAGCGTCCGATTGCGGTGACACTCTTTGCACTCACATCCGTGCTACGTTGAGGAACGAATGCCACCCTTTTAAAATTGCCCTATTATAGCACCACCAGGAGGCCGATTTTGCACGATTTTCTTTTTATTACAACCCTAACCCTACAAATTTGTTCCAAACATCACGCAAATCGGTACACATTATCTCTATAGTCAAGTGATCAAGACGGATCCGTCCAATGTTTTATATTCCATCCTGATTGGCAAATTCCTAACATTGCCAACAATAACCTACCTGACCTGGCGGACACCTGTGCTCCGGGGAACACTTTTTCAAATTTTGTCATTCTAGGCAAAAAACCTTTCAGTTCACAATTTCAGTTTTCAAAAATAGCCGAAATAGCAGATCTACAAGGTGACAACGCGTCGGACTGCAATGCGTTGAGCTTTACTATTCATCGTACAACGGAGTATTTCAGTTTTTTTAACCCATTAAAAATGTGTCATTTTGGATTTTAGTGTTTGAAAAATCTTGAATAATTTAGAATTAGGAAAAAGTTTTAGAACTACTGATTTAAAAGGCATTTGTAGAATCGGCCTCAGGTCCAGGACATATTGAGCAGCATAACCATGTGTCCCCATGTGTACAGGCAGGGAAAAGGTGTCTCTAACTTAACTTGAGGAAATGACAGTTCTTGCACATATTGCTACAACATCACCAACTAACAATCAAGTTCAAATTGGCCATTAAGCATACTAGCACGGTCTCTTGAGGTATGAATGCGAAAACAGCCAAATCAAGACAAATCAAATCAAATGTTTACTACAAATCACACACACAAAGACATGCTGTGGTTGATAGAAACTTGTCTAGCAGAGCTGTGTGTGTGTGTGTGTGTGTGTGTGTGTGTGTGTGTGTGTGTGTGTGTGTGTGTGTGTGTGTGTGTGTGTGTGTGTGTGTGTGTGTGTGTGTGAGAGAGAGAGAGAGTTTTTGAGACGGCTCCATACCTGGGCGGGAATGAGATCTCCAGCTCATGCAGCCGATCCTTGAACAGCGACAGCTCTTTGTCATACTCTAAAAGCTATGGAGAGAGAGAGAGAGAGAGAGAGAGAGAGAGAGAGGGCGAGGGGAAAAAAAGGATATAGAGAGAGGTATAAATAAACAGTTTGTATGATTAAAATGGTTATTAAAGACCGGAAGGCAGGATTTACTGTATGTGAGTCACTGCTGCAGTGCTGGCTAAGGCTGAAGGCTACGTCCAGAGTGTTATGGATTCATACTTGCAAAGGTGGATGAATCTGGAGGTGGAGTAAGTAGACAGAACTTAGCAAATGTTATTTTGTTTAGTTATTTCCCCACCCCCAGGTGTTTCTTCCTTAATTGATAGGTACAGTGTAGAGAGACAGGAAACAAGGAGAGAGTTGGGGAGTGACATGCAGCAAATGGTCCAAATCGAACCAGGGACTCGCTGTCAGGCATCAGAGCCTGCGTGGTACTTGTCCTAACCACTCAGCTATCTGGCCTTTCTTCTTCCTCTTCTTTTTTTAAGGAAATACACAATATTTGTTTGTGTGACAATAAGCACCGGTCAAACAACGATTAGACTATTTTGTTGCTTCATAATGTCTTAAACTTCGGACAATTTGCCCTTTCATTTGGTTGACATTTATGCGACTTCCAAATGACACACAACCCAGCCCTCTAATAATAACCAAGCAAATGTCATGAATCATTATGTGTGAGGGACACTAAGAGAGAGAGAGAAAGTTTGAGACGGAATGTTCAAGAGAGATGAGTGTGCCAAAAAACAATGGCTGATCCATGTACCACTGACCGGCAAATTTAGACGACTGACCACCTTTGCATGCATGCATGCATGCATCTGTGTGTGTGTGTGTGTGTGTGTGTGTGTGTGTATGTGTGAGTGTGTGTGTTAATACGTCCCTTTAGCCCAGTCCTACTGGGGTTCCGTCTCTCCATACTGACAGGGGATCTACAATCTCTTCATCAATCATGTCTCCTCACCCAGCTGTACTCACTCACTAGTGTGTACACACACACACACACACAGATCCCCCAATTTCCCCCCTTTCCCAAAACCCATAAATCATTAGTGAAAAGTGCAATTAGCAGCTTCTTGTACACATTAATTATCTGGGAGATGAACAGGTAGCAGGACCACCTGCATGACTGCCTCCCTGTGCGACTGACAGCCACGTTTCCCAGCAACCCCAGAGGACGAACGCCATCCTCTCGGCCCCTTCCGCCTTTTCGCGTAGGAAGACGGTAGGAGCCGACCGGGACACATTCGTTTAGTGGCAAATTGAGCCTCGCGTTAGAACACACTTCAAACACGAGGCAACGATTATTAAGCCTGATGAAGACCTTAACGTCGCCCGTGCGAGTGTGATGGGAGCTTGTAGAGCCGGCCTAGACATTAATGACGTTACATTGGTGTATTACACGAAGCACTACGTTGACGGGTACATAATGAAACATCAGTGGAAACGACAGCGCATACATGGATAACACTCGGCAGGACACTCCGGAGGCGTGGACGGAAGGGGGTGAGGGGGGGTTTGTCGTGAAGCTACAATGTTTCATCTGTGGTGGACAACTACTGTAATCTATCTATGCTTCTGACACCTTTATGTTTGCAAGCAATGAAGCAAGAGTACGGATATCTGTTCTGCATATCAGTATGAGGGAGAACACAATTTATCTCCACACAATTGTGTTGAGATAAATGTATACATACGCACATAATATAAAGTAGAATATGGGAAGCCAAAGTGTGTTTGTGTGTGTGTATGCATGCTTGTGTGTGCATGGATTTGACCGTGCGTTTCTCTACGTATAAGTGTGCGCGTGCGCGTGCGTGTGTGCACATGCGATCATGTGCCAGTGGTGTAGAACAGTGGCCATTACTTTCCAGGCGGAGGGGGGCTCCCAGACAGAGTCTCGGTGGTTCAGGAGGGCAGATGTGCCGCATCTATCAAACTCACACAGCCGGGGTCACCAGAGAGGCTCACACACTGTGGATGAGGAATGGAGAGCAGGGGATGCACCCCCACGCTCCACTGTACAACCCATCTCACCATACAACATCCCATAATATCTGGACGTGTGTGAGTGAGTATGTATGAGTGTTCTGTGTGTGCGTGCGTGACTGTGTGAGTGTGTGTGTGTGTGTGTGTGCGCGTGAGAGAGCGAGAGAATTGGAAAGATAGAATGAGAGACTGAGGACGAACAGAGCTGTTCGTCCTCAGTCTTAAGTGTGTGTAACTACAGGATTAATGTTTATCTGTATTGTATTTATGTTGTGGCAAACTACTACGTATGTAGGGTTTCATGCAAAGGCTCCTGAAGTTGAAATGTGATGATAAGAGTATTTGTTATTAAATATTAGTATGAATTGTCATTGCAGATTTGATTCATGGATGAAATGTCTTCATTGTGAAAACTTTACAATGACCTTCTAAAATATTGGGTTTCTCCGGTTGATGTGCACGTGTGCATTTCTGAGTGGGCTAAATCAACTCATGCAACACCTGCATCAAAACGCCAAGCATTTGCAATGCGATGATGCAGCATTAACAGATTTTCTCATTGAATTTAATGTTAATGACTTACATTTTAAGAATTTAGCCATGCTTATTTAGCCTGCTGAAATGTTGAGCGATGTTGCATGAATAATCGATGCATCGAAGCTTTTCCATGATGTAATTGCGCATGTTTACCATGCATGTGTGGCGACGTATGTACGTGTTCACAGTCATGTTTGTTTACGCGGGCTAAAAACACCTCATATCACCAAGTGTGTGACAGCTTTCAAGTGGCAGCAGATGAGCCACTTGAACTGTTGGGGAGCGACAGTGAACCATGCGCTTCCACGAGGTGTGTGTGTGTGTGTTTATGTGCGTGTCTTAAATGAATGTTGAGTAATTCATTTATGTGACTGGAAAACCCTGCGGGCAGAAATTTCACACTACATTTCATCCTGGGTCAATTAAGCATAATGATTTGCTGGTCTGGTAGGTCAGCGAGAAGGAAGGGGGGGGGGGGGGGAAACACACACACACACACACACACACACATTGGTTCAAGGCCTCATGGCGTTATAAAGCCAGGAGTAGTTTGTCTGCCAAGAAATGACCTTGGGAGTGGTATAGGGGCTAGATCAACGGCTGGTACAGCTCAGGAAATATCACAGACAAGAGGGGGGGGAAGAAAGAGTGAGATGAACAAGTGTCTGGGAAAAAAACACCCTTTCAGGAGTTCCAAATCTTGACTGTGCTCCGATGAACAGCATAGTCCTAAATCAGCCTGGCTGTGATAGTGAAGAATGCAGGAAGTGTGTGTGCTGGTCGATGGGGGGGGGGGGGGGGGGGGGGGGTTAAAAAAAGAAGGAAGACAAGATCGTTGGACTCTCAACTTACACCCCCCCCCCCACACCTCACATTGCCGCAAGCTTGTCCACTGCCCGTAATTGTGCCATGATTTACGCCTTGTCAAATATCCCCGGTGACAACACCTGCTGCCATTAAAAGCCATCAATAAATGCTGGGGTGAAAGGTCATTTAATTTGATTTTTACACCTTGCACTTGGCTTTCATTGCAGTGGCCATATTTTTCCTTCTTTTTACGAGATCTTCATTATTTTGTGTGGAAAAGCGATAAACTGTCACTGTCGGCGGGGGTGTGGGGGCCAGAAGGCCAAGCCAAACACAACACCTCACCGTCACACACACTCAAGTCTCCGTTACAATACATGCATCACATATTACATTATTATACTACACATTGGATTGGATCAAGTGTGTCACACCATGGGGTCGCTTGTTAACCGTATGCAAATTCAGTGGAAGAATCTAATGAAAGGACAGCACCGCGTGGCTTCCCTGTGCAATTGAAAAGGCTTTCAGACAGATAAATTGATTAGCAGTTATCTGTCTAACTGGCTTCAGTCCGCCTACATTAATAGCCTACATCTTAAAATGTTAATAGTGGGAGAAATTGCTTTCCTCTATCCTTTTACACTGGGCTACAGTGATATGCAGTTATCTTCAACAATTCCTACACATCACCAAAGATGTGAGCTTTGAGTGCCAACGTTGCCTACAGTGCTTGGTCTTGAGGTTCGATCTATGCACACAGCAGCATGAGCCGAGCTTTAATTGGTGTGCTTTTGTGGGGACAGAAATGCAGTACATACAGAGATAGAGACAGATAGAGATACAGACAAATACTGTCCGAGGGCCTTTCGTGAAAAAAAAGTAAGAATTTACCTTTACCTACTTTTAATCCAACTCAAACCCATGGCTAACAGGGGCATGTGTTAAAGGAGGCAAATTAAAACCAACCATCCACATCAAAGTGAATTAGACTACATCACACATACTATTGCAAGAGGTGGTCAATACCCATAAAAGTCCAGTAAGCCATTCGGAATAGGCAGCAGTCGAAACTAAGAGACAGCCCGGCACCCCGTTCAGCTTGGCTCCGGTTTATATATCCTGTAAGGTCAGATTTTATTTAGCATGGCCGCTGTATTACCACTTAAGAGCTCTGACAGGTAAAATATGAAGGAAGTTTGGGAGCTGGAGCGGCGCTTGCCATTTATTTATTTATCTATCTATCTATCTCCTCCTCATCTTTAAAAAGTCCTGTGGCTGTGAGTAATGCCGCAGGCGACGCTGCGAGCATGACAAGGAGGAGCGAGGCCAGACAGCGAGGTTCATCACTCGCAGCAGGACCCCCGCCACCCCCCCTCCAACAACCCCCCACCCCCCAAACACACCCACCCGCCACGGCCGGTCTCCCATCTGCCGGCACCGCGCTGATAAAGTCACAATAAAGAGATACTGAAACAAAATCAATGGCACACAGGAAGCGATGAGCCTAAAGGGGTGTGTGTGTGTGTGTGTGTGTGTGTGTGTGTGTGTGTGTGTGTGTGTGCACCCACACATCTGTGAGCACAAGTGGGCAGAGGGAGAACAGTAGATTCCCCCGACACTGACGCACAACACATACACAGACACGCACGTGTGCACGCAAAACACGCGTGTCCAGACACGCACACTCCTCGCCCCTCCCCACTCTTTGCGCCTCCCGTCACTACACAGGAGCAGCAAGCCCCCCCCCCTCCCGGTGGCCCCCGCGACACCAGGAGCACCCCGGAAAATTTAATCTTCCCAAATACTCATCAGGGCTCTCCATCGTCCCAGTGTGACAGCGCGGAGGATAATTAATTATACAATTTCGATGGGAATATCGACTAAACAAACCTATTAATCATAGCAAAAGTCAATAGGCATGGACACATTCAATCATGTCCCAGCCAATGATTACTCCTCTCAAAATACAATAATTATTTTCAAGAGCTGCCTCGAATTAAATTTCTGTCAAGCCGGTACAAGTCTAGTAGTTGATGAAGGATGCAATGGATTTTTTTTCTCTTCTTCCCCTCCGTGGCCCAGTGGAGGAGTGGGGAGAGGAGGGGGGGACATTTATCCTTTTGGAAAGGTAGTTTGTTTTATAAGGATCATAACACGGTGTGTTTAACTAGACCATGACCATCAGATTATCTCTGATGCCCCCATTATGTCATCCATCTTGCCTTGGCTCGGTGAGGGGAGAGGGAGGAGAGGAGAGAGGGAGGGAGGGAGGAGGGAAAAAAGATAGGTAGATGGAAGAGATGCCGCTGGAGCCTTTCTACAGCAACTGATGTACCTACAGCAGTGGTTCTCAAAGTGGGGTCCGGGGACCCCCAGGGGTCCTTGAGGGGGTTCCCCAGCAAAATGAGTTAATACAACCGCAAAATCAGTTTAACCACTGTAACCCTATATACTTCAGCTTTTTTAAAATAGCCGATCTACAAGCTCATGACACGTGGTGAGCTTTTAGATCTGCTATAAAAAATAAAAAATAATCTTGATTTAGTGTGACATTTGTGATATTTGTGAAACATTTAACACCACAAATTGTATGGGAGACCCTGCCGCAAAATGTTTTCTGATGGGGGTTAAGCAAATAATATAAATATTGAACAGTTTGAGAACCACTGATCTACAGTCAGTGTTCCTTCCTATACAGCTTTCCTAATCAAAGCTGCATCTTTATCCATAGTATTTCATGATATGAGGAGTCATTTCACTCAACATTCTCCATTAGCTCATTTGAATGTACCAGCTCTTGTGTTGTTATGCCACAACTCTCACATGTGTGTAATAGCGGAAATTGTTTATTTGTGTTACTTCCTAATATGAAGCTAGATCTCATGGCAGCAAAGCCAGACATTAATTACTTACACATTTCCCTAGCATGTCGTCGTCCCCCCCCCCCCCATCCTTTGCCATAACCACAGAGGGTAGAAAACATTACCTACAATTGTCTTTTTTTTTTTTTTTTTAAACATGCTCTCTTTCCTAGATCAATAGCTATACAATCAATCCTGTATGCATATGATTGTGACTGTGTGTGTGTGTGTGTGTGTGTGTGTGTGTGTGTGTGTGTGTGTGTGTACACGCGCACACGTGTCCTTCATTTAACAAGCTCTTATCTTTAAGCCACTTACAGTAATATACAGCCTTATAAAAGTGGAAGTGTGTATCAGGTGTGTATTCCAGCGCAGGCACTTAACACTAACCTCATCCACACTCACGTCTCATTTAAGAGGCATTCCAAAGACATTTGACCCCTCAGCTGGGACAACAAGAGTGTGTGTTAGGACAAGGAGATAGGAGCCCATCTGCGTGCCTCCGGCCAGTACTGTAAAGCCTGAGTTATACTCAGTTACGCATCGTGTCGCACACCAAACATGGCTGATCTACAAGCACACAACGCCTAGCGCAACTAAGTATAAATCAAGCTTAACAATTCCCAACTCTGAGCGTGAGCAATAATCATTCTACCTTTACAGTAACATCCCGGGCATGCAATCAAAAAGCCCTCAAATCAAATTGCAACTAAATAGCATTCATCCACTTCATTAGTTGCGTGTCATTCACTTGTGTTGTGGTGAACCGAACTGAAATGTGGTGAATGCCGGCCGTTGTGAGTGCGCTCAATGGGAGCTCTGAGAGAAAGTCGACCGAGTCGATAAAAGATATTAAACAAAGTAATAAATAAAAGGAAACCGGGGGAGATATGATGGGAATTGGATAAATGCGTTATGGGTTATGAAACAGTGGGGTGACTTACCGAGGTCCCATTGTTTTCCCGGAAAACGTCCTGGTTGACATAATTAAAAAGCTTCTTTTCAAGTTGAAGAACAACCTAAAACAGTGGGGAGAGGGGAAACCGTGCTCTGATTAATAGATATACTAATGTGAACTGCACTTTGTAATTAGAGCGCTAATGAACTGTACTGCACCGCGGTGACTGCGAGCGCTGTTAATTCTACACGTGTCTCATTGTGGCTTCAAGCCTATTCACACTGAAACCACCTGTAAGCCTAAGCTGATTTAATATGGCAGAGTGCTTTTCCCGAGAATATGTATTTCAACAAAATGGACTGCACTCAAGGGCAATTCATTCATTTAGCTTTCTTTCATAATATCAAGATGGGTATTTCGTGGCACTGCTTGGCATTTATTTTACAAAGCAATTGAAAGGTGAACCACTAATTACACATCTTGATATAGGACCATTTACGCTGAATGATTGAATTATAAAATATTGCCAAGTGAATTCATTTTTTCTGAAGAAAATAGTCTGCAATGTCTAGAGAAATCAATTTCGCTCAGTTAGTAAATGGAACTTAGGGAAAATCGAATTTTCTTATTACGTGATTTATAATTTTGACTTCAACACTGACATACCTGTTGATGTTTGATGGAGTATTTTCCACATGAATATTTTTCTTCTATACTGTTTGTTTCATGAAGATAGAGATGGATAATTGAATGTACCTCTCTGTCATTGTCGCTTTCTCTGAATATTAGCTTGTCAACTTCATTGGTTTCGGTGGCTCTGACTGTCTGCATGGTGGTGGTGGAACACAGCCTCTGTAGGGGAGAGAGAGAGAGAGAGTGGGTGAGGAAGAGGGGGAGGTGAATGAGGGACGTGATCACATAAAACGAGAAGAAGCAGAACCACAGCCATCTTCCCTTTACCCATTTAGACCTAAGGCTGATTCTACAAATGTCTTCTAAATCTTAACAGTTTTCTGAAAAATGTTTGTTTCTATGTCAGTGGTTCTCAAACTTTTTCACGTCAAGGGCCGCCAAAATTATATGTATTTGGCCGCGGACCCCCATCTAAAATATTTTGTTCCAGGGACCCCCAGAAGCAAAGATTTGTTAAAAATGTTTGCTTAAAAAAGTTTGGATAGATTGCACACATTTTCACGTTTTTTTTTTTTATTGGCTATTTTTGAATAGCCAACCAATGTGCAATACAGTATATATAATAGCTAAAATCTAAAATGACAAAGATTCTTTACTGGTTTTAATGGGTTAAGACAAGAACAGGCAATGACGACAAAACAAAAACATATCCTGAAAAAAGGACATGTTGGTAAAAGATCACACAAATAAAACCTAGTATGCAGATGAGAAAATCGGCAGCAAATATACTGTAAAGTTATGCTCGCGCACACACACACACACACACACACACACACACACACACACACACACACACACACACACACACACACACACACACACACACACACACACACACACACACACACACACACACACACACACCACGGCATGCTTGAATCAAGTCACTTGTTCACTCCTCAATGTCTCCCCAGGGTGAGTGAAAAACACAAATACACACACACACAATATTCATACACATCTATGGCAGTGCATAATGCTGAGAGGCTATATACTGTATCACACAACCCCTAGTACCCATTACCAACACCATACAGCACACTGCTACGCATTTGAATGATTTTTAAAGGACTATTCTACAAAGTACCACCTCACTGTCCCCCCTCTTTATTTAGCTCTATGTACTGACCCTATGGACCGTGTGCATGGTTAAATTCCCCTTTGTGGACTCTTTTAACAATTAGTTAAACATTCGACCATCTGTGTTTGAAGACAGTTGAATGAGGTAATCCTCCGGCCAGTGGTTCCCATACCACACTGCAGGGACGGGGAAACCTGATTGAAATTCAAAGCACAGATTAGATAATCGGGTCAGGCCAATATAACGGGCCGAAAAAAAAGGTCCTTTAGACTGAAATGTCACAAATCAGTCCTGCTTCGGACCCCGGAAAAAAAAACACGTCACAGCAGATTAGGACAAACACCGTGCCCTGAGAGAAAGTGAAGCGACCATCATCAAGTCGCCCACCCCACCCCCAACCTGCGGACCCCCCCCGCCCCCACCTCCTCAAACCAGCCCCCCGTCCCTCCCCTTCCCCCCAAAAGCAACTTTCTAAAGCCCTAACAAATCGCTCCATCTTTCACTCATTTAGGCCTTCCAAATGCAGGGTCAATATGGTCCCCTGGCAGCCAAATGCTAATGCGCTTAAGTGCGCTTAAGCTGCTTTGTGCAATGAATAGGGCCAAAGAAGAGGCTAGAGAGAAGGGCAAGCCGGAGATACTTTCCCTGTCAAGAAGTCATTGTAGCTGTACCTAACACTTCAGACAATCCAGGAAAAAGTCATTTTTCACCATTTTTTACTGACAAACGTACCAAACATGGAACTCTGGTATTGTTGCTGAGCCACTTAATGTTCTATCAGTTCTACATATCAGTAACGGAAACGACAAGAAAATCAGATAAGCCTTTCAAGTTAGCTACTGATCGCTGTAATTTATGACTAGCTATTACATATGACTATTAATGGGTATTCTATGGTGGATGGGGGATATGATGAGAATATGTTATCCTACCATCCTGTACCAGTGTTCCTCCTGAGCACACCAACTCAAATTCAAAGCAATATTATTTTATTGTGGCTCAAAAATTACTTACGATGACCAAATCCTCACTGTTCATTCATCTATTTGTAACTCTGAAAGTGCACACATTTGGTGTAACCAAATGGACCCTTACCGGTCCATGTGGTTATATTTGTACACTCCGAGTTAAATTAACACTCGGGATTCCTCTTATTCTTCCTCATGAGCCCCCTTCTGTCGCCTGCTTTGCAAATCCAAAATCTGTGCAAGCAGAAATCCCAGGCCAATTCACAGGCAGCACCGAGGCCAAGAACCAGCACAGCTTATTGGTCTGAAAAAACATTGATATTTGGAAGACAGAGATAGACCCTCCATTCATGTTCAAATTGATTTAAATAATCCAGCAAGTGAGGGTTAGGTCAGAGAATCTGTTGCTGGAATGCAAAGGTGAATGTTACTTACATGGCTGAACGTAGACTTTGAATTGGATAGTAATGGAATTAAATTTTCAGTGAGATCAATGGTGCACAATGGTTTTGCATCCATGTTACACCCTGTGCCAACTGTCCCTGTATGAGAGCATCGACTAGGGGGAAAAAAGACAATTAAGCTAATGTTATGTTGTCATTGTTGGACATTCTGTTTGGATTTCTGGGTGCAAATCGAATGTTTCAGACAGATATTAGTGCCCTGCACCTTTGAACCTACAGTATGCAAAACTCATCCATTTTAGATCTAATCCGTTTCCCCCCCTTCACATGAACCCTAGCATCCCTACTGTAGAGCAAAATGTGTCTCTCATGCCAGACAATTCTTCCACAATCTTTGAATGCTACAGAGTCTGTAACTGCGCCTTGCAAAAGTTGCTAACGCAAGATGTCATCCATTTGTAATTTCCGTTCACGGATATATATTTTTTAAATATATCTTTAATATATTATTTTATTGTTTTTGCTACGCAGCCAGCTAGATAGGCTTCGACTAATTTGATTGACAGTAGGACTTAATAAGAGGGGGGAGGCCAGATAGTCGCTTTTCTTCACATTCTCAGCACTTCATCATTTTCAGTACTTCATTCAGCATTAGAAAAGTGTGTGAGCCAACAACGAGACTAGGCGAAAAGAGCAGATCGCTGTGAGCTTGTAATCCTGCTATTTTCGGCAAAGATATTTAGTGCAGAGGGAAAAAAGTAGGAGGCCTAGCATAGACCCCTGGGGAACTCCGGTCAACTACTTATATAGCATTTAAGTGGTTAAATAAACGCAAATAGATTGTAATGTGTGGTATCATTCTTATGTCCATCTGACGTGTTCAGTCTGCCCAGCGTAATGATTGTAGAACGGTGGTGGTGGTGAATTGATTTATCCATTCATATGTTCATTGACTATGACCGATCAGTGTGTCATGGCGATCAGTGGCAGCTGATTGCACGCCATTGATCACTGCTCCCCTCCTGTTGTGCGCTGAGACACCTCTGTGAAAAACAGTCCCATCCCCCCCTCTCTCTCTTCGCCCGCCCCACCTACCCACCCGTCCAGTCCATTCTGTCAGCCGCCATCACATGAGACGGCCCCAACACCAAGTGGCCGAGCAGAGAGTAAATGAGAACCCCATGCAGCCGCTTAACGCCAGATCACTGCAGGGATGTTCCTCTGTCCCACTGCCAGCACAGCCCAGGTGCTCGTGTAGAACAAGAAATTAATGACAAGAAAAAAACAAAACGGAAAAAGCATCAACACTCTCCATCTCCATGGCCTGAGTGTGGGGGGGGGGGGGTGTTATGGGACAGATGTTGACCAGAAGTTAACCCTATTCCTCAGGTCTGAGGTCTGATTGTGGATCATGCATCTGGTAATAAGGGCTTCGTAATGTGACTGCTGGTAATGTTGGTAATGTGACTGCTGAGTTGATATGAGGGGGGCATGGTGGAGGGGCCCGCGCTGAACAGAGCACTCTCTCTCTCTCTGCAAGTTGGCCCATCAAAGCAACTGTTTCCTAAGCACATTACATCCAAACACGCTCTCACCAAATTATATTATGATATTAACATGATTCGTTTTGAGTGCAATTGCATGCCCATTTGATACATGGGAATTAGCCTTGAGGGAGGGAGCAGGACAGAGATGGAAAATGGGCATGTAAGAAAAAGAAAACAGACAGCTAGCGTTGGCTGGAAGGCTTTATAGGCAAAATTAAGGCTGTGTCTTTGCCATTCACACCTTCAGCAGCGGCCTCTCGTAACGGATCTTCCACAAAGTTGAGTTTGCATTGTGGCCCTGTATCGTGGGTTGGAGGTGAATGCTGAGTGTTTGTGGAGGGCCAGGGGCAGGGTGAAAGCGGGGGGGATTGGGGGGGGGTTTGGGTTCGGGGATGAGAAGTTGCACCAGGAAAGCATTGGCTCTGCGCTTCAATGGAGGGTAATCTCATGACTGTCGCAGGAGGAAGCGGCTGTTTAAAGGAGCTCTCTATTCCAGATGCTCTCTTTAGAGGAGAGGTTAAAGCAATCTGTCCCACTTCAAAGACCAAAGAGCCATGCACGCACACACGCACATACAAATACACAGACACACACACACACAAACCAAGCCTCCTGTCACTCGCCCTGCCCCTCAGACAGATGGAGGTGATCCATTTAGCCAACACAGCAAACTCTGAGCGTTAAAATTAACATTCAGGATTTTATTGTGTACTGACACAACAAACAACACAACACCCACCAGACATGCACACAATCATTTTGGCACAAAAGTCACAGTGCTTATAACTGATGAACTGATGCCAACTTGCAGCAACATAGGACTCGACATCTCGACTATATTATAACCGTCAATGCTGTCTCAACAATCTATGGTACTCAGCAGTCACAAACACACACTCGGTCAGTCCATGTGATGTCCCATCATGTGGCATCTATTTACTAATTCCTACCAAACCAATGGCAATAAAGATAATCAGTGCATATCATTTTTCCATCAGAATGATTTATACTGTCCCCTATTGGAAATATCAGATCTACAAGCTCAAAACATGAGCGTGGTATAAATTAAGTGTTAATATGACTTCTGAATTGTATGTTAGTATAAGTATGCATAACTAACAAAATGCAGCGTTTCCCCTGATAACCACGGGTGTCGGGCACAGCAGGATGCCACACCTGTTGCCAACCTGAATACAACTCATTCTCCTCACTGGCTTTCTTCATTACCATGCCGCTACTCACTAAACTCCCATTACACCTAATATAATAAACCATGGAGTGCATTTAGGGTAAAGCAATTAAATCTCAATTGGGGGAGAGGGCGAGAGAGAGAGAGAGAGAGAGCGCGAGAGTGAGAGAGAGAGAGAGAGACATAGATAATGAGGAGCAAATGAGAGGGAGATAAATAAATGAGAGGACAATGACCTCAGTTTTCATTCTTCATTACCAAACAAATAGGAGACAGGGGGCCACCCTTTTTGCCACCGGGAGCAGCATTGTCACAATGTGCCATTATTTTCCTCGCTGCCACGTAAAGCATGGGCTGCCAACTAAGGTGGGGTTGCCAGCAACGGGCTGGCAGGTTTAGCGCGAGGCGGTACGCGTCTTCCATTGCTTCCCCCTTGGTTCCGCGGGCCCCGACTAAACCCCTTCATCACGTCTGTCTACTGCGTTCATGATTGCTACCTCTGCCCGAGAGGGTCAAGGGGGAACCCGACGTGGGCAAAAACAAATCTGGCCCCTTGTTCCCCTGCCAGCTATTACACAGGACGGCCGGTAAATCAGCAGTGACCCTCCCTGCCCCATCTGCCTGGACAGCGGCCAGAGATTTCCACTCTTTCCCAACAGCAGGCTAATTAATCCTACCCAACACAAGTGGATTCATCACTGCCACACCTAGCGAGAGGACTTAACATGGAAGCACACGGATGGAGAGTACACATATTATTATCACGCTGGAAGGGGGCTCTCCTTTAGGACGCTAGCATAGCCTATCCATGACCCACTGGTCAATGGCTGACCCTGAGAAGCCTCGGCAGCTACTAGAAGGCAACCGCACGCACACAATACACACACTCTCTCCTCGCTTCCCATGAACCCTCCTGAGAGTGTATGTGTGTGAGGGGTTGATGGCAGGCTGCGTCGTAGGGGGTCTGGCGGGGCTCACCTACCACGCCCACACCCAAAGCCAGCCCGGAGAGGTAAAAGGGCGCGTGAGGTAGCGATAATGTGCCCTATTTATCTTGTGCATTATAACATCTGGGAAACTTCTCTAAAACAATGGTGCGCTTTGAGGGCTGCCATTCTTGTTACCTTCAGGACCTCGCAGAGAGCATTTGTCCCCTCGGAATGGATAATGGACAGGCCACAAATCATTTAGGACAACAAGACGAAGGGGTGTGAGAGTGTGTGTGTGTGTGTGTGTGTGTGTGTGTGTGTGTGTGTGTGTGTGTGTGTGTGTGTGTGTGTGTATGAGTGCCTGTGTGTGTGAGAGTGTGTGCGTGCATGAATGTATGGATGTGTATGTTTTGTGAGAGTGTGTGTGTGTTCTCCCCCCCTGGTATTTAACTCCTCTGCTGGTCCATTCTGCAGGGCCCCGCAGGACAAATTGCCCTGCATGGTTGTCTTTGAGAGGCAGTGCAGCGCGCAGAGAAAGGGACAGGGCTGAAACACAAGGAACAGGCCCATAAAAATTCATCACTTTGACCCCTGTGACCCGCCGCTACTGGGGGGTTCTATACACACACACACCCACGCACACACGCGCACGAGCGCATACACATGCACGGACTCCAAGCTGGGAGCAAGCACCCTGTCATTACATGCACACAATTATACTTGATTCTATAAAAAATTCACATGCACTCTCTCTCCCTCTCTCTCGGTCTCTTTCACACATTTACTAAAAGACACAAATGCAAACTCTCTCTCTCTCCCTCACACACATACACACACACACACACACACACACACACACACCCACACACATTTTGCAGACACAAAGGCCATGGAAAGCTTTCTCCACAGGAAAAGGCCACCAGATGCTTCATTGTGACTACGTCTGTGTGTAAAGCAGTGGCAGTAAAAAGAGGGTGGGCTCTCCTGTGGCGTATTAGGCCGGTGTAAGAGAAGCACATTGTCTCATTGCCAGGCCTCTCGACACATTACTGCCACCTGTACAAAGAGAACCTAATGAGAGATTTAATCAGAGAAACCGCCCCCCGCTGCCAATTTAAGTCAGCACTTTGAAACCAATTGCGGCAGATGTCGGCAAGGCTGTTTAACGTACACGGCTCTTCTGAAGCCCCCCTCAATAAGGCCATACAGTCAAACCACCCAGTGCTCCTAATGTGGAATTCATTTGAATGTTGCTGGTCTCAGTTGTTACACTCCCAATAGGCAGCTTTGAGGCTATAAACAGCGAATGGCGATGCAATGGCCATTCACAGGTTTGTTTTTCTTGAATTCACATCTCGGCTTAATAAGGACATTAATCCTGTGAACAAGAAAACGAATTAAAATCCAACCTCGAGGCAATGATTATAGAACCTGCCAAAAGCACTGGTATTGATAAGAGTATAAATGCCTGCTAAGTACTTGAAGACATTGTGCGTCTGTTAAATTTACCTGTACCACCGCAAGCCTCGCTGAAGATCAATTTGATGGAAATGGGGTTCTGGGAATTTGTTGTTGCTGGGTCAATTAGAAAATATCGAAGATCCAATCGGTGATCAGTGATTAGTTGCGGTCCAATAAAAACACATTCTGTGGAGTTCATTACCTCGCTGCTCAATAAAGATCAGCAGCAAACAGTTAATGGGAGGTCTTGTTTTTCTCCCTTCTTCAGAAGGCTACGGTGTTGATAGTACTTCAGACATGAGCTAACATATTCACACATTCAAAGAAAGACTTGTAATGACCAAGACTACTTTAAGTTTAAAATACATTCTCTGAGTGCATCTAATTTACCAGACATTGTTTTACAGTTTTGAGGAACTGAGTTACATCCTGCATATTATTCAATTCTTCAATAACACCCATAGAATGAAGGTAAAATGTACACACCAGGCAACACTTTAACCTTTTTTCCCCGCCTTAGCCTACTGACTTGGTGAGTTACAGTTAAATGGCAGGCGGGCAGGTGACCAGCACTCTGCCTCCCAGGGTGCACTGTGAGGAGAGAGACCCTAGCAAGGCACAAAACCCTCCCCATGGACGAAGAACAATGATTCATTTGGAGCACCACCCTTTAATTTGTTTGCACCATTTCATCTAAATGATGTGCTTGTCCGCCAGGGCAAGGGGGAGAGAGGGAGGGACAGAGGGAGGAAGGGAGGAGTGTAAATTCAGCCAAGGAAAGGGGTTTGGAAGGAGAAAGGTATAGGGGGGAGGGAGGGGTCTTGTCACCCCGCCACAGGGCGCTAGGCAACCATCTAGTGGGTGGGCTTTGTGATACATTTTACCAATTTTTCATGCCCATCCCTCTTGATGTGACCCCCACTCTGGGCCCTTTATGCCGCTGACAGCTCCGCGCAGGAAAACATGCTGCGGCTCTGATAGCATGAAATCGGGAACAAAGACCCCCGGGGAGAGGAGAAGGGGCCCGCCGAGGCGAGCTGTGCTCCGGTCCCGCCTGGCTCTGGACACAAACAGATGTTAGGCCAGCCCCGGCCCTCTTGCCCCCCCCCTGAAAGAGGAGGCCTTGTCGGTGCAATGGGCCTGAGATGCATTGTTTCACGCCTCCTCTAAGACAAAAAGAGAAGCCACTCCTTCTGAAAGTGACCGGCAATATGGCCGTCATAGATAAATCACAGAGGGAGGGTTGAGAGAAAGGCCCATGAATTCTCAATGTGCCACTTAATGGGCGCTCTTAAATATGATGGGATTATTTGTGCGCTGGTGTGAATGGAGCCCGGCGACTCTTAATGTCAGTGGGTAGACTTGTTTAAAAGCCCAGGGTGCCAACGCTGGCTTTTACAGCTGTGTAACAATGAGCCATTCTGTAGAAACATCACTCTGTGACTGACAGTAGAGCTGCCCATCCACAAACCAATCACCATATCACCTCTCCACTTGCAACTTCTTTATCAGCACTGATGCTTTTCTGTCGTTTCTGACCGGAATTTATTATTCTATGTCCAGAATTAGACTTTCCTTCATCTAAACTGTAAGTCGATAGTTGATACAAATAGTGAATTTACTGATTCTAAAATATGAATCTCTCAGGAAAAGGGCTCATATGGAATACTCAAGGTGAACTCAACTGCAGACTACAGAAACTAAACTAAACTGTAGTGGGGGATAGTAGTGAGAATGCTGGCTGGCTAGCTGGCTGGCTGACGTGCGTGTGCGCGTGTAAACCATTACATAACCCCTGAGACAACATGCACCATCCTGGGACTTGCTTGGCACCCCCTCCATCCTTGGGAAAGAAAAACTATTATTGTGCACTGGCTTTGCAGAGGAGTACATTAGTCTTGCAGACTGACATCATACATGCAGGACTCTATGCAGCAGGCACAAAGACACTCCTATCCTTCACAGTTTATGCCACATCTCATTTGGACTAAATGAAAAAAAAAAGTCACAGTTAGCTGTTCCTTCCTGTGTTTTCAAAGGCCCAGGTCCATTCTGACTAACAAAGGACGGAGGGAACAATCAGTCTAGGAAACTGCACGAGACAAACAGATGAGGAAAAATCGAGGGGCAAGCGAAAGTTGATCATGCATGATTTATAGGGAAATTACACTGCTGGAATAAAGTAGCGGTTAAAATAAGGAACAAAAATTCAATAAAACCATTGAATCGAGTCAGATTGATGGACTGATTAGATTATTTCAGAAATGACATTCGGTACTTTAATATTATGAGCATAATCTTGACAGCCATCACAGAATGAAAGCAAATAAATACAAGGCAAGAGTCTTGTCATCCTGTCATCTTTAACAATCTGCTGATTGTGCAATTTATGTGTATACACACACACAAACACTTATTTTGACTTTCACTGAGAGACACACACACACACACACACACACACACACACACACACACACACACACACACCAGCCTAATGGGGCTCCTTACAATATTGAGCATGCATCATCTTACACCGAACCTACAGCGGTAGCCAAGTGCACGTTTGTCCATCCTGTCTCAGCGCCATGCCAAGAGCTTGTACCTAATTTCCTCTGCATAAAATGCTTCTCTCACCCACTCTCACCAACAAGAGCTCATTTGTAAGAAGGGGGCTCCCTGAAGGAGACAAAACATCTCGTTGCTTTCTTGCGGCAGTCTTTCCTGGTGACAGTGAAAGGGCCTGAACCCTGAGCTGTGGTATAGACCGATGACTAGGGCTGTGGAATGTTTTGGAGGAAAGAGAGATGGGCAGAATGTTTAACCACATGAACCCTATAACGCCCCTATTCTGGGGCATGGCCAACATAGGTGAACATTCTGCAAAAAGAGGCGACCGTTGCGAGAAGTTGTTAGCTTGTAGATCTGCTATTTTCAAGATGATGGGACCAAGTGTAGAGCCCCGTGGGACCCTGGTCAGGGAAGTACATAGGGTTTAAGTTGTTAACCTCTTGCTACCAAGGAGAAAACAGGCCTGATTTCACAAAGCTCGTTGTCTTAAAAACTACAAATGGCACAAATCGGGGTCAAGGCTTTTGCAGACTGGCTGTTGGCAGATTTCCGTGTTGGTAGATCACGCGCCAATCCCTGACCACTAGGTTTAAACACGCAAGTGAGCTTGTGCCACGGGACAGTGGTGGTGCAGCCCATGATATCTGCTACTCACTGGTGACTGACCAGTACAGTGCAAGCACCCTATTAGTGGATATCATGTACTATAAGAGCAGTTAGAGTGCACATTGCTGTAGTGTTATACACATCATCATACTCCATGCATTATAATTAGTGCTTGTCGGGCAAAAGCTGTGCCCTACCTTTTGACTCAAATGAGGAAACAAAAATGTTTCCAAGAGCACTGCGTCTTGGACACAGAGTGACAGCTCAACAGTATGTTATAAAGCTGTGGTTCTCAAAAGTGGGGTCCAGGGGCTCTCAAATGGACCTTTGCAGGTTCATTTGGTTCCATTTGTATACTCACTGGTATAAATAATGAGGTAATAACAGTGGGGCCCCTACCCCAGCTATATCTGACAGAACCGGCACTTGAGACATAGGCAGGCACTAGTGAACCCATACAGGCTACATGCAACTTGTGAGTTGCAAGTTGTTTGAGGTTCATGCAACATTATTTATACATAAAACATTTAAAACGTAATCAAAACAACTACTGTACATAGCAGTTTGACTGCAAACATTTATAGACCTTTAATTAGTTTAAACAAATGTAATTTGCTATCCTGTCATTTTTTTCCTTGGGTTGACGTCACAAACTCTTGTTTGTTGCCGTTTACACTGTCAGCTGATCGTAATAAATTAGTATCAGCTGGTCATAGTAATACACAACTTAAAGTCATGCGACGTGATAGACATATCGCTGCATGACCATTTCCACTTAGTGCAACTAAGCAGCATGCAAATTCTCAGTTAATTGCAATGAGCAGTGCTACTCTAATGACAATTCACTTGCATAAAACCATATAAATGTTTCCAGTGTAATGCTGGCCGTAGTGGGCGCCTGAGGGGTAACTCAGGCTACGTCGCTGACCGGGTCCAACCCTGGGAAGCCCAACACAGCAGCACTTGCACCCCCGATCCCAGGCGCTGCTGGTGCCAGGCTCTGTGCTCATCGCTGTTTGGTCGGTCACGCCATCCTAGCATTGGCATGGTGTGCCCAGCTGCCAGCCACAGCACCCCAACACCCTCCCCCCAGCACACAATGGCAATAAGCATGGCTGGCGCCGGGCTCAAACGGCCTGTTGTTAATGAGCAGGACGAACAGAAGCCACTGCTTGTTCTTCAATTTGCCAGCGTTTTAATGATATGGACAGCGCTTCCATCAAAGCCACATTGCTCATGTTACACCCTCATAGCTCAACTCTTTCGCCCTCTCTCTTTCCTCCGTGTATTCATTAGCATCTAACACAAACACAGAGAGGAGCAGAGAGAAGAGCCACTGTTGTCCAGAGGGAATAGTCTCCCCTCTATATCCAGACTGCTTATCTCCGATATAATGGGCCCTCATTGTGATAGATTGGACTCCACTAGTCAGATAATATGCCTTTATTGTATTGTACGGAAACGTCTCTGTCAGTGTGCTCTGGCATGGGTCAAAACTGAGCTTTCAAACCGTTCCTGGGCGTTTGTTTTAACCTGCATGGAGTGCCATATGGGTGGGGTCTAACTGCATCAGGACAACCCAGATATTGACAAATTACCTGACACTCAAAGATAAGTATATTGATTTAGTAGGCAAAACAAAGCATGACAACCATCTGTAAACACAATTGACCCAGGTCTGGTAACAAAGAGCACAAAACAACAACCCTCTGGGGCAATTACAGCTTCACATTTAAGAGTGAAATAATTGAATTACCACGCATAATATGATAATAGTTTACTGTATACCCTGGGGTATCATGACAATAAAACATCAAAATAATAGATACAAATGTGACATGTATCATGACGATACTTTCTGATTAGTTAAGTGTTATTGTTTGGTATAAGGCATTGGTTCTCAAAGTGGGGTCCGAGGACCCCCAGGGGTCCTTGGGGGGTACCAGGGGGTCCCTAGCAAAATTAGTTAATATAGCGCAACAATCATTTTAAGCACTTTAACCATATTTTACACTTTGGCTATTTTAGAAAAATCCCTGGCACAAAATATTTTTGAGATGGGGGTCTGCAGCCAAATACATGTCATTTTGGGGGTCCTTGACATGAAAAAGTTTGAGAACCACTGGTATAAGGACTGGTGGGTTTGTGTGTGTGTGTGTGCGCGCGCGTGTATTTACATGGATTTCCATGTAGCTGGGAAACTGATGGCAGCCAGAAAGGGTCATGGTCCCCAGTGTCGCAGGTCCCTCAGAACAGAGGCCCAATCAGTGCTAGCCCACTGGTTAATGGATGGATGGCCCCCAAAATTAATTAGCCTGACTAATGTAGTGTACACTTAATTATACTGGCTGCCTTTTGATTTATAGCAGGCCAGACACACATACACACACGATAGTTCAAGTCTGGCTAAAAAGGAGGGGGGATGAAAAAAAACATTTAACCACTACTGGTGAAAATTATTTCCCCAGAAAAGGGTTCACCAACTGGGACAATGTCCAGCTGCATTACATCAGTAATCAGTTTCAACTTGAGGGTAGTGATGCAAAGTGTATGACAATGTAGACATTAGACAAACATGAGGAAATATTAAACTACAAATAAACTAAATTGATGTACCATTCAAGGACAAAATACTGCCCACATGTGGACACACACACACAAACACACACACACACACACGCGCGCGCGCGCACGCACCAAAAATGCCTTTTCTCACTTTTTTTCGGCGTGTGCTGTGAGAGCCCAGAATGTGAGAAAAATGAATGATCCATCATTCTGGCTTACCATTACAGAGCTATTTTACAGCATTTATTAGGAGTGAGGCTAATCCACGGCCCCACCTTTAATTTCATGCTCCTCAAGTGAGAGAAAGGACGGAGGACAAAAGGCGGGAAGATTGATGCACGGGACGGCCCCCTGCACTTCACGCAAGGCACAGACAGGGAGCGCTGCTCAAAAACACTCCCCATGGGCTGAAACTCTTTCAAATAGCAGGAGCAACGAGAGGCCAGCTAGCCTAATGAAATCTGCCCATGTAGCAGCAGATCAGCTCCAATTAAAAACAGGCCCACGCCATGTCACGGGGACAGTAGATCAAGTCCGCAATTAACCTTACGGCTGGCCTCTATCAATCCTTAAATTGGAGCGGGCCGGCCAGCAGCACACAATCTCTGCAGATATTAAATTTACGTTCTATTAAGTTTAATTAGGAAGGATTTTAAATATACTGGGAGTCCAGGCACGGAGCCCTGGGCCTGTCATTGGCACCACTGATTCACGACCACGGGACACCTCTGGACACACACACACACACACACACACACACACTACACCTCTTCAACAGCCACAACCTCTCTTCACCAGGCTAGTCCAGGACACACTGAGCCCACAGGTGGTCGCTCTGCTACAACCCCGCACACACACACCCCTCTATTGACATTACATTAAAGGAGAATAAGCTAAGAAGCATGTTACAATGTGGGCAACATCACGTATTGGCTAACAGCCTGAGATATCTGACACCTGCAGCAGCAGGCTAGTTGGCCACAAAAAACATCAGCTAAAAAAATGTCTCAAAAGGCGAGCCCTTTTCCCTGGCTGGGATTTCCCCCAAATCATTAAACTGGTCTGGAAAGTGTCCATGCCGCAACTTTAAAAGCTCGAAAGCCCTTTAATACATGGTTGATTAACAACATGCATCAACACATCCGTCCACCTCCACCCATCTCAAGCTTGGCCGACCTCGTCGTCCCTCACACCCTGGCTGGGACACCTGCATCTCTCTCCTCTGGATGGGGACACCACCAACCCAGGGCTCCCATGTCGTACACTGTAGGACCTGGAAGCTTTGTGAACCTCATTCCCAAGATAGGTGGGGGTACCAGACCCCCCCATTCCAGGGGAGAAAAGGAGTGTAGGTGGGGGTACCACCAGACCACCTCTGGGCAGCTCAGCCCCAGCATTAGTCTCCACGTGGCTGTGTCTTTTGTCCGCCAGTCAAAGGGCCACTGAATGGGGGTCAATTGAAGCCAATTCCCTCTGTCGGTCACAATTAATGGGGCAGCCCTGGCGGAGGGAGGGGAGGGGGGTGCAGGCCTCTGGATACTGATCCTGCTGTACAAGCATGCCAGGAATTGGCCACCTGTATCCAACCCTGGGACAATGTCATACCCATCTCACCCCTCCCCAGCCCACCTCCTATTCCGTGCATGCATGCATGCACGCACAGACAGACAGATACATTTATAAACGTCCCCCCCATTCTCTCTTACCCACCCACCCAAAAAAGGAAGGATGGGTGTGAGAAAGGAGTGGCTGGCGGCTGTACAGAGCATAGACATCCACAATGGATCCAACACACCGATGAAGAGGAGCAGTGTAGCATGCAGCTGTTCAGAAATGTACCGAGTGTGTTTTCTAAAAATTAATCATTGGCTCTTCTCACAAGGTAGGGCCCCGAGGAAACCATAGGGGCTCTGCAATGGGTGTTATCAGGAGCATCCCCAAACGTTTTAAACATTTTCACCTGTAATGACAAGCTCATAATAGGGAGGCCAAAGTTAAAACATGTTTTAATTGAATTTCATCCATTGAGCACATTCATTCATTCATTGGGCTGTCAAGATTACAACATTTAAGTTGACGATTAATTGTCATACAAATAATTGCAATTAACGATTTTATTGTGTTTTTGGCATTGAAAAAAAAAGGCTTTTAGGCTTCGTAATCAAAAATTCACATGACATATTTAATCATTTCATACTTACAAAAAACGTAAAAATAGCAGAAATAGCTGATCTACAAGCTTACAACGCGTCACGTAAGCTTGTAGAACTGGTATTTCTGCTATTTTCAATGTATTTTTCAACATGGAAACGATTATGACAAAATAATCGCGATTATCTCAAATAATCGCGATTATCTCAAATAATTGCGATTAGACGATTATGTAATCATTTTGACAGGCCTATTCATTCATTCATCCATCTGTGTAAATCAAAACTATGTCCATGGCAAAAACCCCTACAATCACAAAGGGAGAGACAGAGAGAGAGTGTGTGAGAGAGTAAAAAGAGTGAGCATGAGTGTGTGGGCCTCTGTGTGGGTCCGAATCAATCTTCGGATAAGTATGGAAGATCGATCCGACACAGGCCCCTCCTTCTACAGTCAAGCACTCTGGTGGATGTGTGCTAATTGTCCTGCTGACATTAATTGTCATTAAAAGGGCCTAAAACGGCCTCTTGGCTGTGAGTTACGTGCCACGTTCGAGACTTACGCCCCCCCATTTGTTTACCCGGTGACATCATTGCTCTTCTACCACTAACATGCAAGTCGCTGTTAACCCGTTAAATCCGGGAACGTATCAACAAATGTCTTCTAAATCTTTTAAAACTGGTTTCTATATCAGTGGTGCTCAAACTTTTTCATGTCAAGGACCCCCAAAATTATATGTATTTGGCCGCCGACCCCATCTCAAAATATGTAGTTCCAGGGACCCACAGAAGCAAATATTTGAGTTACAAATGTTCTCTTTAAAAAGATATATATATTCAAAGATTTGCACACATTTTCACGACTTTTCAAAAAATAGCAGATCTACAAGCTCGTAGCGTGGCACTCGTTGCCACGCTATGAGCTTGTAGATCTGCTATTTTTGAATAGGCAAAGTATAAAAATAATGGTTATAGCTAAAAATCTAAAAAGCGTTCCCGGATTGAATGGGTTAAATCAGACAGTTTCAGGCGCTGCGTGGGATGGGTTTATATGAGGCGATTGCTGCTCCTTTAATGAGTGTCTCACAAAGATGACATCATCAGCCACTGGCTGAAATGGCCTGTGTGGTATGTATAAGTAGGCTCTATCAAAGAGGGTGGGGGAGTGTGGGGGGGACAGTGTGACTGGTGGTTTCATTCCACCGCTCTAACTTCCTGAGGGTCTCTCCAGTCTAAAGATGCCCCCCGCAATGCCTGCCTGCCCCCTTCAAACAGGGCAAATCAATCAGATACATCTGGCCTAACAAATTGGTGCCTGTGTGTGTCCTGTGTGCATGAGAGTGGGGCCAAGGTGCATAAGAAAGGAGCTGGGCGGTGGGGGGACGGACACACGGGGGCAGAGACGGACACACACCGATGCAGGCCCCTTACACATCCCTGGAAAAGGGGTCGTGACCCCCGCTCCACTTAAACAGCATTTCAGAGTGGTAGGGACAGAGGAGAGGGTAAGCGCTTACCTACCACAGCGTAATGTGGAGGGTCGCCAAGAAAACAATATGATAGCCTTTTTGCATCCCTTTTGGCTAGGTGTCTGATACTGCGTAAATGGAAAGAACAATTCCCACCAACTTTTAAAATCATGGGTTAATGATATAATGCATCACTTGACTTTGGATAAATGTGTTACTCCACAAGGGGGTGTGCTCTGAAATTTTACACTATCTGGCAAACCTTTTTAACATATACAGAGGATGAATGCTACTGACATTAATGACCCATAATACTGACCCCACTGTATTTGTTTTTGCATTATTATATATTTTTGTGTATTTTCATTTTTTATTTCATTTAATGATACATATTCTACTGTGTATACTTAACTTCTTTGACTTGTTTTTATCCATGTTTTACAATTTCTTTCAACTTTCATTGCAAATGTGTCTTACTTGTTTGTATTGTCTTTTTTTTGGTTAATGGTACAACAAGATACCAGGGTTGTGGCTCTTTCGGAGCGGGACCTTTGAGGGGTGGGAGGGGTAACATGCACTGTTTTTGTGTGCTTTTGTCTTATTGACCTTATTGATTGTATGTGAATTGGAAAATACCAATAAAGAAACCTTGAACAAAAAGAGTAATGTGGAGGAGGGGGCGTCATCTCGATTAGATATAGAGGATAGACACAGATAGGCTAGGGTGATGACCAAATCATCTCACACAAACACACCTGAGTTTATAATTCATTGATTGATTCAGTCTGGTTGGTTCCAGCGTACAATCGTTTCCCCGCCAACGTGGAGTGCACCTGCGTGCTTTAAAGCACACGGAAATGTTATTACGATTCATACTGACAGATGGTATCCAAAATATAATCTTAATCAGATGTAATGAGATGTATTTTAATGCTAGGCTAGCCATGATTATAAGTTAATATAAAATGCCGTCCTCCTGCCAGCCTCCTCAATAGCTCCAGTGTTTGCACATCTGCTGTTGCTGATGTGGAATTAGTACCTTGACTTGTTATCGCTACAGCAACGTGTATATCTGCACATGACCAGAGCCTAACGTGATCCAATTAGAGCACCGAAATCCAATGTACCGCAGAGATTCCCAGGCGATCAATGGCTACACTTGGGTACAGCGCAAGCCAAACATACAGTGCAAAAAAAAAAAAAGTGCTGACATGAACAAAATGCTTCTGAGTGAAAACATATGACCTCTCCATCCCCGTTTTGAGGTGAGGCAGAAAACGGAGGGCAATTTGATGCGCCCCATAGTGGTCGGATGTCTAAAGTGCGGCCTACATCAAAAGCTCTCTCCTAGCTTACCTCACAGGATGAAGTCCTTCCTGAGTCATTTGAGCAAAACCCTCTCCATTCAGAGAGCTTCCCCTCCTCTTTCCTTCTGCTTTGAATGGGGCTCTGGTTGAAATGAACAATGCCCACACCTTGAACAGGCCCTCTGATACGGCAGCCATTGTGTTTGAAAGAGAGAGGGTCACCCAGACTCACCCACCCTCCCAACACTCACTCTCTCTCACACACACACACACACACACACACACACACACGAGTTGTTGTCCTTCTCAGTTATCATTGGGCACCACTGTCTACCCCTTTATGGCACGTTATGCCACTGACCCCCAATCTCCTCATGAGGAATGCTGAATGACTGCACAACACTGCCTCTCCCTGACCTCATTTGCACCAAGAGAAGGGGAGGGGGAGGAGGAAGGAGGAGGGGGCAGCCAGGGAGGAAGGGAGAGAGAAAGAGAAGTGAATGGCACCATAACATAACAATGCACTTGGAGGCTCAGTTGGCAAACACAGCTGGGCCAGCCACAGTAGAGCAGATAATGAACCATAACTCTGAGGGCACAGTGGGCTACCAAAGTTACTTGGAATTTACAGCAACACACACACACACACACCCACACACACACACACACACACACACACACACACACACACAAACACGATGCATACATACATACTGTACATATTCTAATACATCAAAAATGTATCACACAGACTCATGCATGCTTAACCACATCGACTCTGGCGTCCCTATATTGGGCAAGTCATGCCCATGTTTTTTCTTTTTCGCTTTTCAGAAATGTCCAACAGTTGCAAAAATAGCATATCTGCAAACTCACAACGTAGCAAAATATGACACGGTGTGTCCATTTAGATTGTCTATTTTTGTTGCATGACAAGTATTTAGCATTAGTATTTAAAGTGGTTAAGTTCTGAAAAGGAACCATTATTGTGCATGTAAAGACACCTCCCTGCGCGCGCGCGCGCGCACACACACACACACACACACACACACACACACACACACACACACACACACACACACACACACACACACACACACACACACACACACACACACACACACACACACACACACACACACACACACACACTCTTTGGGGTGCTGGACACATATCTGGAGCTGGAAATACACACAAATCATTAGGCCTGCCATCATTCATATTTCGGCTATGATCCAAAACCACTCACCTCAATAACCTCCTTTGAGTCCAACCTGAAGTTGAAGTCCCCGAAGACAAAATATGGCAGCCTCTCATACCGCTGGTCCGTGATTCTGCAAAATGACACAAGTTATCACTGAGGTGGTTTCAAACAGTCAGCAGTTGATTCATCTGTGATGGATCCTGGCAGGGCATCCAATTAATAAGGGCCACAGCATCCGACAAATATTGATCCTCCAAAAAAAGTTGATTCTAAAAAACTGTTTGCTGCAGGAAAACATTTCTAATGAAATGCATTCCTAGAGGCCTCTGAAAATGATTATTAAACATACAATTATTAAAAAATATACTGCATCATGAATAAAGCACATTACCCTGAAATGCATAAAAAGATTATGAGTTGCAGTTTGTGATTGGCTGAACAGGTCAAGTGCTGATTCCCCTGATCTAAGGTTTTTGCTTAATGAGGACCACAGCACCACCTGGTGGTCTGCACACCTTAGGGGGAGAAAAGTGTTTCACCTTGAGTGAGGAGAAACAAAAAATGTGTGTTTGCAAATTGTCTCTGTAGCCATTTAAGTGAATGCTTTTGGACTGGCCTTTTTGTTTTTTATGGTTTGCTTTTTATGGCATTCGTGATTTATCGTGACAGTAAAAAGTATAGAGGGGACCAAAAGATGGCAGAGAGACAGAAAGGATGATGGGGTACGTACTGTCTGGGATGAGACGAGGAACACCCACAAAATAAAGAAAGAAACATAAAGAAGCAATAATGAAGAGCACAGGAAGTACACTGTAAAATCATGAGTATTCATTTAACTATGAGAGTGTACAAATGTAACCAAATGGACCCATAAGGGGGCAATGTAACACAACAGTTACATTTTGTTACATTTGTAGACTCTCAGAGTTATTAATTGATAACACAGAGGATGTGTGTGTGTGTGTGTGTGTGTGTGTGTGTGTGTGTGTGTGTGTGTGTGTGTGTGTGTGTGTGTGTGTGTGTGTATATATATATATATATATATATATACACACACACACAGTATATACAAAGCAAAATCCTGAGTGTTAATTTGTGTCAGTGTGCATTTTTAAACTACTTAAATGAACACTGAAGATTTCACAGTGTATGGGCACCCCTGAGCTTAAAGGAGGAGTTCACCCAAAAAATGACTTATTTTCTATCAATTGCACACCCCATGAAGCCTTGAATCCATGGATTTATTTTTGTTTTTGTGGCATTCCTAAGCCAATAATTTGATTCCCGTCTCCTACCGGCTAATGTATCCGGTAGGAGACACAAAGTAGATTATTTGTGTCTCCTACCGGATACACACCCAGTCATCAAATTATTGGCTTAGGAATGCCACAAAAACAAAAATAAATCCATGAATTCAAGGCTTCATGGGGTGTGCAATTGATAGAAAATAAGTCATTTTTTGGGTGAACTCCTCCTTTAAAAAACAAATTCCCCCAATATGTGATTAAAGAGATTTCCAAATTAGAGAAAGCAAATAGTGAATTATTTTCTTATTAAACTATTATTTAAATTATTCTATTACTGTAGTTTTGTTCACAGAATCGCAGGAGCATGAGAGATTGATAACGACTGCAAAACAATCTCTCAGCCTGTACCCAAGTCCAAACCCCACACTGCAGCAAGAGATATCTTCGTGAATTTGAACTTGAATTTACGGTTTAATACGTAAATGCCTAGGTTGAGGACAAGTTTCAATAGAACACACAGACTTGGACTTTAGCTAATGATTAAGCCTGACTTATACTCCATCGTACAACAGTGTCACTCGTGGAAAATAGCAGATCTACAAACTCACGTGTCTCACATGCAACGTGCAACACCGCAGTACGACGGGAGTATAAATTACTAAGCATTACTCTCTTGTTTGTGCCCATTTTATGTCTCTTATGGCTGTTTTTAATCAAATATACTTTTATGGCTCTTGGCTTGTTAATATTTTTGATGTACTACACTCATAAACGCTTTTTTTCCTTCCCAGGGGGTACGTGGGAGTCCTCCGTGTGGGAATATTCATGGAGTCCAGAACCTCCGTGACATGGAATGCTTCCAGAACTCTGGAACCTCGTGGCATCCCCGCGCATTTCAGAAAGAAATGCACCTAAGCGACATATAATTAACTCCTCTACCTCATCACTGACTTAAAAGTGGCTCCTCCACAGAGCAGAGATAAGAAATTAAAGCCCGGGGGGGAGGGGGGTATGCCCAGCCTCTTGAGTAATTAATGATTCAGGATGCTTGGCTCGCTATCTCTGCTAATCGGGGGGGATAAATCTCAGCGTAGACTTCCCAGGCCCTGATAACAATATATTTATGGGGCCGTAAAGAGAGATGCCTCTTCTCTGTGGTGGGTCTCTCCTTTGGCTGGCTGTCGTAAAGAATGGCCAGGAAGGAGGTGGAGGGGATGGGTGGGGGGGGCATGGGGGATTGGAGTCAGACGCTGGGAAAATAATAGCTATTATACTAAAGACTACATTTTGTCACTCCATTATATTAAGTAGAAAGTAAATAATTTGATCGGTCGCTCGGGTGTCAGCTGCTAACAAGTACATAACGCATGTCAACCGAAAATTACCTTTCAGTTTTTTTTCTCGCTTGTTATGTGCATGTGCATATTTCAGTGATGGAAAACTTTCCATAATGGCATGATGGCCGTTTAGAGGGGATGGATATCTAGGATTTTACAGTGTGTCTATGCTTGCTTGCATATGCTTTGCAAGACACAAATGAAGGGTTCTTTGCTAGATCAAATATTTGGAATCTGATAAAAGTGACACCCACTTTAAAAAAAATCATAGCATAGCATATTTTATTATCATTAAAACATTTTTTTGTTTTTTTTTGTTTAGAGTTTTTTCGAGAAGTCTAAATGCCAAAAGTGTCTAAACTGGTAACTGGTCCCTGGAATGGGCTTAAAAAAGGACTCCATGCTGGGAAGGCTATTCAACTCTAGCACCTATCATGTAATAGTCTACACTGTAATTCTATATAATCCTAATTTGACAAGACAAATACATTTCTACATTCTTGGAGTTACAAATGGATAAATTAACACTGAGGATTAGCAGTTAGAATGAGTGTGTGTGTGTGTGTGTGTGTGTGTGTGTGTGTGTGTGTGTGTGTGTGTGTGTGTACACACACACACACACACACACACACACTTGTGCACACATTAGCTTGCTAATACACTCTGAACAACACCAGTGATGTCATTGACGACCTTCCATCCTGGTGCTAAAAGACTGGGCTCTATTCAAATCGGGCCAGCGGCCCAGTTTATCCCGTTGTCCTCTTAAGGCAGTGTAATAAAATGGCCGTATACAGGCGGCTGTGCTGTCGTTACAGGCGTGGGAACTAATGTATTCCTTGTTTTAATAAGCCATTTACTGTGCTTCTGTTACTTTGGGTGACGAAAATAACAGTCAAGATAATTCTAATAAAAACCCATTTGATTTCAATTGATTCTAGCCAGTCGCCCACTGCCAGCATGCCCAGTGACTGTGAGTGACATGATTTAGATAACAGCTGAGGGTAAGCAGGGCATCACACGACTGAAGGAGATATGAAAGCGAAAGAGCGTGGATAAAACAAAATAAAAGAGAGAGTAGGGCAGAGGCTGAAATTAAGAAAATGAAGAGAGGCACTGAGAGAAAATGAGTGAGAGAGAGAAACTATTACAATTGAGGCATTTAGCAGACATTCTTGTACAGAGCCACTCTCAAGTACGAGATCAGAGTAATGGCATGAACCCTGATCAACAAACGACAGGGTAAATAACTTAAGTAGAGTGCAGGGACAACAATTTAGTGCTTCAAAAACTAGGACACCAGGTAAACAATCCTGGCATCTGTCTAAACAACATGCTATCTAAATAACATTCTTAACGTTATGGTGGTCAAGCAAAACAAAAAGTAACAAAACATGTGAACAAGTAACTAACATAAGTCTGCATAGTACAACTAGCTAAACAAAATAGGTGACAAGAAGGGATACAAGGAAAACAGAGAGGGTGAAATTAAGAAAATGAATAGAAGCATTGAGAGAGGGGGGGGCGAGAGAGAGAGAGAGAGAGAGAGAGAGAGAGAGAGAGAGAGAGAGAGAGAGAGAGAGAGAGAGAGAGAGAGAGAGAGAGAGAGAGAGAGAGAGAGAGAGAGAGAGAGAGAGAGAGAGAGAGAGAGAGAGAGAGAGAGAGAGAGAGAGAGAGAGAGAGAGAGAGAGAGAGAGAGAGAGAGAGAGAGAGAGAGAGAGAGAGAGAGAGAGAGAGAGAGAGAGAGAGAGAGAGAGAGAGAGAGAGAGAGAGAGAGAATGACAGAGAAAGTGAGAGAGTGAGCAAGTGAGCAGGCGTATGTGTTTTTCCCCACAGCCCGAGGCAGTCTCTTTTCTCCTCTCTGTGCCACAGCTTTATTCCGCTAACAGCCATGTCTAATACCCACAGCCTTGCTGTTTTGTGTGCGGGCCCTAGGTATCAGCCACAGGTCAGAAGGTAACCCTCTGTTTACAAGATCATTTCCTAAAGCACTCATGGTGACCCGCTCCGTGTGAAAGTTGACTTTTGCCTGGCCTTTGTGGGGGTGGGGGCAAAGAATCACCACATTAGCTACAGCGGACTGGGTGTGAATGGGGCCTCAGGGTGGGGGGTCCCGGGGGCCCTTGGCCACAACCTTCCCGTCCTTCGCAGCGGGGGGCCCCATTAGCAGCGTCATCGCAGTTCATTCAGGCAAACTGTAACAGTGTCAGCGACATTCTCCCACAAAGACGCACTTCTTTACACAGTCTATAAACACGCTGCCCCCCCACCAATTCATCCAGTGGTGACACTACTGAAAGGGGCTGTTCTCACTGAGGGGGTGTGTGTGTATGTGTGTGTGTGTGTGTGTGTGTGTGTGTGTGTGTGTGTGTGTGTGTGTGTGTGTGTGTGTGTGTGTGTGTGTGTGTGTGTGTGTGTGTGTGTGTGGAGGACATTAGTAAGGCCTTCCTGAGGGAGGGAGGTACACAAAGACGGAGGTTAGATCCTAATTTATAACATGCCCCCCATCGCTGCTGCTCCCAGGCTCCTTATTATAGTACTGGTGCAAAGTGGCCAGAGCACATTATACTACTGGACTGGTGTGAAGTGGCCAGAGCATATTCTCAATCACATGTACACTCACAAACTTGCCACACATAAGTGAACCGACACACACTCAGACCCACTTACACTCTACGTAAAGTACGGATACAGATGGGGTCTCTCCGTCCATACAGTTCTATCGGTCAGCTGCACGAGGCCCCAGGGCTTACAGTGTACGGCATGTGCGGACCAATACCAGAGGAAACCATGGGGGGCAGTGGTGATCCCCAGCCAGGAGGACACAGCAAACGGCACACAGCGAAGAAAAA
This sequence comes from Gymnoscopelus microlampas, assembly GCF_963454915.1. Lineage (NCBI taxonomy): Eukaryota > Metazoa > Chordata > Actinopteri > Myctophiformes > Myctophidae > Gymnoscopelus > Gymnoscopelus microlampas. The sequence goes on from NC_139950.1 coordinate 21,436,326, forward strand.
ACACTCGGTACATCGCTGGGCCATAGAGCTATATAATGTAGAAGAGGGCACAGAAAATCTCTGTCCACTCATTTCAGTGAAAGTTGCTCGCCCCAGAATTATCTCTTTTTAAGGCGTTTTGAGGCCATACTGTAGATGATGCGCTCTAGCGTTTGAGGCCATAGAGGATGTGCATTAGTGTCCTTAACGCATCTTATACCACCATGCTTGTTGTAATGGCAAGCTGCCATTACCAGAGTTGGCCACTTGTCAACTTTTGCTTCAATCAGCCCTCTACCGGTCCCGGTGAACTTTGCAGACGTCATAGCTAAATCTTTTTTTTTTCAGTAGATATCTTACAAGACTTAGTTACAAGGTTTTGTTTGTCAATTTATTCAGTTCTAGGAAACCACAACCTGTGGTACAGAGCCTCTGGGCAGGTTAAATCACCCTGCTCTCTAGTGGATGAAACGGTTGAACCTCAATATAGACAAAGTATGGAGGAGAGCATGCGTTCGGGGCATATCAATACATGTTACATACGCATCTGTTCTGAACGTGAGAAAAAAAAGGGGAAATGTTTGTTACCAAGTTGCTTATTTTTAACCTATAATGTTTTCAGATACATATTTTAGTGTGCTGATTACGTTTACAATGAGTAATACACCGTCTGGACGTCATCTTGAATGAGATTCAAAGCGGAGTAGTTGTGTAATTAAAATCAGCTGTGTTTGGAGGAGCGTGAGCTATGGGAATCACACAGGTGAACGAAATCAAGATTCATTTATATTCATGAAAGTTGCTCTATGTCATCACACAGCGTTTTTGTTTACAGGAAGTAATTAATATGGCTTTTTAGGGACTTCTGATTTCAAAATACACAAAAAAAAATGTTCCCCTTTTTTTTGGCATCTATTGTTAGGTATGCCCATATGATGACCACGGATATGCTCTAAAATTGTGAAAAACATATTTTTCATTTCACTAGATCTTTAAAGCTACATTCCAGGACTTATTTTAATGAACAAAATGATATGTTAACCAAACTTTATCATAAAGCATGTTTACCAGTATATCTGCAGTGGTTTGAGGTGGTCTCTCTACTCTCACATTGAAAAATGTAGACCCTGGGGTCGGGTCAGGCACCTTCTGGTTGACAATGTCAATTAAGTCATTTCAAGCTGACCAGATTGGACACTAGATGTGCCGCCATCTTTATTGTAGTTCAGACACCGTTGCAATTACCTCTCTGTCGGGAGATATAAAAAACGTAAGGATTGTAACTTTGACCATTACTGTGCACACACACACACACACCCCAACAACAACATGATTGACACAAAACTATCAACAACAAAAAAAATCTCCTCACACCAGCCTCAATCCCTCACTGAGCTTATGGAAGATTAGGTGGAATGACTGAATGATTGACATTTAAGCAGAGTCATAATAGACCATCTTTATAGGATTATAAGGCTGTGACTTGGGGCCAGGTCAGGACCAGATTGACAAGATGACTTATCATGAGTTGGCCGGTCCGATTTGACTGCGCACACAATAGCTCGAGCCGGGCGGCGTGAGTCATTGTTACGTGAATGTTGAGAATTTTGGAGAGAATGTTAACATTGTGAAGAATGTGCTGGGCGACGTCTGGCTGAAAGGGACAGGGGTGACCCCCGCCAAGACCTTTGACACTGTGGGACGGCCACCCCTATATCCCTTCTCTCCCCCCACCTGGGTCCCCCATCTCCCCACCCCACCCACAGATCTATGGGCCCTCCACAACTCACAACCCTAACCTACAGACTCCTGGGTCCTCCATAATCCCAACCCCACCCCGCAGATCTGTGTAACCAAGCTGTTGGGATGAGGTGTTGGCGGGGCGGAGTCTACTGCGGTCACACAGGGGTTAGGAGGACAAGTTAACTGTAAATAGTTTTTCTGTACACTCAGAATGATGTTGTATATACCGGTGGTTCTCAAAGTGGGGTACGAGGACCCCCAGGGGTCCTTGAGGGGCTTCCAGGGTTCCCCAGACAAATGGTGGATAGTTAGGAACCAAATGGACCCTTTTGTGGCTGTAACTCTGGTGGTCCGTGGTCTAATGCAGGGGTTCTCAAAGTGGGTTTCAGGGACCCCATGGCCCTACATACATCACTTATTTTCAAACAAATCTTGACATGAGATGGAACCCCCATCTCAAAATATTTTGTTCCAGGGACCCCCAGCAGAAGCAAATATTTGAGTTACAAATGTTTGCTTTAAAAATATAATATATTCAAAGATTTGCACACATTTTCACGATTCTGTAGCTCATAGCGTGGCAGCCAAAAAAAAATCAAAATGTCACAGATGCGTTCCCGAATTGAATGGGTTAATGTTGTGTTTACCAATAGCAACCGACAAATCCCACTCGTTGTAACCTTTAATGTTGGCTGTGTCAACTTGACTGACAACAGGCATAACATCATGACAAATTGATGACCGTATAGTCACGTCTGGACACTCTGCATCCATTCCTCCCTGCTGGACTCTCACAGTCTCACAGAAGCTTTTAGTGGAGGAAATGGGTGGGAGGCGGGGGGGGGGGGCTGGGAGGGCGGGGTGATAAACAGGTCCACTGTAGGCAGAGAGAAACTGATTGGGAAGGATTAACCTCTGACCCCACAGGCCTCCCAGGGTGAAGAGCCAGTTCACAGAGTCACACACAGTGACACCACGCACTCATGCGCATACACACACACACACACACACGCATGCAGGTGCGCGCGTGTGTTTTAAAGTGCATGTGTGGACACACAAGCTTGTGTTGTTGGAGGGGAAAATGAAAACCACTACTAACAATGATCTGGTAACTGTAATTGTATTAGAATGAATAAGCAAAAAACAGTAGGTCCCTGCAGGTGCACTTAAGAAAATCGAGAGAGCAAGAAAGCATTTCTCAGTTTGATACTATTGCAAAATAACACACAGCAAATTAAATGAAGGCATCTTTGAAGAAGTTTACCGTGCTCAACATGACGACAACGTAAAAGCATGCACTGGAAAACATGGTATAGCAAAGTATGCATATGCACGCACATATATTCGCACACACACTCATGTGCGCACACACACACACACTCCACTCTAATAAATTCATCCTGCTTTATGGAGGATCTGCCCGCGATTATCCAGTCCACCCTTTTCTAGCTGAACATGTCTATTGGCTGGAAACTAGCCGGCCTTTCTCTGCTCTTTTCAGCCCCTTGTTCTGGGAAAAGCCTAAAGGGAAACATTTAGATTGGAGGGCTCTTTGAGACACGCTGACAGTTGACTGATGACCGTCCATAAAATGACAAAGCATCGCTGTGTGGTGGCCAGTGTGGCCCACTGCCTCCCCATGGGAAACTAATTGCTCTGAATTGTTAACGGCAACATTATTTTTCTGCCAATCATTGCTTTTCAATGCCCCGAAAATGAGCATGAAACAAGTCTTTTCAGCGAACAAAACGGTTAAATGTCCCCAATGTTGATCAAATTAACTTCAGGCCCGTGACAATGGACTATATTTGTGTGAAAATAATGGTGCGACACAAAGGCAGCCATTATGCCGAGATTTCACAGTTGTAATGTAAAACTGTTCTCCCCTGAACCGGACCAGCCACCCTGAATGGGGCGTTGAAAAAAGAAACAAACTCCAGCATACAAAAGAGTTCTCTTTTTTTCCCTTCTTTTTTTTAAGGAAGATGGGGGGAGGCATGTTGATTTTATCTCGAGCTATCATTTCACATGCTCATTTGGTAACCGTGTTTCCCATCCTCTTTGGCAAATTATAACATCCTTTTGACTCCATCAGCTTTCCCTGGAGGAACTAACTGAATTAGGCCATCTTTTTTTACTTACAAATGCTACAGGCAGCACTTTGTCTCCTTATGCCCGATTTATACTTTGTTCCGCATCGTGTTACGCATCAAAGCCGATCTACAAGCTCACAACGGGTCGCACCACGACACCCTTGAGATTATTGTAGATCTGCGATTTTCTATGCACAACACCGGCACACAACTAAGCAAAACAGTTGCAGCGGTTCAAAGGAGTTTTCCAAAATGGTTTAATAACATCTCAGCTGGAGGGAAAACAGAAAAGTAAATAAATCAATGAATAAAATCTGGGAGAGCATATTGTTGTGTACTCACACACTCTATAAAAAGCTTTACATAATTACAAAACAATGATCGAGGCGTATCTGAGGCAACAGAGTACATAATGCTTGACGCGGCGCTGGGGCGCTCCTACAGTATTTGCCACTTTCAAAGGGAAGGAAAAACAAGCAGGGGCCGCATTTCAAGCAGGGCTTTGCCTTTGCTCTCATGGAAGTGGCCCACACATCAGCCCTGGCTAACAGAGGAGTGCTGTTTTTGATGTGACTCAATAGCGAGGTCTGGCTAGCTAAACGCTGTTCCTTCTCAGCATTGTTCCCTGGGGACCTTGAAGCGCTTTGGAGATAAACACCGTTTAGCAGTTAAAAGGGCCACAGAGGGAAAAGGCTTATCAGATGTGTTTCTCAATGGGCCGTAAGCAGCATTATTAAGGCGCTGGGGCCCCCAGATAAGGGAGCAGGGCTGAAGTTTGTGACACGAGATCTGCAGCCGCGGTGTTCGCTTTCTGCCGGCCAACTGAGGGATTGTGCAGGTTCCTCCAGCAGCCACCCTGGAGCTCAGCTGGTGGTGTGTCGAGCACCCCCTGACCCCCCCCCCCCCCCACACACACACACACACACACACAAATTGGAGATTAGAGCTCAGAGATGGGAGAGACAGAGAGAGAGAGAGACTAGAGAGGTGTGTGTGAGAGAGAGATGGGGGGGTGGCTATAGATTTTACCCTCCTCTCCCTTTTCCTGCTCTCTTTCTGGGGGTAAGAGTCAGAACGAGGACAATGGCCAAAAAGATGGTTCCCAACCGGCCGCTGAATGGGAACACTGTTGGTGGTAGCGTTTCAATTCAAAGCCCAGCCCTGGGCACATTGTCCTCCCAGATCGGCGGAGGAGAATGGAGTTTGCTGGTGGCTGCCAAAAGGTTAGCGGTCCCTGTGAAAGGAGCGGCCCATTATTCACTGCCCCTTACAGAACCCAGGAGCCCTTTGTGGGCCCCTCCCACCCTCTCTGCCCCGCCAGCTTTTCTCACTCTGCCGTTCCGGATCTGTGCCCGACTAGTTCACCCCAAAGTGAGCGATTGAGGCACGATACCCCTCCTCCTCCTCGTACACACACACACACACACACACACACCATCACACCCGTTTCTCCTGCCTCGCCGGAACATATAACGACCTCCCCAGCCAATCCCGCCCATACCACCTACCCTTACATCCACTCCCCCTTTCAGGCGGTGAGCAGCCCCCCTTTGCCATTGTCACCTTTTAATGATATGGCCCAGAATTAACAGCGAGGACACCTTACCCCCCGACACCAAGGGATTTAAAGAAAAAGAGAGAGAGAGAGAGGGGAGCGTGGAAACTGCCACTCAGCCAAAACAAGTGCTATTCAATCCACAATCGCGCCGCCCCGCCAAAACCCTCGCCATTTAGGGCCTCGTATTTACGAGGTGACTTTTAAAAATAAATCAACCTTCCGAGAGTGCTGCAAAAGTGCGCAAGGGAGGGTGGGGGAGTACGATCAAAACCCCTCAGTGTAAGCAACAAGAAAGGTCCTTTTGAAACTTCATTAGACCAGTAAATCCAGGTAACTTAACAGCATTAAAAAAAATCGGAGGAACTGCCATATACCTAAAACACAGCCACTCCCCTGTCCATTAAAGGCATTCTTTCATCAAATGAAGAACGAAGACGTAAAAGGGGAAGCGGAGAGGGGGGGGGTGGGGGGGGGGTTGTGTCTTGGAGAGAATTCTATAATACTCTAAAAAGTGCCCCCATAATTCACACACGTCAGAAAGCAGGGTGATAATATATGCCCACCCATATATACATCTACATGTAGTTATTCAAAGTGGAGGTGGCGCGGAGCCGCGGCGTGCATTCAGATGCCATTTTGAATGGGAGGTCACCCACTGAGGGGCTGGTACTGGGCTTTTATTCCGCTGGCGTGGCCAGGTAGAGAGCAGAGGGGTTGATCCAACGCACTCTATCATTCTCCTCAACTGTAAATGGATATCCTATAAATCACATTAGTCCCCGGCCTGGGAACGGGGACCTGCCTATGGCTATGGCCCGTTTGCATAGCTCAGGGCATGATGTCTTACAGATACTATAGCATTGTTATGTTGTGGAAGCGATGGGGTGAAAAGAGCTAAGGACCACAGAAAGGATGGAGGGTGAGAAGACTTAGAGAAGAGGAGAGACCGAGGGTGAGAGAGGGCAGAGTCTCAGAGAAAAGCCAAGGGAGAGTCACGTGCGTGTGCGTGTGAGAGAGAGAGAGAGAGAGAGAGGAGGGAATAAACAGAACTGTTTACACCACTTAGCCCTATTTTATACGTTGCAATGCGACATATCTATTTTTGAAGATTTTATAACGTTTTATAAAGTTTATAATGACATGGTGGAAACTGGCCAAGAGTCAAATTAACAATCCAGATTTGAAGGGTAGTGGTTGAAACCACATGCACCGGGCACTAGAAGTGAATCCCACTAGAACCTCCTCTCGTCTATGTCCTACTCCGTCTTCGTCTCAGCTGTCACCTCTTGCCCCATAAAGAATAAAACACTACGAGGAACAGTGGTGGAGGGCAAAATATAAGAGAGAGAGAAAGAAAAGCGTGCGTGGCAGAAAGACAGACTGAATAACAGGCAGACGGAGAGACAGCCTGACATAATGAAGTCTGATTTATAGTTTGCTGTACATTGGTATGACGTGCTGAAAATAGCCAATCTACAAGCTCCCAAGCTGGTACATCAGCTATTTTCAATTAAGCATTAGTGTCAGAGAGACGCACCTGTCCAGGACGTATCCCAGGGCTTTCGACCTGGTCCCAGAGTAGACAGACGGGCTCTTCTCCCAAGCAACCAGGTTGGAGGCATCGTGGAACAGGTGGATGTTCACCAGGTCAAAGGAACTGAGTGGGCAAAGAAAGAACACAGTCTGAATGAATGAGGTAAATGACACAGGTAAGCATTTCCACCACCTGGGATTTCAAGAAAAACTAAGAGAAACCAAAAAACAGCCTCTCTCATTGTGGAATGTCATTGAAGTTAAAGTCTGTTTTAGCTGTGTAATGGATGGTCTTTTCTAATAGTATTTATGTAATTTGTTATCCACAATAGATGCATACAGAGGTCAAGATATGATATTTAGATTTATTTCAGCTAAGATGAAAAAGTTGTCTGCCGTTTTAAATTAAATATTTTAGAATGTGTTCAGCTCAGCATGTAGCATGTAGGTTGGCAAATTTTTTTCTTCTTTTTTTTTTCGAGACGATTTTGAAAAAATCTGAAGGTTTGCCCAAAATGGGGATGCTAGAGTTAATTAATTCCTCATTGGGAACCAAATTGAGAGGATATTAAATAACAAACACAATACTACTTAATAAATGTTCACCTTTGGGTTTTTTACTCGTAAAGTGTAAAAATGGACCCGTCCATTTTTACACTTTCAAAGTAATGGTCCACGGTTTTACTGAGTACAAGACCAGAATCAAATGGTAATACAAATCATCTCTGTGGTTAGTTTGTACTTATACATGCCACACGAAAGTGATCTACTCCACAAAATAGAACAAAAGCCAGAACATTTGAAAGGTGTTAGTACAACAGATGGCAGCAACTTCTATGTGATCGTTTTATTTTACAATTGTGGCAAACCTCAAGCATTTCATACCCCAAACATACAGACATACAGTAATAAATGTCAAATGTATTTTCAACTACTTTTTGAGCCAGGGCTGATATACATAATCAGGTTTATTCTCCATGTCAAATTGCATGCGCTAGTTATTTTGACAAGGTGTTGAGTTTTGTTGCTGAAAGGGCATACAAAATAAAGACATCAAATCTCAGAACAGTACTCAATTAACACAACATACAGGTCTCTGTGACTTTGTCCCTTAGGAGAATGGTGTGACATAGCAATATACATTGATAAACATTGCCCTGTTCATCAAATCAGTCTAAAGGTGTCTTCTTGACATTGTGCTCCAAACAGCAAAGTAGCTAAAGGGACATGTCTTATCTCATGGAGGTTATTTTGCCAACATGCTCTGAACAAATGAATATATGCATGATCTCCGTTATCTGTCTCTCTTCCCTGATCCTATCTTACGATTCTTCAGTGTGTCCCTCTGGCCTGTCAAACGTCATGCCTCTATTAAACGGTTACCATTTCAGCTCTTTAGTTCTCATGTCATCCTTCTATTAGATTACAATCCCCCCACGACCACCTCTCAATCTACCACCCTCCCCCCCTTCCAATCTCTCTCTCCCTCTACCCCTCTCTCTCTCTCTCTCTCTCCCTCTTTGCTGGAAGCAGACGGTTGTATTCATCCTGCACAGGTTCAATTGCATGTAATGTTTTTTGTCATCTGTCATATGCAACTGCTTGACTAACGTGATTACGCCTAATCCAATCCCGCCAGCTTCTATAGCATGCTGTCCGGCCGAGAGAGACTCAACTATCCCTCTCTCTCAATCACTGATTCCCTCCCTCTCTCTCTCTCTCTCCTCTCCATGCTGTCTGTGACAACTGGACCTTGTAAACCTCCCTGGGAGAGATCCGCTATGGATCCGCGGTGAAACTGAACCTGACAGACACCGTTCAGTCTTCATTTAAAATGGGAATGATACAGTTGTAATGACACGGGGCTGCATAAAGATTAGGTTGGATACGTAGCATTCAAATAATAGGCAGCATAATAGGAAATGATTGAAGGGGCTCACCAGTCAGCCAGGGCCCATCGCGTTCTGATGAAACCTTTTCTGGACCACTTGCACTGCGTGACAGAAAGGTACAGAGCAGATGGTTAATAATTATTGCCAAAGAAATCATGGACCTTTGTGCATTTTCTCAAATATCAGAAGGTCAAATGAGAGAGGTAATTACACATGATCTATAAGGTAAAGAGCTAATGAAATCCTTCCTCTGGGAGCACTCACTATCATTTTTTTTCTCTCCTTTTTTAAAGATATACAGTATATTTATATATTATGAATAGTATATTTTAAGGCCATTTTTATTTACACATGAAAGCAGAGTGATAAAAAACAAAGTCCAACACAGATCTCATAGCTGGAATCGAACAGTGGATGCTGCAATTATGTGGTTAATGCACTACCTACATGGCCCACACTGTCTGGAACTTGCACAAAAAAGTGCTCTTTATTCGACGTTTCGGTCGTTACACTAATAATATCAGTGGTTCTAAAACCTTTTCATGTCAAGGAGTCCCAAAAACAGGAGCAAAGATTTGAGTTACAAGTGTTACCTTTAAAAATATATAAATACAATTATATATAAAGATTTGCACACATTTTCACGATTTTTCAAAAAAATAGCAGATCTACAAGCTCGTAGTGCAGCACTCGGTGCCACGCTATGAGATTGTATATCTGCTATTTTTGAATAGTCAAAGTATAAAATAATGGTTTAAGTGGTTACACAGATGTGTTCCCGGTCTTAATGGTTTAATAGATGTGTTGTGTTGTTATTTTTGCCTTTTTGATTTCATGGCCAGTCATTCATACTGGCACTGTACAATAGTTTGTCAAATATTAGCCTTCCCAAAGGTCAGGCTCACCCACCGCCCATGTGTTCACCTACTGTAGAATGACATGCCCAAAATATGGACACCATTTTGACAGAAGTTAAAAATCACCAACGACAACCTCAAACGAGAACCTGCAGGCTATGTGACTGTACAGGCTATGTGACTGTGTGGGCTATGTGACACAGCCTATACAACAAGTGTGCAGCTGTTTGATCACATCCCTCCTGACTTTAGCGAATTTTCCAATCACAAGATCTCAAAGATGTTGCAGCTCAAACGGCACATGATTTAACATGAAGCTAGTTATTAAATGAGAGACAAATTGATGATGTGAGCGCTCTCATTTTGAATAATGTCTCTTTCCCTCTACTTCTCTCCCTCCAAGGTTCCCAACAGGGAGTTAACTGCAGTGATGAATAAACTAATTACGGGCCAGGTCACATAATTACAAATTGACTAATTTTATTAAAAAAAAGAAAAAAAATCACAGATGCAAATTAAAGGGTTGAGATGTATTTGATTGCGCCTCACATCCTTCAATCTGCATTAGGACAAGATTAACTGTATAAAATTGAATTACATTAGCATATTTGAATTAATCTACACTGCCCCCACAGAATGTATGTGCCCAATTATACCTCACTGTCCCAAGACTGTGACTTTGAAATGACTGTTTGTGAGTCGTCATGAGTCTGAGGTATAAAATGCATTTGTTATAATATTGTTGTGCTTGAATTAGGAAAACTAAAAAAAGTCTGTTAGCTGTCTCAACGGCCGCATAATTGATCGACGGAACGCAGTGATAAAAATGGAATCAGTGGACGAATGAGTCAGACGCGGGGTTAGAAACAAACATAAGCGATGAGGAATGACTTAATAGGCCCAGTAATCAAATTTATGCGTTTGTAAGACGCTTATGTGCACTACAGTAGATTCTAAGTATGTTCAATTCCGCATTACTTTTTCCCCGCATGGAAGATTCATAAGTGGAGTTTGCGCGTACCGCGTGCGCTTTTGGCCGCGGGCCGCTGACACAACGTCAATACGAAGTTGAAGAAAGAAAGTGGAAGGACGGCGAGGGTGAGGAGGCAGAGGATGAAGAGTCTGGCAGCGAGGGGAGGGGGGGAGGGAAGGTGGACGTACGCGGTCCCCATACGTGCAGCCAGAGACAGCCAGCCAGAGACATTTAATCTCGATTTAATTTAAAGAGCCATTAACTACAATCACAGCATTAAAATCCATCACTTCCCTGACATGCAGCCTCAGATTGCCCCATTTCCTCCACGTATGACTGATTGACCCCATACTCATCGCTTGCTTATGAACACACACCCCCGACACGTGTGCACAAACACACACAGATTCATGCACACACACACACACACACACACACACACACACACACACACACACACACACACACACACACACACACACACACACACACACACACACACACACACACACTAACCAAATCAACCCTGGTGTCTCTATTTTGGTTACGTCATTATAGGTGATAAGGTGAACATTTTCAAATATTTTTGGAAATGTGAAAAATAAAAATAAAAAAGCCAATCTGCAAGTTCACGACGCGCCATGGTTACCGTCAATTGGCATCTTCAAGGAAGTTCAAAGCAGGAGAAAATGTTTCTATTTCTTTGAGGGGCGTCTTATATTATACAGTCCCACACTTCTACAACACAATGACATGAATGCCTCACACAATGGACTGGTCTCCACTCTCCACACAGACAACATTTCTCTATGTCGGGTGATATGATGACATCATGATTGTTCTGCTGCAGCTGATGCCAGAGCCAACGGCTGACACAGATGCTGTCTGGCACCGTTTAATCTCTCCCTGAAACATCATCACCCACCCCCCTGACACACACACACGCACGTGTGTACACACACGCACACACACCCAAAAAGAGGCAGATTTCCATGTAGACACAAAGGTGTAATTTACCTTACACACACACACTTAAGGTCTGATGGCCTGGCCTGGCTATGTTGAGGGGTGCGTGTGTGCGTATGTGTGTGTGCAGGGTGGTAGTGCAGTTTGGTGGGGTCAGAGGGGGAGCGGTAAAGGTCACAGGGCTAGGGGTGACACTAGGTGACCTTCCACAGGGCAGTGACGGTGTCCCCTCCCATGACAGTGATGAACAGCCGTTACACAGCGGGTCACATCCAGGGCTGCTGGCCAATATGGAGATGGAACAACCACCCAGACCAAGCGGACAGAGGGACAAGAGTGTTGTGCTTGTGTGCGAGTCCACTGTAAGGGCCTATATCAAACAGAATTTACCAATTACTGAAGAAACCACTCCATAAATCTCAACACTCGTGACCATTGGAACTTTCCCCTGCCATCAAATGTCAGCCGTGTCACTGGTACGAGCACAGAGGGGAGATAGAACCCTTCCAACCTCTCGCCACACCGTTACAACGACCCGCCCCCATCCTCCCCCCCCATCCCAACCACTCTGCCCCCTGCGATGCGGTTCACCCAGCATACTCTGTGACCTTTCCTATATTTCAGCTCAGAGACCAGGCCCCATAAATAATGTTACGGTGGGATGGTAGTGGTGGTGGATTTTGGGGGTGGGGTGCGGGGTGGGGGCGCAGTACGGGGGGGGGGGGGAGGGAGAGGGGTGGCGTTACACAAAAGCCCTGTGACAGAAATGCACTGTGAGTAATATGTAATACACACAGAGCCTGATTGATTTGGACCCTAGCAGACACCTGCATTTATCTTTATTCCATCATCCAGGGGTCCCATCAAATAAGCGAAGACCTCTAGCAGGGTTTATGAGACGAGACGGGGCGTGATGCATGTGCGTGCGCGTGTGTGTGTGTGTCCGAGGGAGTGTGTTTCTGTCTGTCCTCTGATTAAGATATACCAAATCAATGATGTGCAGAAGAAGGAGCCTGTGCACCAGGCCATTCTGACCGATTCGACTGGGAGAAAATGGGGAAATACCAAAAAGATTTAGCTGGAAATCTCACGGCAGGCCTCATCGTGGCACCACGTGCTTGTGATGAACACATCTAGATATGTATACCGTTATAACGAAAGCCGAAGGAAGGCTTACTTCACACACTGTGGAAAGTGGAGTTCAGTTAAGAAGCGACGGAGAGGTTTCTCCACTTGTTCTCTGTACAGAAGTGACTAAAGTAAGCCTTCATTTCGCTTTCTTTCTAAACTCTATGCAATTATCTGTTTCTCCATGAGCGCCCCCCCTGCAGTATATGATGGATCGCGGCCATCACGGCGAATCACGTCTGCGTGTTACAGGTGTCTTGTCTAGGGGCGAGACGACAAATTGCATTTTGCGAGCGCCCCGAGTTTAAATGACTTCCTCAACTCCTTAAGCGTTACGCATCCACCTCCAACATCCTGTTTGGCCTTTTCAAATCCAAGTTGAAAAAACATTCAGGAAGTTAACTTCCTCCGAGGGCAGAACTTGAAAGCAATCACAGTACAGTATCGCGCAGCCCACTATGGCGGGCTCTAAAAGGGTATGAGAAGTCGATGCTTTTATGGACACAGTCATGGTGCCAAACAACAAATACAAACTCATACGGATGTTGATATACAGCCTGTCGGCCATTTTCTCCCTTTCTGTTTTTTTCCACGGCTGTGTAAAACAATCAATAGCAAGGGCACATTAAGGTCTGGGTCGTATACTTTATTTATATAAGGCAATGACAAATCCTTATGATGCAATGGTTTTTGGGGGTATGTATTACTGCACCAAAGAAATAAATATATTAAGGTCCACAGGGAATTCAGGGGTGTGGGTGTGTGTGTGTGGTGGCGGGGGTGGTGGGGGGGCTTGGAAAGATTGACGGAACAATGAGGAACGACAGGCCTGTTGAATCCATCACGTCAACCTTTCAAAAGAAATGTGCCGGCTATTTTGTCCAGTTCCTTCTGATTCCGCTTTTCATTTAATGTTCCTGCATCCCCCCTTTCCTCTTCACTTAAGAGCTTAGAACTCATGGTGGGGTTGTGGAAGGGGACCTGCCTTTTGAATATGGGGATGTGGAGAACCGCTGTCATTTCAACCAGACTCAACCTATAGGGCCACGCAGGTCACAGGTAGGGCTGCATTATAGGATACACTCGAGTTTAAAATTTCCGTTTTTTTTTTTTTTCTCCCCTGGGGTGGCGGAGGTGACCACTTTATTTCAACTTACATACATTGTTATGATACAAATACGCATCAGATTGATTCCATGAAAGAACATTTATTTCCAATAAAACCAACCAAGTAATTTATAGTATGTCAGCATGTAGATTTTTATTCAGTAGTGGCTGTTGTCCTTATTCACCATTATATGAGGTCCTTATGTGTGCGTCTACAAATTAATCTGCGTAAGTGCACCTGCACATCGAGGTGGGGGGCGGGGGGGGGGGGGGGGGCGTTAAAGTATATCCACAAACTGTACACCATGCCTACAAATGCAGAACAGACATCTCGTATGTGCAAACTGCACCCTCCCTCAAGTGCTCTCCAACATTGTAAGTGGCATCTTGTCTCTTGTTCCTTATTCTAGTCTTTAAACTGCATTGCAACACACAACACACACACACACACACACACACAACCACCCCCCCCTCCGTCCCCCCAACATGATGTCATCAGCAGCTTGCCTGCTGACACTTTCTTAATGGAGGACTGTAAAGATAACACACAAGCATGGTGATCCACGCATCAGCCTCACCTCCGTCTTCCTAAGCAGTCTCCTATTGCACTGGCATCTAAAACCTGCCTTGGTGGCCTCTAATGGGCGTCTCTAATACTGCGTGCCATTCAAAACAGATCCAATTTGACTTGAATTGAAAAATAATTAGGGACATTTAAACTAGACCACCACTTGGCCCGTATGGATGAGGTTTGATGAGCTGAATGTCTTCTCGCACATTCGCCTCAACAAACGCACGATGCGACCATGTTAACTGTCGGGCCCAGCAGCTGAAGGGACAGCGAGGAACCGGTTCGGGTCCCCTCGCCGAGTCCCGCTCCATCCCATCCGAGATCCCCCCCCCCCCATAATAGGATTCCTCAAAGCTGCAGATGGATGGCAAATCTAGGCGGTTTCATCTACTAAAAGAGGGCATAAATCACAGACGGAGGAAGCGGGGACGAGGCAGGGGTTATCGCCAGCCTGCCTCCCCTCATGAGAGCTTTGCATTAAAGCATTAGTGAAATTAATTCATCTTTCATAAGAGGTTTGAGCAGTATCTGTGATCTATGATAACAACCAATTTCTCACTACGGAGCGACCGGAGGAAGAGGAGGAGGAGGGAACGAGAAAGGGGGAGAAAAAAAAAAAGAGAAAGAAGAAAAAAAAACAGGGGATCCTGATAGACTACACAAATCTGCTCTTTTTAAATGGGCTAACATTATCTGGAGTGCTGCTCCCGGGAGCATCATCCCAGATTCATAACCCAGCGGGGAAGGAGGGATAAATCACGGGGGCAAAACTTTTCTCATCTGCCCCCTCCACCCTATATCACTCCCGCTCGTTTTTGTTTTGTGTGTGTGTTTTTTTCTCTCGTTCGCTCGCCCTCTTAAGCGCGGAACAACAGTTTGCTGTAATCATTTTAAATGGCTCTGTGCCTCAATCAATGTAATTGGTTTTAGATCATCTTCAAAATAGCGTAACAAGACGCAACGCTGAGAAGGCCTGCTGCTTTGGAGCGTGTGAGTGTGTGTTGAATGTTTACACATACATGTAAGTGTATGCGTGTATGTGTGTGTGTTGAATGTTTATGTATACATGCAAGTGTATGCATATGGGTGTGTGTGTGTGTGTGTGTGTGTGTGTGTGTGTGTGTGTGTGTGTGTGTGTGTGTGTGTGTGTGTGTGTGTGTGTTGGGGGGGGGGGTCGTTCTTGTGTGTGAAAGAGACGGAAATTGGGGGACGTGTGTGAAGGGGCCGTATCCATCTCTTTTGCATATATTTGCGGAGGTGGCTGCCGGAGCATGGTTGACAGATGAGCGAGGAGTGCGGGGATGACACGGGGGGCGGTCGTGGTCTTTATTACTATATCAGAACGGCTCCACTCAGCGCTGGGCTACCTCGCAGTGCCGGGCCCCCCGGTGGAGGGAAACCACGGAAACGGAACAACAACACAACAGCACGCCAGCAGAGATTGCTCCGCAGGAAACACAGCGGCCAAACACAAAGGGGCTTTTCCATGTTTTTGCAATCTGATGGGTTTCTTTTACTATTCAACTCAGCCAAGCGTTGGTTTGATTTCTTCTTCTTTGGTGCAGAGAGAGGGAAAAATTGGACTGCAGTAAAAAAAAAAAGAAAGAAAAAAGAAAAAGGGAAAACAGGACACAAAAAAAACAGGGGGAAAAACAGAAGCTGAAATAGTTTATGAAAAATCAATACAAAAATGGAAAAGGAAATTCTATTACTGTACATTCCATTATGTACATTTCAGCATAGTGGATGTCGGGACAAATCAAAACAGACCCTCGAGTTAGAATGCTTTATGGGGTGCTTTTTAACTTTTGTTGGCAGAAAATAAATTATCATTCCCAGATTTATACTGTCGGTGTGCTATTTTCAATCAGGATATGCAATATTAAATTGATTCAATAAAATGATTTGTGTGGTGAAAAGGGCAATAAATAGCACTGCCAAATTGGACTAATTCAGCAACTTTATTTACTTCCCATTGAAAGGTTATGAGGGCCATATGATCTGTTTAATGACACTTTTCACCTTCTCAGTGTTTATGCCTGTCAATCCAAGTCAGCCAAAGCCTTAAACGGAAAGCTGTCATCAGTGTTGACAACATGGGCAACCAATCACACACTGATCCTGTCAGTCGGTCGACCAATCAGTAATTAAGTGGCAGGATCGCAACACCCACCTCTGGGAAGTAGTCCTGTGGAAACTTCTCCTTCTCCAGCATTGGTGTGCTTTCTAGTGTCTCTGAGCAGCTCTCCTTCCCAACCACCTTCCTGAACTTCTTGGCTAGGGAGGGAGAAGAAGACGACAGAGAGAGCATTACGGGACAACAGAAGACAGACAGAGAGACAGAGAGACGGAGAGACAGAGAGAGAGAGACAGAGAGAGACAGAGAGACAGAGAGAGAGCGAGAGAGAGAGGGGAGGGGGTGGGGGATTATGAGTGTAAGGGAAAAGAGAAAGAGGGTATTATAAAAAGAAGTTTAATCTTTTTGAGGGAGTCAGAATCTCCTAAAGCCAGTAGATTGGAGTCCCCCCCCCCCTCCACCTCCCCAGACCTTCCTCAGACAACTGCTCCACCTGCTGGCTGGGATGAGAAATGCAGTTGACCCTGCCAAGAAGGGAAGCAACAGATTTTCCACACCACTTAGGACATGGAGCCAACGTGGTACGCTTGCCTTTGATCTCCAAGAAGTTCCTTTACTCCAAGCAATTTGAGCAAAGTGAAATTTCTCAAAATATTATCGGACACGTTTATGGACAGCAGATGGCTTTGTCTGCAGAAGGCACATGCTCAGCTTTACATATGTGGATCCTAACCGTATGACGAGGAACACAAGTAAATTGTGTGCGTTTCAAGTCAAATATCATAAAACCATTCTATAACTGAGAAACTCGTGTCATAACAAACTTTGTGTATCAAACCAATCAAGACAATGTCAACGAAGAGATGTTTTTCACGTCAAATTCACTTTCAGTATACATTCTATGTTGTAATACTGAAATGAGAACAGATCTCTATCGTTGGTATGCATGTATTTGTGTTTTAGTACATTTCCAACTATTTGCGTGTGTGTGTGTGTGTGTGTGTGTGTGTGTGTGTGTGTGTGTGTGTGTGTGTGTGTGTGTGTGTGTGTGTGTGTGCATACATACTGTACATACATACATGTGTATGAAGGGGTGGAATGGTCTTCTCCCCTCTCAACCCCCTCGCCCTGTCCTTCACTGGGGGTGAATGGTGCTAATGCTGACTCGGGTGTAATAGCGAGACGAGGCGCCTCAACATCTATATCCCCTTTTTAATTAGCGCGGTCGTCGCACCCCCGGGCCCTCTGACACGGCAGGCTGATGAGACCGCCGTAACTGTCCAATAACCCCGTACACGCCATTACCGTAGGCCCGAAATCTTATGAATTAAATCCCAATATTAATAAGCATTACACATTCTGTCCTCGCTCCTTTTACATTATCGTCAAAGCTAATCTTACCTTTCTGGTTTTGATGGAAGTGGGGAATAGCCTGCAATAGCCTGGTATGTGTGATATGCAAGGTGGGATGAGGAGAGGGGGGGTCATTTCAAGAGGGCGGGGTGTGTGTGTGTGTGTGTGTGTGTGTGTGTGTGTGTGTGTGTGTGTGTGTGTGTGTGTGTGTGTGTGTGTGTGTGTGTGTGTGTGTGTGTGTGTGTGTGTGTGTGTGTGTGTGTGTGATGAGGACTGCTTACCTTTGAAATCATACTGCTGGATGTTTTTCAAAGATTCGTGGATAAAGTATAAACTTCCAAGCGCCTGCAGGAAAAGAGACGGGCAATGCATTAGTGTCCCACTATCTAGCATGTAAAACGCAGGCAGAAGACATGAACTCACCGTTTAGCACACACTCTACAGTACAAGTCCCACAACTCTGACATTGGAAGTCATAAACAACCAGTATGCACATACTGTATGTACCTACCACTACACAACAGGTGCAAGCTGCTGGCAGTACAGTCAAATGGACCAAACCATTGTGCGCGCCGTTCTCCACCACTAATATGGAGAATCAATTATCTGGGCCTTTCAAAAGGACACATTCAAATGGACTTTTGAACGAGCAAAGATCACCTTCAATAGGCTTAAAAACTTAATTTCCCCCAGTGAACAATCGGGAAACTTTCCCAGTTGGCGGACGAGCCAATCAAACTGTGTGGGAAGGGGTGAGAAGTTGCGCCGAAGGGGGATTTGATGCGGTTCACAGTCCACTACACTGCTTTCTGTTGCCCTCTTTACATTTAGGGCAAATGGAGGCAAAGCTCAACCTCAATCCTCTGAGTCTTTGAGATGGCAGACCTTCGCCTCTGGATAAATCTGCCATTGGCACCACAACTCTCCATTCTCTGTTTCATAAACACTGTAGCATGAAGAGAATACAGCAGGAAGGTGAAGGGGGGGTGAATAACATTAGGTAGACATGAAACAAGTCACCATGTTATAAATGAGAAGTAAGACGAGCAACAAGGCAAGATGAAGGGAAGGGAGAGAAAAAAGGAGGAAAAATGTTCATGAAGTAGAGTTACAATAGAGAGCGAGAGAGCAGTCATCTGACGCCAGGGTCATGTACGGTTGAAGCACGATGCAGTGACGAAGAAGAGGATGAGGATGGAAGCATATGTGATCCAATCAAAGCAGGGAGGAGACTGTGGATGAAGAAAAGGTCTGAGGATTTAGTCGAAAGGCCTTTTTCTCTCGTTTGATTTCTTTTTTTGTGTGCTCCCCTTTTGAGGCATCAGGGCACAGACGCCCCTTCTCCCTGGCAGTGAGAGAGAAGAGTTCGGGTCCCGTCTCTGCCCAGCCCCCCTGCATTATTTATGAGCACCGGCACATCTTGAGATTAAACATTTGCTGATTTGTCAAAAGCACAAACATGAGGTCCTGCCCATCTCCTTGACATATAAGTTCAGCCAACGGAAAACACTGTCGCACATTTAATTGATGAGAACAGCGGCTGGTGACCCGAACCCTCCGCCGTCACGCTCCCTCCATCCCGCCCTCCCTCCTTCATTCTTCCTTCCCTCTGACTGAGGACAGGGGAATGAGGGGGAGGTGGGCAGCATCAGTCCAAGGGAGGACTCAAGGTCACCGTTTCCCACCGCAAGAGGACGGCTTCCCGGAAGGCCCCCGCACTCATTTGTGCTCGCTTGTCTTTATGTTCTCTTTCACCTCAAACTGCCAACGGCTGAGTGAGAGACAGAGAGAGACGAGGGAGAAGGAAATGAAAATAAAAGTGTAATTTGTCAAAATGGCACCGCTGTGCTAATTGTTGTCTAGTGGTAATTAATAAAACTCGACTGAGACAGGTGAGATGCAACGAATTTGGGGGGAAACATAAATAAATAACAACTGCTGTGTGCCATTAATACATTTTCAGTACTACTGTCAGCATTTTAAAAAATAAAGAAAATAACATCCTATTTAATATGTGCCCAATTTCGAAAATTAAAGGCAGTGAAATAACAAAAATATATATATATTGTCAGCATCTTAGAAACATTTTTTTTTTTTTTATCCAATATGTTTTTCTCCCCCTTGAACCCTGAATTTTGCAATCACAAACAAACCTTTACTTTGACAAACCTGTCTTTAGGAACATGCAGTATAACATAACATATGAAAAACTCTTGATTTGTAATACAAGACATTCTTTCTCTAAGACATTCCGTTCCGTGCAATACAGCGCACAAAACCTCTCGTAACCTCACTAAAACTCTCAATTACTTCTAGCAGTGCAACAGTAGCCACATTCATTTAGAAATGCCATCTGTTTCTCTTGCAGGGACATCGATTGCTCCGTGGATGCCCCGGTGAGCGAGACAGCCAAAAATAGAATTAATATGACAATCAAACAATTTGTCATTAATCAACTTTCAAATAAATGAATAAACAACCATGGCTAAGTGGCTATCTGTGTAATCACAAAAATCTACTTAACCCCCAAACCCTAATAAATATTTATTTGACGTCAGGGTTCAAAACCAAGCAGCTGCTGTGTTCTCTCCCTGCTCTCCACTTCTCTCCTCTCCTCTCTCCCCTCTCTTCATGAAGAACCTATTATATTAGCAGGGCACAATTAATCCATTTGTCTCACTACATGACAGGCTCAAAATATTCATTAGGGCCGGGTTGCGCTGACAGGCCATGCTTATCTTTTACCAGTAGCTCTACAATAGCCTGTGTCAAGCGTATGTTTGTCACGTGCCACTTTATTGATTAGCTGCCAGACTCACTTGAAATAATTAAAAGTATATTTTACATATTTATAAACCCCGCTGCCATGGCCGCTACTTAATTTTCCATTAGTAAAATGCAGTCTATTAAGTGCGCCGCGAGGGCCGCCGGGGAGGTAAGGGGGAATGAGTAATCACTATAATTGTAGACAGAAAGACAATAACAGAGCCATAAAAGCCAACGTTTTATGACTCGTTCTGGCAATGCTATCTCTTATCGCGCGTCGCGTCGGGCCGGCCGATGCGGCTCGGAGGAAAGGACGAGACTCAATGACACAGGGGGGCTCTCTCTCTCTGTGTGTGTGCGCGCGTGTGTGCAGGTGTGTGTGTGTGTGTGTGTAATATACTTTCGTACATGCATTACCCATTTGTAACTCGGAGCGTGTACAAATGTAACCAAATGGACCCCAGAGTTAAATTAACATTCAGTATTTTGCAGTGCACGGTCCATGGGCAAGCGTGCGCGAGCGGTTGACATTTCAGAACCCCCAGCTGACATGGGCTGAGCAAGTCCCAATAGACTGGCTGGCAGCAGATAGAGACTTGAGAACTACAGTACATCGGCCACACGCTCTGCTCCGCTGAATGCTTTATCGATACCGAGGGCTGCAAAGATGAGTTCCGGCGGCTGAAAAGAAGCAGGATTTCTGTGACCTCTGAATAGATTTTCCGCGTTTAATGTGAAAAATGAGCCATAAAGCAAACATAAAAGTAATAATTTTTCCGCAAGGTCGAACCCCCGAGTCTTGTGCCGAGGGGAGAATGGCCAATCCCAGGAGGCCTGACACACACACACATTCTGGTGTCATCAGAGTGTCACTGTGCAACTTCAGGGGGCAATGCTCTACTGTCCCCAAGCCACTAGCAAAGTGCTGGGTGGCCAGTTTGTGGAGTAGAGTGATGACCACACGTGTCCAGAGTCTACGAGTATGTTACCTGGAAACGGATACAAAATAAATCACGGCTGTTCTATAAAATAAAAAAAAGGGGGTACAAATAAAAATATGTATTTATTCAGTAGAGACAATTAATATGTTTCCAATATTCGCTCTTAACTGGATTAAACAAAAACTCCCAGCCTAAAAAGTAACACCTGAATAAAGATAGCCTGGCATGGCTGACTATTTGAGCTCAGTCAAATTCATCTGGTTTCCAGGCTAGAGTTTTTAGACTGCTGTTTTCCTAATTTAGTTTTTCCTCCAATTACACGTGGAATTCTCACCCTCATTTAATATACATACAGTCATACAGTATATGCATTAAATGCCACATTTGCATTTGAATCCACTAGAAAAGCAGAATAACATACTACTTGTGATGTTGCCTTCCAGACAGCACAGATAAAAAGGCCTGATTTCCCACTCTATATCTCATTGCACAGAAATCCCTGGAGTTCCCTCATCTGTCAAATCACGTACAGGCTAACACACACACACACACACGTATCGAAAAGGTCAATCAGATGTGCTGTCATGAAGACATGGTGTTTCCATGTATCAGGAACACATGCTTTACAGAATGCCACAACAGCATAGTGGGGTTAATAGGTGGGCCTACATACTGTAATGTGCTCATTAGTCACCAAAAAAGACAAATGTTCACTTGCATACATCTATACACACTACAAAACAAACTCCAAAATAATATATTTTATACATCATTGTCGATCGATCAATCAATGGGTCAATCAATCAATCCATAGTAGATAACCAATGGACAAAGCGGCGAGGCCGACATTGTGACGCGTGTGAGGCTCTACTACATTTCTATTTCAACAGCTGGGTTGCTATGGCCTTGTCCCACGTCGGGCCCCAGGTCCCTCAGCCGTGCTGGGGACCGCTTGATATTCAGGCGCCGGGGCTGACGAGCTGCCTTCTGAGCAGCCCCCCCGTGCGCAGATCTCCAATACTGCACAAACAGCCTGTTTGTCATCCCAGGCAAGGAAAACACGCCGCCAAAATACAAGTGAGCAACGTCAATAGAGACAGCTTGCTTTTTCAGCCCAGAGATACAGATCGAGAAAAGGCCTCAGTACTTTCTGCCCCCCGCTCCACCCCACCCCGGCCTCACACACACACACACACACACACACACCCTCCAACCACCCCTCACCTCCCCACCCCTGGCTGCCATATGTGTTTGCCAAGGCCCTCTCCCAGTGCCATTGATTGAGTATTCAGAGTATTGAGCCACAGTGTCTATTATTCATCGGCTGCCTGGAAGGCCTGACTGGATACACAGACAAAACTCTCATTAAAACTTCTTCTGTCACTTCCTCTGATTTGAAAGCGGGCCTGGGTGTCGGAGCTATCCGTCATGTGCTGAAGGAGCCCTTGTCTGGGGGGGGGTGGGGGTGATGGGGGGGAAGGTAGAGGGGAACGGAAGCAAAATAATTGATCATACAATGAAAAGGGAATAAACGGACCAGAATGTACCTGCTTATTTCATAATAAGAATCAAGATTAGTCTATTCCTCTATAGCAGCTGTTGGTTCTCAACTAGGGCCTATTAGCTGACCTTGTATTAAACTGTACTTTCAAGTGCTTTTTTTCTGCAAACTTTTCATTAAGTATTCAATCAACCAAGAATCCTCTGCTATCTAACGATTTGACTCCGATTCTTAGGGTCAAAAAAATATATATATATATATATCAAAACGATTCTCGATTCGATTCTTGGGGTCACGATTCGATTAAAAATCGATTTTAAACAATTGATTCTCATTAAAAAAATATTCCCAATCAGTTTTTTTAATCCAATTTTTTTGGGGGGTAATGAGCATGCGTGTAATGAGCCAAAAGGAGGACAGAGAATATTCCATGATTTTTCAAAAGTACAGTAAAATCGCCGTTTTCGCTGGCAAGGGGACCGGAGACGGATTAATTAATTAATTAATTCCTGGCAGTGAAAGAGTTAACAACAAAGTGTAGCCTAGTTATTTCCAACAGCTCAAACAATTTTTTTAATAATACCAGAGAGGGTTGTGTAAAACTTCTTGGCTTTGATGGAATCTTAGATTAGGGGTGCATTCAGATATGCACACAGGGACTCACATATTAGTTTGTATTGGCCAGTGCGCTCAGTGCTATATATCCGATAATCCGAACGCACCCTAGGTGTACAGTAGTTCTATTTGATGCAGAAACAACATAATTGCTTTGATGTAAGTAACATTAACGAGTGTCAACGAGCGTCAGCTGGACAGTGACACGCACACCTCAGCTGTGCTGAACTGAAAGACTGACTGGAAAAAAAGCCCTTGAACATGACTGAAGACATGATGTTTACTGTGATTATGGTAAGCGTACATTTTATATCACAAACACCATAGAGTAAAAACTCCTGTAACTTTAACCAGCAAAAATCGATTTTTGAAAATTTGGAATCGTTGATAATAAGAATCGCGATTCTTACATGAATCGCTTTTTTTCTCCAACACCCCTATTCTCAACCCTTTTAATTTCAAAGGACCCCCATACCTCTCAGAGTTACATAAATATAAGGGTCTATTTGGAACCCCTTCAATGAACGCAGAGGGTCCCTGGAAACCCACTTTGAGAACCACTTCTCTAAAGCCATGCTTCCAATAAACACACAATGTTTCTATCAAAACTCAAAACAGACAGCAAGCCACTGGTTCATAGGCCAGAGGAGAAGTGATTGCCAATTGGTTTACGAGGCAATGTACGTCTGACCCCTGCCAACAGAAATGGGCAGAGAGG
Organism: Gymnoscopelus microlampas; assembly: GCF_963454915.1. Lineage (NCBI taxonomy): Eukaryota > Metazoa > Chordata > Actinopteri > Myctophiformes > Myctophidae > Gymnoscopelus > Gymnoscopelus microlampas. The sequence goes on from NC_139950.1 coordinate 21,460,697, forward strand.
TCTACCCTCTGCCCAGATTCCACTGCTGTTCATCTCTACATGGTGATGACAGCAACGGGGAATGTGGCCTGTTGGAGATGAACATACATCACTTCAAACAGACTCCCACTGCTACAAGCTTAGAAATGTGAATGTTGTGTGTAGGTATTGTAACTGGGGCGGGTTTCCAAATTCACATTGATGTCTGTAATATTGCCAGGGACGAGAACAACAGAGGAAGTGAACCTTCACAAAACAAAAAAAGGAAAAAACACTATATTATTTTTTGAGACCGGGTGGAGAATCATCCCACTATTGATTGCTGATCTAATGTAAAAAAAAACGAAAAAACGAAATAAATGCAGTGCATTATGGATGTGGACAGATATCTGTGTCTTGGCTTTGTCGTAGCACACACTTTGAAGGGAACTTGGTCGGAGCATTCTCCTGTGTCTCCGCCTCATTATTCTAAAATCTACCCCGAATGCTGGGCGGCATACGCTCATGATTGATCTAAAAACCACTGATTTTATTTTCCTTTGAGGAAAATATTATGGATGGGTCTAAACAAGGCATAATTGGCCAAACCCATGGCAGCGCCTGACCTGCCAACAATTCAGACCCGCTCCCAAGGTTGGCTGCCTCCCTGGGAAATATTGTGCATTAATTTCATTTAGTCTCCCCTCCAACATTCAATGGTAGAAGTTAATTAAATTGCTTGTCCATTGTGTTCATCCACTTACAAAGTTAATGATATTGTGCCGGGGAATTAAAGAGCGTTTTATAAAGCGCGCGGGATGGGAGCTGGCAGGCACTACATTGCCCAGTTGAACCCTGTCATTCGGCGGGCTGCTGGACCCCCTAATTAGCGGTGAAATGGATGCTTCCATCTGCCAATTTCCTGCCACGCTCATCAGTCGTGTAGTCGTTCCTCTAACCTGCCCGGTGGAGGGGTCTAAAGCAATAAAACCATCACTGCAATGACATCCCCCCCCCCCCCCCAAAAAAAGGAATATGCGTACATGATATGACTCAGACTTTAAAAGAGCCTCTTTAAAATGCCTTGCCCCCTCCCCCCTCCTGACCACATCATTGGCTTCTCTAGCCTAACACAGATGGAGGAGTTTGATAACTTTGTTAGGAAATTGTTCAATACACATAGTAATAGCACCTCGTTTCCATTTTCAGACAGGAGAGTGCATGTATAAATGTCTTCTGATGAAACAGGGTGAAAGAGCCGCAGTGTTGCATATTTTAGCATTGCACATCTCGATGAAATACTGGGCTTATCCTTGAACTATGTGGTACTTTTACATCATAACAGTCCCAATTAAAAGATTAATATTGAAGAGTTTCATTCGCTACATGAGTTCGACACAGTGCACCAATACCCACTAAGGTAGCAGTGGCCCTGTTCAATAAAAAGGGAGAAGAATGATTAATGCTTGTATATATTCCAGCTGCATATTTACTAATAAGACGCTGCTACATCAGCAGGTTTTAACGAGGACATAAAAACAGGGAATCAAAGTAAATGTGATTACACCTGTGGGTCTGTACGGCCGTTGACCTCTCACTGAGCCTTCAACAAATGCCCTACAGTCTCGCTCAGCGGAGGAACGTAGTTTGGGTACATGTGCGGTAAAATCTAATGAAATTAGAAATAATGAAGGACCATAGGTGAAGTTCTGAGGAAGTTTTTCCTGTCACAACCAACAGTGACACACAGAAGCCTCACAGGAATATGATGCCTGGCCTTGCAGTATTTACAGAAGGGTAATGCCCGACTTATACTTCTATACTATACTACTTAGTTGTGCACACCGAAAATAGCTGATCTACAAGCTCACAAATAGCATACTGTATGTTCAAGCTCACAATGCATCGCACTGCGATGCATTGTGAGCTTGAACATACAGTATGCTATTTTCGGTGCATGACACCACTGGTAAGCAGCCAAGTATAAAATCAAACCTAAAGGTTAGGAGAGGCAAAAGAAAAAATGGGGGGAAGAAAATCGGAAACGAAATCTTGGAATCTACAACTTTTCCAGCAAATGACTTCTAGAGAATGGTCTGGTATATGGTTCGTTGAGAGTTAATTAAATTTCACTGAATTACAGGGTTATTTGTGAAAATGAGTAATGAGCAAGTTTATATTTATCTAAGTATGACCTAGAGATGAGGTTAAACTTGACTGTTTCCCTCAGGCTTTTTCAACAACCCCCCTCCAAATGTCATGCTTACTTAAAACTAAAAAACTAAACAAAAAGCTACATTTACAAACTACAGACTGGTAACTTTTCGCTCCACTTGTAGATAAATATCGCTGTATTTTTCCAACATTAAGAGGTCATGCTTGCATCTCATTAAGTATCTGGTCAGCTAAATGACAGCAGTTTAAGCGTATTACAAAGCACTGTCAGGGACTGTTCTGTTGCGAGCCTCTCTTGTTTGTGGCAGTTGTTGGATTTCCGGGGTACAGAGCAGTCTTCTAGGGTCAATGAACCCCATGATTTACACATAGTTAGCCATGTTAGTGCTGTGGGTTTATTAGAGTGGGTGGGCTTAGGTCAAAACACTGAAGATATCAATCTGATGAAGACACAAGAGTGGCGATGACTAAAATACAAGATCCAACACTAATTCAATGACAAACAGCAAAGTGTAGTATCAGGAACAATTACGTGTTCTGAAAGAGAGGGAGCAATGTCTGTGCCTCACAAACAAGGTCAACTTCTCAGCCCTAATTGTGACGGACATCCGCGACATGGCATAAGAGTCCTTCCTTCTCTCTTCTAAGAAGTATAATCTTTTGAAAGCGATCTTCAAATGAACCCACCCACGGCCGAGGCCAACATGGTGAATAGCCACTTTCTTTAAATAAAAGATGTTGTCTGGGCTTAATGAGATCATCGTTTTAAAAGGGGGGATATGAGGATGATGAATATTTGCTTTATTAGATTGTTCCCAAAAATGAAAAATCAAAGTCTGAACAATTGAGGTATCCATTAGTAATTAAAGTGACATTACCTCCGCTCTCTCTTCTCTCAGGCCAATGCACGGCTGCCAGGGCCATTATTCAATTGTTTCGGATGCTCGGGGGTAAAATGCCTTTAATATACTTACACTCATTAATGTAAATCATATTTGGCTATGGATGTCCAATAATCAAAAAGAATATTTCAACTTGTAATTCTCTGTCTGCAAAAGAATTCCCATTAGCGAGAGATGCCCATGCAAATGACAGGTCTTTGAGTCCATTGATTTTTTTTCTTTTCTTTTTTTTTCACTCTGCATTTTGAGAAAGGCTGCTAATGTTGTCACGGACTGTTCATCAATCTGCATTATTATCTGATTTAATATTGCCCCTATTCATGTGGCTTCATTTGTGATAGAACAGATTGAATTAGAATCATATAGGCCATGGGGAAGAATGGAAGCAATACAGTTTTAAGTGATTGCTGCGGTTACACGGAGGCCCGCATAGAAGTTTGTCATTGAAAAGTTGCGTAGTTATGTAGCTGTTATTCACATGTCTGTTTATAATGTAGCTAGCAAAATTCCTTTAAAGTTTGCAAAGATTTTAAACGAGCATGCACGCACGTGCATAGCCTACTGTTGCACCGTGGCTGTGCAAGAGTGACCAATGACATTAGCAACTTTCTATGTGAATAATGTGTATTGAGCGAGCTACCACCTCCCTATGGATGCTGGGCTAGCTTTCAGAGCGCTGATGTCAGTCGGCAAGGTCATCAGTCACCTTATGTACAGAGGCAGCTGTGATTCTGTCCCTGTCCTGCGCTGGCTGTGGCCAGCGCATGTGGCCTTGTCATGACAAAGTGGCATCCTTGGCTGTCCAATGAGATACAGCTCTATCGCAGAGTCCCGTAATGAAATATATTAGTTTGCTGCATCTTAGCTGAATCAGTTTGTCACTTGTGAGGGTGAATTTATTGGGATGTTCCCATCCCTCGCTCCCATTTCTCTGCATCAAGAGCTTTCCTGCGCCCTTTCGTACAAACACAACTCTTCCCAAGTGGAGGCAATGTCGTCCAGATCATAGCCCATTTCATGAAACATCTATAAATTATGACCGGGACAATCAACATCCCTGTGTCCCCTTGGACCTGCAAAGCCGAAACAAGAGCGGCTGGAGAAGTCGTCGTAGGAGGAACAGGGGTTCAAATTTTTTAGTCCCTGTGGAGAAAAAAAAATATCATTTTTTCCCCTCAATCCATATTGAGGAAAAAAAAATAAAAAAAAATAAGCTGCTTTCTCTGTGTTCTGTCTGGGTACGAGTAGCAGTTCTCAGAGTACAACAGTGACCACAGGACCGTGAAGCTTTAGAAGGAGTCTGCAGAAAACACAACGCGGCGGCTTGTCTCAGCCTAAGACCCCCGCCGGTCCGGTGGCTCTTTGTGGCCTCTTTGTCTTTATGTAAAAAACCAATGCTCACCGATGATGTGTTATGTAAAATTCCCAGAGGCTTGATTTAAATGGGCTGGATATCCTCTATGCTAGCTTAGTTATACTCCAGTGCATCGGCCCTAAGAGCACATGGGTGCTGCATGAAAAGCAAAATGTAAATGTAGCCTCAGCGTCTTAGATAACCAGAAATTATGTCATGGGCTCCCCCACCCTACCCCACCCTTTTTATTGTATTATTATAATAATAAATTTAAAGAAAAAGCTGAACAACAGAGGACTTTTCCTTCCGCAGATGTTTCTTTTTTTTCTTCTTCCATCAGTACAATCACAGCATCCGTCCCCTTTTCACGTTTTAAGATGGGAGTGAGCAGAGGAGCGATGCCAGGGGCAAGAGTGGCAGACAACCCAAGTCTGCTCTCCTGTAAATACAACAACACCCACAGAGACATGGGAAAAAAAGAAAAGAGGATTTGGAGGGGCCTGCATAGGTCTGCTGGAAGTCTCCTGGGTCGCCCCCAAACAGCTCAACAGATGACCAGGTGGCAATGAATTGCATGTCATTAGTCACATGCGAGTAGAGCTGCAAGTAGGGGTTAGAAAATAATCATACAGTGTGGCCTTTTATGGTTCAAATGAATTAAAGTCAATAAACACGAGTATGGTTACGGTTAAAAATGCAAAATGATTCAGACAAGGACGTTTTTCCTCCATGATCAATTCTAATCCCCCTGTATACTCAGAAGTTCATCACAGTCGCATAACCGCCAGAAAAAACTCCTTCCCGGAGTTCCCGCTGTCAATGTATATGTATATAGGTTATAGAATGCATTTTCTGACGTTTATATAGAATTATATGAGACGGACTGTCATTTGCACAGAGTCGAATTCAGGCCACTGTGGCTCAGGAACCTTATGAAGAACCTTTCATTTCCAGTCAGCCCAGGCCAGGAGTGCTTTGAAAGGAGGCTTCCCGTTAAGCACAGGAATGTAAATTAGGCAGTTAAAATTAAGAGCTTGAATCTAACTAAAAGAGCATAACATCCAATCTAATTAGAGGGCTCTTTAATGAGTCGGTAATTAGCTAAGGAGCAGTGCACACAGGGCGCCATTGTGGCTTGAACTTGTGTGTCGGGCCCTGCTGACTGGGGCACCCTTTGTGTCAGATTAGTCCCCGCCTGGGAAGAATTACTCTCTGAAATATGGTTATGCTTCGCTGTATGCCTTTATATAAGACACCGTTTGGATATCCTCTGGGGGTCAGCAAGAGGTTTCGCTGCTCATCAAGTTAACTTTGGACGTCTCTGCGAAATCATGCAGCGGGTAACAGCAGTTTAAAATCATTAAAGAGTACAGAATAATGATTAGATCAGAATAAAACAGTTACGCTTTACACCAGTACGTACACAGAAAATGTTCATGTTTAAATGTGTGTTCAGTATTACATTTTGTGGGCATTTAGCTGAGATTCCAGAGCAACTTACTGTATAATCTATAATCTTAAGGACAGTTCGTCAAGACCTATGATGATTGACGATGGACACATATTGGCTGTTGCATTGATCAAATCTGTGACCTTTTTGCTCATGGTCCGGGCACCCTGCCAGGCAGTTAAAATGAAAATCTATCTTTGGCATCAAACACTTCTATTAAAACAAAAACAAAACAAGGGCAACACGCACCAACCAATGAGCGGATCAGTTCAGAGAGTAGGCCTATATACATATTTGCTCGGTATCTCGACCTCCCAAGTGACAGCAATCAAAAGAGATGCATTCTGGTGTGTGTTTGACAACAACACAGAGACAATACATCATAAACTAGAGCCCACTCCACCCTCAAACAAACCACGAAACAGGTTTCATCAGGCAAGCCTTATAGATACCGTGGCTTACTGCTACCGTTAGCATCCTTCTCAGTACCGCCCCTCATCTGCCAAGGCCCCGCTCTGCCTCTGACCCCCCGAACCTTACAGAGACTGTATTAATTTTCTTGACAAAAATCAATTGGCCAAAGGGCTGGGACTAGGGAGAAAACCCTCATTACTGCACCCAGCAAAGCCCACCCTCTCATTGGGAGGGCACGGCTGTTTTTATGGGGTAATAGTTTAACAGGGGGGGCGCCCAACTGGATGGACAAAAGGATTGTTTGTCGTCCCCGTCCCCTACGCACCCTGAAGGAGCTGTTCTAAATCAATTGTCACGTGTCCCCATTTAATATCATTAGAAAATGAGGACCTATGATAATTTTGGGTCTATTTTATATGAATTTATCACAAGGCATATGAGACTAATTTGTTTTGAAAAGATGGCATTTTAATTGTGAGACGTGAAGAGACGAGAAGGAAAAAAGAAAAAAGAAAGTCAAGGGCAATGCAATGCATATGACTGCAAATTCCCAACCATGTGGATGTTTCATTTTTGTGTTTGTCTATTTATATACAGGCTGGCCAAACAGAGAGGGAAAATATTCCCCCAAATCAGATTAGGAAACTGTGAGCCTTATGAATTATAAGACTGATTCACGGGAGAGCTGTGGATTTAGACCCAAGGCCTAATACGTCCTATGGACTTGACAGAGGAAAAATAAACTGATAGTACAATAAATGTGCTTTATGGACTATAAACGTACATCACGGATCCTGAATGTGACAACATTTGACCATCGGGGAACGTGTGACGCTATCACTCTGACAGCTAGCCTATATGCAGAGAGGCATCACGGGCAGTGGGATGGGGGTTTGGCGTGAGTGCGGTCACTAAGTAGGGTCTATGTGTTTAAAATGTGCTGCACAATACCTGCTAATTCTATTAAGTGCTGGTGCGCCGTGGCAGTGTGGTTATGGGCTGATGTAAATGGACGGCTGGTTGACTAAACAATGCAAGAGCATTAGAATAAGTGTGGAGTACGAAGCCTTAAAGCCCAGCCACCCCCGGGCCTTGCCAAGTCCATTATGTGTATTGGAGACATCTTGAGATTCGTCATAGGGAGATGCAAGTTCCGTATAGTGGCGGGGGGGCACGCCGTCGTTTCGTTAGCCCGCCTCATCGTGAGAATGGCTTCCACCTTGCGACATCCAGGTGTAGGTAATGCAATGAAATGAGGCCCTCACAAACAATCTCCCATAAACAGGCCCTCTTTCCAATCTTGTCTGGGACCTTTGGGCCGTTTTAAGAAGGCACGTGCAGTCAACTTGTTCAAGGACAGTCAGGGACTTGAGTCCTGCGGTGCCACACACTGTAAAATCGTAAGTGTGTTTTTAACTCCAAAATGTGTTACATTACACTCCCCGTGATGGAATTTGTCCATACTTAGAATGTTGTTTTTGTTTCAGTTTTTTTCTTGTTAGATGGCATGCAGTGGAAAAGCAGGACTTAAGGCTGGAGATACTAAAACATACATGAGCCAGATTACGCCAACATTATGGTATGATCCTCAGTCCAGTCATTGTGCTGTATGTATGACGGTGTGAGATTTTATTTATTTAATTTCTAACCCTGGTACCTGCACCTACAACTCAATCACAGTGTGTGATGCACTACACTCAGATCTTCCAATAATATGTGCTGCAAGTCTATAGCTATTATCTCTTCCATTATTGTCTCTGTCGATGTCTAATTTAGCAGATTATGCACTGAAGCAATCGAGGAACCGGAAGTAGTGATTCTATTCACACCAATGCTTGGCAGTAAAGGATTCAAAATCATACTTATCGCACATAACCGACAGCAAACAACGCGGTTTCGGCCAAGACCAATTTAGTACATTCATTTTCTTTCACCCATTTCACCTAATGGCGTCGGTGTTGCCCACGTTACACCAATATTCTTGATACAAAACCTCCATCAAGGCTAATATAATATGAATACAGCAATTTCACTTTTCACAAATTACGTACCAGGAATCATTTTCGATGATTTCTTTTACATACAATGTACTGGATATTAGAAGAGTACAGTACTGAATATTAGCAGAATCTTTGTATTCATTTAAGTGCTAAGATTGATTTTAAGACCCGTTTCGCCAGGCAGTGAGAATGAATAGAATCAATACTTCCAGTTTCATGCTCACAGTGCATGAGAAGCAACAGATAAAGATGATTGTTAATATTTGAAAATACATAATGCCAATGGTAGTGGTACAAGTTGTACCACTACCCGGGCGTACAACCCAAGGTTCTACCTAAGTTCAACATCGCTTTAAAAAGAACACAAGAAATCCTCCATAATGTCATTTCCGGGACGGCAAACACAACAGGAAAGTAGCCTCAGTGTCCCTTTATTCCATATTTGCAGGCCAGCCATGGGCTAATTCTCATCAGCCTCCCTCCCTTGAAGAGCCAGTCATTAAAGGCACTTGTGTGTGGAGTGTGATTGTTTGAGTTTGTTCTTGGGAGACAGGTGCCAAGAGGTTGTTTCTACCGCTATAATTACTCCACAACACAACACACACAGTTACCAGAGGAACATCAGGCTTTCTTCCACCCTGGGAAAGAAATTGCTTGGATTTAAGATAACGATTTCTCCCCCCTGATATTAACCAGCTGTACGTGACACTGGGCCTGTGCGAGGAGATCAATCCCCCCAGGAAAGTGCTGTCTCCTTTCTTTCGACAGGGCCCGTGAGCTGGGATGAGACGGAGAATCACGGACCATCGCTTTCCACTGTCGTGGGGGGGATGTTTGGATTAGAGCCTGATGGCTCCCTGTGGGTGAACTCACCCCCTCATACCTAACCACCTCATCCTCCTCCCTTCCCTCCCTCTATCTCTGTCTCTCTCTCTCTCTATGTAGCACCTGGTGAGGGGCGAGGCGCTCCACGAGGGGGGGAGGATATATACACTTAGGCACGAGAAAGGTCAGCCGGGCGGGAATGTGGCAGGCAAACAGGCAGTGGGGGGCCCACGGTGAGCGGTGGCGGGGGGGCCCGGGGATGAATCACAGGAGAATTGGTGCATGGCAGTGAATGAATAACCCGCCATGGCTCCCCAAACCCCATTATTTCCCTCCTTCTCCAGCGGGGCCTGAAATTCATGTCTGCGCATGCTGCCAGTTCATTAGGGTGGTGGGGGGGGGGGGGGTGTCATTCCTCTTCTGGGCTGCGGCAGGACAGGGCCAGGCGGGGGGCCCCAGGAGGCGCCTGGCCCCTGTTTAATTCCACATCAACCGCTCCACTGAGGGCCTTAATCTCTGCTTGTGTGATCAATACTATATCAGTGTAAATTAAAATGACAATTTTAAAGTAATTAAGCCTGTTAATGCTCGATTCAAATGCCATTATTTGCACAAGGGTGCAAGTGTGTGTGTGTGTGTGTGTGTGTGTGTGTGTGTGTGTGTGTGTGTGTGTGTGGGGGGGGGTGAGTGCCTATAGTTGGGGTAAGGTGGGACGGGTTGGTGGGTGAGGTGGTGGGTAAATTACGAGCGTGTCCACAGCGACAGGCAAATGCTTTAACTGGCGTGGCCCACTGTTGCCGCCAAGAGAAAGAGGGCTTAACAAAAGCAGATTAACTCTCCACCCATGCCAGCCCGGGGACCTCTCCAATTTCAGAGGAGGCTAACCCAATTGGCCAAATTTGATTTTGTAGAACCAAACCCAATTATGGCCATATTAGATGAGAAGTGGCAGGGGAGGGAACGCTTGCTGAAGGAGGCAGGGAAAATGGAGGGATCGAGGGAGGGCAGGAGGGGGACGGGGGAGAAAAGTTACACAATAAAAATGCACTTAACTATAGAACGAGGACCAGCAGTAATTGTGTGATTTGATTATTTTCTTCTCCCTCCTCTCTCTGCTTTTGAAAGGCCATTTAGAGTCATTGTGATGGTTAGAGTGAAATAAATGGGGTCCCCAACGTTAACCTTGCCTTGCACGCGTATTTGTGAGCGTGTGTGTGTGTGTGTATGGGGATCAATGTTTGTTTCCCTTCTCATGTGAGGTGAGGTGGTGTGTAAGTGAAAAGGAAATGAAATGATCACATTGTTGGCTCTTATTAAGACAGGCTCACAAGCCCATGGCCAGCGACCCTCCACTACTCATAGACCACATTCCCCAATTACACCCAATAGAAGGGGCCCCAGAGAGGGCCCTGCAAACACAAAACCGAGGCCCCTTCCTTCCCTAGACAGCAGCTAATAATATTATGCATCAGTCCGGAAGGAAAAAAAAACTCAACGAATTCACATTATATCAGTTTTTCAATTTCTCTTCCACAATCTGTTACACTCTCAATGCTACGGTACATATCATCGCTGGGTGGAAACCTTGTACCGTATGTCCAAAACGATTTACTTTTCAGGCAATGGAAAAAATAAACTGTGTTCCAATGGATTCAATGTAGCTATTACTTAGTTACAGTACAAGCAGTTGTTATTATAAAACGCACAAAATGTTTCCAAAATAGAGAAAATAGCTGATGGCCGACTCGTCCCGGTGCAACACGTTGTGAGCTTATAGATCGGCTATTTCCGTACTTCTGTGCGACACTGTCATAAGACGAAGTAGGGGATTAATTTGCAAGTAGATCATATGGCGATACAAGGTTTCTGCCCGACAGCAATGATATTCTTAATCACGCACCGCACATGGTCACCGGTGACTTGCCTACTACATGGTCCCACAGTCCGTCGTGTGGATAACACACTTTCCCCTGGTCAGGAAATGTCCATATCTCACAATTAGCAGCTAACCAGTCATGTGTTGACACAGAGCGCTAGGGATGTGGTGATTAAAGGAAGCCATTAGCACAACACTATGGATCAGTCAGTGATCCAGCCTGTCTGTCACTACTCAACTTGCATGACCAGAGGAAGAAAAAACTAGTTTAAATGATTCCAGAGTTTTGTTGGTCGCCATCATTGGGGGCTAGTTTGAGAAAATGGAATTTGACAGCTCCATGATGACTGGGCAACAATGGGTTAATCGTTTGTTTAGATGCATGACAGGAAGTAATGATAATAATTAAAGTCTTGTCTGTAATTATTTGCTTGAGTCGTACTGTAGCTGGAAAAGCGGCCAATAATGTGAAACTCAGCGACCAGAATGAAGCATGAGTTTCAAATGATGAATGAATTGCCAGCGAATATCATGAAGGGGAATTCATCTCAATAATGATCATTTCTGACTCACAATGTCTTCTTTATGAGCAATAGCAATTTTGCAATCCATATCACTTATCATGGACTGCCTAGTTCCTTATGTATCTTGGTTGAGCCCAAAAGACTTCCCGAGTGACTTGGCTCCCATGCATTATTAAATGCATGCCAATAGTTAGCAGACAGAAAACATCCCCTATGAAAAACAAGGGCAACCTGTGGGTATTTAATTAGCAAGGTGGGTGCTGCTCTGCATTCCTAATGATGCTGGATAATGGACACTCAGGGGCCTTAAAGAGGGCCAGAGAGAGAGAGAGAGAGCAAGGGGGGGGGGGGGACAAATGGTGGCGTAGCACTGGTTGGTGTCCAGGGCTGTCCTATCCATCATGGTGTCTGTTGACTACTGTTTGTAGAGCCAGCCTTTATTAATTATCAGCTCGTTTGGAGCGGTGGGGGCCAGGGGTTCTTGTGCGGAGGGAGCGGGGGGGGGGGGACCTTCTCCACGATCAATGGAAACTGTCGCTCCAGGAGAATTCTAGGGAGGGCGATTAAGATCAATTTGATTTGGCCCATTGGATGATTCTTCCAGGAGAGGATGGAAGAGAGGAATGCTCCTGGGACTAAGAATGTGGGAGGTGAGCGTGTTGGCTATAGATAGATAATCCATATCACTGCATCCACCACCCTCCCACTCCCAAAGAATGACACTGCTCAATTTTTTTTACAAACTGCACGTCAATGTGTTAGCTTCAATGTCTAATATGGGAATAGGCATTCACAGTTTTTTTTCTTTTAAATAAATAAATTTAAAAAAGGGAAAAAAATGAACAAAGGAGAGCACTAGGGCTAGGCCTACATACAAGTATATACTTTACACACACTGTTCATACTTTCAGATGATGTGATACACTAAACTAAATCTAAGCACAACTCATTTGCATTCTTGTTGTGTTGCTATAACGTAAGCTGTGGTGATTTTTGTGTTTGTCTGTCTCCACTCTAGACACGCTGTAAAATGTAAAAAATAAAGTAATAAATAAAATGATAACAGGGATGAGCATAGCCTATACGACATAACATTATTAAACTTGGTAATTACAACACAAAGAGAGACTACACATGGTAAAATGTGTTCATGGATAAATTCAGAGTATCTGGGGGACAAAAGCTCTATGAAAATCACACAATAATGGTAATGGTATTTTGATCAACTCAAATTGATCACCTCATTAGCCCAATCTGATCACCCGGTAGCTCAAAAAGAGAACTGCACTAACAACAGACATGCAGAAAAAAACGTTAGAAATCAGTTAATTCAAGTCCGAAAGTGTAACAGTGTACAGCTGTACAAACGTATTTGTACAACTGTATCCAGTTACAAATGGATAAATTAACCGAGGACTTTACTGTGAAGATTTCCCACGTGCATTGAGAGAGCACTGACTGAGAGGCAGCTGAAATATGAGCATGTTCCTCGGGGCTTAATCTGTTGCATAGACAGATAAGCTGTGGTCTGACACTCATGTTAATAAAGGCTCCTTTAAAGAGACGCCAGGAGTCGTATAACAACACCTCCCCTGACACCACACCACAGATCACTAGCACTAATCTGAACACTGCTGAACACATGGGCATGCACACACGCACACACACACACACACACACACACACGCACACGTTGCATACAACTATTGTGAAGAAAACGCAAAGCTTATCCACTTAACCCATTAAGACCTGAGGCCGATTCTACAAATGCTTCTAAATCAGTAGTTCTCACACTTTCAAAAATGTAAAAAAAAAATAGCAGATGTTGTACAAGCTCACAGCGCGTCACTTCATGCCACGCTGTTAGTTTGTATATCTGCTATTTTTGAATGGCCAACGCAAACATCTAAAATTCCCAGGTTTTAATGGCTTAAACCCTACAGTATACTCGATCAGGGCTCCGCAGGGCTCTATACTTGGTCCGCTCCTTTTTCCCCCCCAAAGATAGCTGATCTGCAAGCTCACAACGCATTGTGCTGCGATGCGTTTTGATCTTAGAGATCAGCTTTTAGCCGAATGTTCACCCTAGAATTTGGATGCTAATGTTTTATATAATATGACCTCTATATATTATCTGTCATTGCGCAGATACCAATAACTAATCTAACTTTTGGTATGAAACAAAAATTGTAATCTATGACAAAAACAAAGAGTAGCATACCATAGTGACCAGTAGTGTGTGCATGTGGGCACATGCCTGGAGTACAAACTCAGACACACACAGGCACACAATTGCACATGCGCTTTTGAGAGCGTGCGTATGCATATGCGTACACGCATGTCTACGTGCGTTGCATGTGGCTGTGCAGATTTTTTGGGAGATTAGTTTAGTGGGTGTGGTGGAGAACCACGAAGGTGTCGGGGTGGGGTGGGGTGGGGGGGTGGCGTCTATTTTCTCCAGGGACCGCGGGGGGCTGTGAGAGCTGTGAGGCCTCTCAATAGGCGGAGGATTATGGAAATCAAAGATGAGAGATTAGCTAATGGGAATATAATGGCCAGCGACTGCCCCGGTCAGCTGGGCCATGCAAATGAAGGGGCTACGAGAGGCAGAGAGGGACAATCAATATGTATGGACGGACCGTTGGCCAGTACTATATCACCAACACTACACACCAAGAGCTTGAGCGCACAGATGCATATGCACACACACACACACACACACACACACACGCACAGGGCCTGACGCCAGCGCACAGAGATTAGCTTTCACCAGGAGGAACGCCGCTCGACTGGAGGACCGGAGATATCGCCATCGCCGCCCCAGCGGTCCCTCCTCACTGATGTCAACAGGCAGCATGTGATCCCTCCCTCCCTCCCTCTTCCAACCCCCACCTCCAATGACGCCTAGCTCTCATCCCCCCTGACACACCAGCAGAGAGAGAGAGAGAGAGAGGGAGAGAGAGAGGGAGAGAGAGACACGGCTGGCGTTCCAGCTCCTACTCTCTCTCCCCCTGTGCTCCATCAAATATCTATTCATTCAGGTCTTGGCTCCCCAAACAGAGCAAACGTCCTTGTAGACAAATCAATAGTGTGGTGCAAAGCAGGAGGGAGCCAAGTATTACGGCAGCATTTAGATATACTAAGTAGTTTGTTTTAGGACTCTGACTCGGGGACATCCGGTGTCCGCTGTTTAGCATGTGCGGACATTAACCCACTTCAAATGTACGCGGGGGACGGAGGGGGGAGTAACACGCAATTGAGCGGGAAACATGGCAGCTTTCGTCATCAACTAAATGGAACCATCACCTCACTTATAGATCAAAATTCCAATTCTGAGCATGTCAGGAGAATTTCAATTTAGATTTGAAGTGTGTGTGTATATGGGGGGCATGGGGGGGGGGGGGGGGGTTCTGGTTCCCTGTGCCTAGCATGGCCTTTCAATCCACCCATAAACCCAGCTCTCCCTCCCCCCTCTCATTCCCATTCCTGTCCACTCGGAGCAGGCCATTCATTCTGGACCGCGGGCAGAGGAAACCTCCCACCCGCTCACAAATGCATGGGAGCGGGCAATAAAATTAACCCGGTGGCAATTGTTTTCCCACCCGTTTGATGGCCCCGTGTCAGCTCATCCGTTACGGGCGAGAAATAAAAAAGTCAGGCTCAGATGTGCCAAAAATTATGACTGTGGGTGGTGGGGTGGGTGGTGGGGTAGGGGGGTACCTGAATGGAGCCAGGCTAATGTCAGATTATAGAGTCTAAGACCCGATCAATCAGCGCCAGAGTGGATGATGAGATAGGGGAGTGACTTCCTGGCTTGTTCATTTGCGTCTGGGAACAATAAAGAGAGTTAAGAGACTGGTAGGGGTTATTATGATTCTCAGGTGCACAGAGGGACTGCCAAGCACAGAGTAAAAGAGCTCGATATCATCGCTGTCGGGTGGAAACCTTGTACGTCCAAAACCGTTACTTTTCAGTAAACGGGAAAAAATATTCCAATGGATTATTAAGTCAAAAGCTCTTGTTAATAATTTTCAATGGTCCAATATATATAAAACTCGCACAGACTTAATCACTCAAAATGTTTCAAAAGTAGCGATGCATAGCGGGGTGTTCGGAGCTTGTGGATCGGCTATTTTCCCTACTTTTTGCGCACACTCTTGTACAATAAAGTCGAAGTATGGAGATACAAGATACACTTTGTTGCACCCGATGTCGTGCACTGAAAAAAGCAGATCTCCAAGCTTACAGCGGGTTACGCTGTGACGTGCTGTAAGCTTGTAGTTTTTAGCATTTTTTTAGTGCACAACACCAGCGTGCAACTAAGCATAAATCCGGCTACAGGCAGATGTATTTACAGTCTGACCAGCCGACGTCCCCCTGACCCAGCCCTTCTGCAGGGTGGGTGGGGGGGCAGAAGGGGAGGGAAGAAGGGGTAGCAGCAGGGTAAGGGTGGAGGGCAGGCGGAGGGAAATAAAAATCCTTCAGAGGGTGTTTATTTGCTCTCAACACCTCCCTAAGCGATCAATATTTTTAATTTGGGTCCGAGTTATTATTTTTCACATCACTGCGCCGGGGAGCAGAGTAAAGTGGCTCATATTTTAGCGCTAAAAAGATCGATATGACAGGCTCACCTTCACTCTGCCCCCTCGGGTGGCTGGGGGGCCGCACATCATAATGGACGGTGGGGTGAGGTGTGCTCGGCCCCGCCTAGCTCTGGAATCACATCATTATCTGTGGCCAGCGACCGACACCCCCCAGTCCCCCCCCCCCCCTACCCCACCCTACAACTTCCCACCCTACACCCCCTGACAACAACCCCCCCACCCCACACACACACACACACACACACACACACACACACACACACACACACACACACACACAACTCTCTCTCGCTCTAGGACACAACTGATTTACTCCCCGGCCAGATCAGCCGGCCACTGAACCAATCCCAACACACACACACACACACACACACTCACACTCAAGCACTTTATCGCAGCACTGTTTATGAGGGCGAGCTGGACATGCACGCACGTGTGTGCGTGTGGATCACTGTGTGCACCTCAAAATGCTGGCGGTACGCGTGTGTGTGTATGTTTTTGTGCACTGTAAATGGTGTGTGTGTGTTCACGTGCTCGGTGTGAGGACGGGCCAGGAGGCCATTAGGCTCAGTTTCCTCAGATTAGGCTCCTTGTAATAAATGCATCAATTTCCTTGCCTCTCCACACAACCCATTAATTATATATACATTTTCAGCCAAAATATTTTCACAGAGCCAGTCCCTGTTCTCTCTCTCATAATTCACGTCTGATGGCAGATTCATTGATTGTCGCTCAACACTTGTCCCGGGCGTGTGTATGCCGCGTGTGTGTTAGTGCACGCATGCGATTGAGTAGTTCTGTGTGTGCGCGCCGGTGTCACAAAGTGTCTCTGTGTGTGTGTGTGTGTGTGTGTGTATGCACTTATGGGCATGCCCCTGAGTGCATGAGTGATGGCCCGAGAGAGTTATGGCCCAACAATATTACTGGCCTGACATCTACTCCATTCAAATGGCCTCAGTCTGCTCTGTACTTCTCACCATATTGAAATAAGAGCCCTCCAACATTTTGTTTGCAATATTTTAAACCTGCTTATGCCTCTCCTGCCTTCTAGCCCTGTTGATCACAGCGTAGAACACAAGAGGAGGGGGGGAGCAGAAGAGAGAGAGAGAGAGAGGGGGGGGGGGGTAGAGAAGAGAATTGGCCCTCCCACTTAACCTCCATGTATAAAACCAACATTTCAATCCTCGTATATGACCCTACTTTCTCCATCTCTCCCCCTCGCCCCTCCCTTCTCTCTCCGTCTCATTCTGTGCGTACTTCTCTGCATGTAACCCATTTTTGTATCAGTATTAAAAGGGAGATTGAGGTGACCATATGGGAGGCCGTTAAAACGGGTGATAAACGCGGGTGACAGGTATTGCTGGGGAGTAATACAGCAAACACACATCACACGCACACAGACACACACACACACACACACACACACGTGCGCGCGCTGAGGCCCTGTCAGCACAGAGAGACACTAAGTGTTCATAAATTCCTGGGTGCGGAGCAGAGTGGCTGAGTGTGGGTTCTGATGATTGCATTACAGCGTGCTGCTTGAAGTAGGATTATACCCTCACCTCCACAGAGACCCACGATGCTGCTGCCAGCTACTGGGACAGCCATTACTAGAACATGGGATAAGACACACACACATACACACACACACCACACACCACACACCGACATCAACGTCCACTGGTTCTTGGGTTGAGGCAGGGTGGCTTATGGTAAGTGAGACAAAAACGCGGTAAATGGAAAAGGTCACTGGTTTGATTCCCATGAGGGCTAACTAGGGATGGAGCTCGAAAACCGGGTCCATTATATACCCGGGCATGAATTTATCGAGACCCGGTTTTCGATAAGCTTTAGGCTTGTCGAGCCTGTTATCGAGTGTAGCGGCCCACCATGACGTCATGTCTAAACTATCAAAACAAGAGGCGATCAAGAAATAAATCTAATCACCCACGCTGGCACAAACATGTTGGTCTAAAAGTGTATTGATAGCTGCAAGTTGTGCCAAACAGCGCTGTCCGTCCTATCGTTCTCAGTCTATCGTTGCCGAAAATGGCCGATCTACAAGCTCACAACGTGGTGCGAACAGACGCAGTGTGAGCTTGGAGATCGGCCATGTTTGGTGCGTGACACCGTCGTACGATGAAGTATACATTGCGCTTTTAAAGCGACAGTACACACATTAACCGTTTCTTCAATATTATTTTCCAAAAGTAAAAAGGTCACTTGCCTTCTGTCTGTTAGAAAAGTACTGTATTTGAAGGCCCTAGCAAAATGTAGTGCAAGTGATATATTTTGGTTAAAACAAAGAAAAAAGAATAGAAAAAATAACTATGCATTTTTTGTTTATAAAAAGTTGAAGAGACATGGAGATTTTATAGTTATTACAGTACTATTCATAATATAAAGCCATTTAACACTTATTGCACATTATATGAATGGTTGTTTTAATGATAGGCAAAAATATTTTTTACTTTTGTCATCTTCATTTAATTTTAGATAGTGGTCAGCCACAAACTCACTGTCACAACTGGCCAATAAAAAAAGATACCGGTTCTGTTCAGAATTTTTCGCCTCACGTCTTTTTTCTTAATAATAGAAAAAGATCGATAGTGGGCTCGATAAAAGCTCGGTTCGATAAGCAGGCTCGATAAGGTGCTCATTATCCAGTCATGCAAACAGCCCCGAGGTGAAAAAGGTGACAACATGTTGTTTTCTTTCGGTTCAGGTGTCACACAATTGCCCTATTTGGGTTCAAAAAGGTGACTGTAGCTGAAAAGTGACACTTTTGCATGCCTGATTATCAATAAAAATTAACGAGCTCCATCCCTAGGGCTAACGCGTACAGTACGTTAACAGCCATGTATGCTGCCAAAAGTGTCCTTGAGCATGGCACTAACGCACTACCTGCTCCCTCATTAAGAAGTCCCTCGTCAAGCTGTTGCCTAAAATATTGAATATGTCTGATTCATGCACTTAGGAGTGACTCGTTAGTAGGCTTGGGCAGTATCAAGGTAGTAGTGTATTCCAGGGTATTTATAGATACCAAATTCAAAATCAGAACTATTACTGATAGAAAATAAAAACGTAAAATTAAATGTAACAGGTAGAAAAGAAACAATTGGCTGGACAATTGGCTGGACATGTCCAAGCTAAGAAATAAAATATGAATACATACAGTATGGAATTGTGAAAATGACTATCTTGAGATGACTTCTTCCAACTGTCATTTTGAAATGTTTTGTAGTTATTGAAATATTTAACTTTAAACACCCAATAAAGTCTATAGGTAATTTTCATCTGAAACCCTTTTTTTCTTTCACTTGTTTGAAATCATGTTACTTCAGCATGCTTTAACTTACCGATTCCATTTAAACTTTAAAAGGTTGAAGTATATTATGATTTCCATTGCTGTGTTTAACTTTTTTATCACCTTTATACTTTTAAAGCTATCCCACATCAAAGCTCATGTGGATCTCACAGTCTTTTCAGCTTTTCCACTACACACTAAATCTTAGTCACTGCGGCCACAATTCTTACACTTACCGGTAGATATGTTTTTTACATCACTACGTTCGCACGGGTCTGGTCTCCCATTTATCTAAGCTGTGTGATGTATACATTTTTAGTTAAGACCATTAATATCAACCCATGTCCCCCTGCACTGTAGCAATTAGTGTACCAGGGGCTGTTTCATGCTTAGCCTGTAAAAGTGGTGCAAAGTAAGTAAGTACATTTACTCAAGTACTACACAGTACAAGTGCTTACAATGCACAGTACAATATTGTGGTACTCTACTTTCCATTTTTGTTACTTCTACTCCACTACAATTACAGCATTTGACAGCTTTAGTTACTTGTTACTTTGCGGATGTTATTAATACAAAGCATACATTAACCACTTAAGTCCATACTTTGACTATTCGAAAAAAGCCGATCTACAATGTGACGCGTTATGAGCTTGTAGATTTTTGGAAAATGTTAGTACTTTTACTTTGGTATTCAAAGTATATTTTGATGCCAATACTTTTGTACATTGAGGCAATTCCATGATCACAGATCGGTATTGTATCATCAAGGGATGATACCAGGAGCGACAACAACGACCTGGTACCACCCACCTATAGAACAAACATGGGTAAAAAAATCCTCTTTCTACTGCACTGCCACCTACTGCACTGCCACCAAAGTTTGGAATGCCCTGACACCATCCCTTAAAAACTGTGGATCACTGGCTTCCTTGAAAACAGGCCTGAAAATCCATCTTTCAGAAGGCCAAAGAGGGAGGTAAATCTCCCTTCTCCCATAGAAAGGTGATGGCATTCACTGCCTACACCCCCACCCCCCCCTTTCTACTCTGTACATATAGTGTTTTATATTTGTTGATGATATTATATTTGTGTTACATGTTATGCTATGTTGATGAATTGAACCACATACATAGGACCACAATGTAAACAAGTCCCCAGGACTTTTTTTGTGTTATCCTTTTAGCCCAAATGTGTGACTGTACCTTGTGCCGTTTGCATTTCTGTCTAATAAAGCATTCAATCAATCAATCAATGTACCATCCCGGCCACAAACTGTTCACACCTCTATTACGCTCGTGGCCAGGCAAGGAGGCCTACCGCATCATCAAGGGCAAGACCACCAGATTTCTGAACAGCTTCCACCCGGGCCTGATCACCGCCTATCACCACCAGGCTGGCCTGTCAACTGAAACGGACTGTTCTTTTCTTCCTCTCGTCATGTGGATATGTTCCTCTGAGCGGATTTAACTTTCCCTGTAGACCTGCCATGTGGATCTCTTTTTTACCTGTAAAATATATGCCCTGTGTTTTTTGCACCTTATGTCCCACATACTGTACGTGCTGCCACGTCGACCAATGTGTTGTAGATATCGTGATCTTTTTTTTTTGTGTTCTCTTTGACATGCATTTAATTTTGTTACATTTTTTTTCAACCTGCTCTCCCTATCACTGCAACCCACCCTCTCATTTTTCTTCTGCTCCCTTTCTGTAAAAACAACAAAATGATGGAGCTTTATGCAAAAATACATTTCACCCACTTCTGTAAACCGGTGATGTGACAATAAAGTTTATTCTGTATTCTAAATTTATCAAAGTGATCCCAATGCTGTATTTTGGTTTTGAACAACCCAGAATCCAAATCTGAGCCTGCCGTATATAACACCCCAGTGACATCTCAGGAAGGTATGATGAATGTATGAAAAAAACCTATTCGTTAGCTACTAGCAAGCGTCACCATTAAACATCAATCATTCTCTTTTTGGCACGAGAGACAGGAAACCTAGGGAAGACATGCAAGAAATGGCGGGAGTTGGAATCAAACTCAAGTACTTTGAGATTCACAAGGAGGTCTGTGTACTAATGGTGGCTCAACCCTAAATTCAGACATTTAATCACCATTTACCTTCGTCAGCAACCTAATGACTATATTCATAGGATTAAATATAGGCCAATTATGTTCATCTGATTTGCTCTAAATAAGATGACCTCATGTATCGTCACTGGAAGTAGACAGGAGTCCCAGTCAGTTCAATGTGACTGTGGTTTCTTGTAGTTAATCAAATGGAGCAGACTGTCTGCTTTCGGGTATAGAATCTAGTTGCCTATTGCACATACAAATAGTCACTGATGCAAATGGATGTTGACAAGACCAAACATGTGCATCGCGTTTTCGGCAATCAAAATAGCATCATCCCTCTTTCTTCCACAGGACAGGGTGCAACAAAGGGCTCCTCTGAGAAGTGCCACAGTGAAAGTGCACTCACCGACTCAATGGACCTGTCCATTTTTACACTTTCAGAGTGAAATTAACATTCCAGATTTTACTGTACAGGGACAGTGATGGACACCATACACCATCTCATGGGATGATATGAGAACACATGCAGGCAAAACACACACACACACAGTTAAAAAGGAGGCAGCGCTGCCCTGTCAAGACCACCATGTCTGATTTATCCCCTGCTGCCTGTCACTGCTTCCTGTCCAGGAGACCGCAGACATACAGGACGCCTTTAATTTCCCATTAAAATGCCCTGGAACAACTGAGGGCTCTGTGTCTGTGAATGTGTGTCTGTGAGTGTGAGTGTGAGTGTGAGTGTGTGTGTGTGTGTGTGTGTGTGTGTGTGTGTGTGTGTGTGCGCGTGCGCGTGCGTGTACTGGTGTCTGCATGTGAGAATATCTTGATAAGGCTGAATGAGTGTGAGAGAGTGTGTGTGTGTGTGTGTGTGTGTGTGTGTGTGTATACACACTTACAGATAGGGGAGCCTAAGCATGCGTGTGTGCAGGAAGTGGTAATAAGGGCAGGCATTAGTGCACATCATTCCCGATGACACGGCAGGCAGCCCCAGGGCCAGGCCCATGATAAATATTAATGGCCTGGAACAAGTGGATTGGGAGTTGAGTTATCAGGGCGGTCCTTCCTAATTGACATTTTACCTGCTGTATACCTTAACAGGGTTGTAAAACACCCAGCCCTGGGCTCAGCCAGAGAGAGAGAGAGAGAGAGAGAGACAGAGAGAGGGGGACGTGTCAGTCAGCCCTGCCCACCCACCACACCTCCCACCCTCTGTGCAAAAGACAAGAGGGGAAGGCCTGCTTGCCGGTACCTCTCTTCATGGAGACACAACCGAACAGACAGGTTTTAACCACTTTACCTTAGCTTACGTGCTTGTCTGAGTTTTTTCCTAATAAAGTTGTTCAATCCCCCCCCCCCCCCCCCCCCCGACCCCCACACACATAATTATGTAAAGCGACTTTAGAAAAGCGTACTAAAAGTACTTAGAAAAGCACCATATAAATTCCAGGTATTATTATTAAACTTTTCACTCTTTAAAGTAACAAAAGGCCATAAAATAGGGCTCAAGTTGTTGTTACTGAAGGGAAAGCAAGGGTATTCATTTGCATGCATTTCAAATTAATTACAAGGGTACTGCTCAAAATGCAAGCTTTTTTACAGCACCATCTTTAACACATCTTCACACCTGGGAATTAGCCAGTACATCCAGTACCACTACTAGATAGTGATACCAAATGCAGTGACTGGGCCCTTGCTCAAGGCAACCGCAATAATAGATTTTTCAAACAAGTTTCAAATGCGTTCGAATTTAGAACGTGGGATGAATGTTGTACAGTAAGCCAAAGCCTATTACAATCAGCTATACAGACAATCATTCAGTTACATACACTGTTACATACCATGTACTGTCTACAGGTCCACTTTTACACTCTCCAGGTTAAATTAACACTGATTAGAGACGTGGGCATTCTGTTTGTATTGACAAGAGCGGGCAATGATGTATACGCACTGCTCTGTGGGACGGAACTGGGGGGAATCAGAATAAACTACATGACGTCATCCTGTCTTTATCAATCTCCATCATAGGACCACCAGAACATAATTAGAGGATCTTTCAAATATCCAAATTCACATATTTGAACAGTCATTCAAGTAATATTACCCCATATTCCCCTTTTTCACAGACAGCAGTGGCTCGCAAAGGCACACAAAAGGTAGAAAGGCAATGAACAACTGACTTGTATACTTCTCAACTCCTGCATATAGTAGCTACATTCATAACTCAGAAAGAAATACACAGGTGCACAGAAGAAAAAAAGACAGAAAAAGAACACACACACACACACACACACACACACACACACACACACACACACACACACACACACACACACACACACACACACACACACACACACACACACACACACACACACACACACACACACACACACACACACACACACACACACACACACACACACACACAGGAAGCTCAGGAGCCATTCATGGCGTTTCTACTTAAATTATCTGAAAATTGACAGGCAGGGCGGACAACAAACAATTATCCCTGGAGGATGGGGGGGTAAAAATCGAAGTTTGAGGAAACAAATATGAGTGATGTCATCTAAGCTAAATGGCAGGTCCTGTGCGAGGCAGACTGGAGAGTCTATTCATATTTACTGTTGCCAGGATTTCAATATCCACATCATAGAAAGCACATCAGATGTTTCCCTTTACGCCAATTGATTCACAAAAGAGAACCAGCCATGCCGCAATCTCTATTTGATGAAAATGGAAACACAAAACAAAGGTTAATCTATAGACAAGACGGCACTGAGTAAATAGTTTGCAATGTTGGGATATTATCCCAGCTTATGTGAAATGGCAGATAATTATTTTTTGTAAAGGCCAGTGTTTGTAATATGTTTATGAAAAGACCAAATGTGAGTCAGCGGGAGACGTGATTTATGAGGGTTTGTGGAGGTGCAGCGTAGCATGGTGATAACTACGACAAAACAGACACAGCTCAGCAATCACACACTGATTGGTAACATAGTCCATATCTACAGTAGACCACGTCAATGGACGTTATTCTGCAACACCCCCTATCCATCTCTCCCAACATAAGTTCTTCTTGGAAACGGAGAGATCATCATCTCTCGGGCCTATAGTCTGCATTGCATTTTAATCTGCTGAAGTAAAACTCCAATTTAATACTCTAAGGGCGAGTTCAGGGAAAATATCCATATTTCCTAGAACCAAGTCTTTCTGTACAGTTGGTGCAAAGACTGAATGTCTTGCGCCACCAAGTGGCCACATGCAATAACTGACATTTAGCTGTAGCGCATAAAAAAAACATGAATGGCGTAATGGCCTCAGATTTATGCATCCTAGCTGGCTAAGTAATGGTCGCATCCATAAAAACTTCAACATTTGCAAGAAACAAGTCAATATTAGACAGTGCCAAATATCAGTTTAGATTCCAGAGTTGAAAAAGAACTTATGAGATTGTATGGCAAGTGATTCACGTAAACTCACAACAACTAACGTGAACTAGGTGGGCACCCAAGCCAAAGTATTGATTCAAATAAGTCTATAAATTGATTTGTTTTTTTAGAGTAATTCATCTAATTGTGAGTCAATGTGACTCACAATATGAGTCACTGGCTTAAAGTTCATTAATCCACAACCAGGTCATCAAGACAGAAGAAGCAGTATGAGCTGCCAGCAGGGCGATCCACTGCTACACTAGAGTATTTCCAAGTATGTACCACCACCTTGTGGCCATCTGCTATTATTGCAGGAGTTGGTCAACTTGGGCCTCTTCCAGAGTAGAAGTGCTGTCGGTGACTCCAATCTGCAGTTTGCCGTCAAAGATCTTTTGTGAATTCTGAACACGCTCCCTCATTGCACACGTCATCAAGTTCATGCAATAACTGACTGTAGAGGACATTGTGTTGTTCTAAGCCAAAAGATCAGAGCAAAATGGCGCACATATATCTGTGTAAAACTGGTAATTTTTGTAGTCCTTCAGTGAACATACACAGACTTTAAAGACTTTGTAAAGTTGATGGAATTGCCCTTACTGTGAAATGCTCCTGGGATTTGTAGTTTTCATCGAGGTAGACACGGGCTCTGCTGTACTCCTTCATGGCATCACTGGACAAAAGCTCTCTGGTGGAGAGAACACAAACATGCACGCGTCCAGTCACTGATTTATCAGACGAACAGTTGGCAGAAATGACAAATTAAGCACTGAGCAGCTATGTGGTTGCTACCAAGACAACTTAGTTATTACACACGATCGACTTAAAACAACCAAACCACTCTCTAAGAAGTGAAACACAAATTATCCGATCCAAGCTGCCTTGCAAAATATGGGAAACATAACTCTTTTCATCTTCATCTTGTCTGCGGTACAACTAGCATGCCACCAGTGGGGGGAGTTCTCCACTCATTTTCAACTGTTTTGACACCAGTAAAAGCTACAGGTGACAAGGCAGGCGGGTGCTGCATTTTCTAGGGAATAGTCTCAGTTGACACCTCTACAACAGTAAAACCAAGCGAAATCAACCACATCAGTGGTCAATAACATACGAAAAGGCTACTTACTTGACAAAACAGTCCACGTGCGCCATGGACGCCTCGTAATTCTTCCCGCCCACCTCTTGACAGTGTACCGCCACGAAGTGGGGCTTGTGCGAATGTACTGTCTGTGAGGAAGAGGAGAAAGAAAGGTTACATAAGTCAGTCAGAAGAAGGAAATTAACTGTGATCTGCCCTTGACAGCTGACACTCAATATGCACTCACACTGAAATCCTTAATGTTACTTTATCCATTTGTAACTCTGAGAGGGTCCAAATGTAGCCACATTTGAATTGAATTAACATTGAGGATTTTACTGTGCACTGTGTATGTGGCTGTCAGGGTGAGGGCTGGTGGAGAGACCTGGCGTGCGGTGCTCGTTTGAGGGACAGTAACACATTTCGTGAGCTTGTTTGACGAGTCCATACTAAATGTGCTGACAGGGATGTGCCTCCAGTCGTGTGTGTATAACACAGGGTGTGGCAGGAACACAGAACACTCACCGTTGTGTGAGTTAAATCAACTCTCAGGATTCTACCGTGTAGTTTTGCTACTGGAATATTGTCAGCTGTGTTTGTTTGCAATGTGGGCAAACAACCAAAAATCTGCCTCAGTTCATGGTGACAAAAGAATAATTTGCATTTCAAATAGCTTTGTCATCAGCAAATTGTCGGTTATAGTATACAGTCAAGGTCATGGCCAAGGTCATGTAATGCTTCTTAAAATTCTAAATATTAACTTAAGACCAATTTGTTTAGCGAGTTGTGGGGATGCAATATTATATGCAGAACACTTCAACGGATTTATTTCATTTATTTATTTATTCTTGGTGAAACGCTCACAAGAGGTCCCAGACCATAGAAACACTACCTGATTGGCCTCTCCATTTCCTCTTACACTAAGCAAAGTGTTTGTGAGTGCCCTGTCGGAGTGTTTTAAGGTGTATACACCCCCAACAGGAAAATCCATACCATAGACTGAGTTACAGGGCTCCATAAGCACTGAATGGGTCAAGACTATGGGAGGTTGGAAGGGGTTGTATATCAATGTCATCTAAGATATGTGGCCCCCATGGGAGGCATTACTACCGGGACAGTCCCGGGTTCCAACCACAGGCCCGGTCTACTACCATTACTACCACCACCATCCTACTCCCTTCCACATTGCATTATGCTCACTACAGGCCACATCAAATAAAAGTAATGTATGGCAATAGCGCTATGGATTTTCCATCAACCTATGGCTTGTCACTTAGCTGCATGACCCAGGAATGGAGCCCTGCAGCGGCTCAAATCTGAAACCTGGGAAGATTAGTGGACCTCTCAGCTCCAGATGGGAGAGGTCACACTCTGAAGGAGCTCACAGTGTTAACTAACATCAGGCTAAAAAGTGCGTGACCTGCCTGTCTGCGTGCTTGCGTACAGTAAGAGAGTGCTGTGTCTCTGAGAGTTTGACTGTGAGTACAGTAAAAGTGAGTGTTGTGTGTGTGTGTGTGTGTGTGTACAGAAAGAGAGAGAGAGGTGCGCGGGCTACGCACGCATGTTAATGTCCGTGTGTTGACACACGCACGTTAATTGAGCAAGATTCTATTTGTCTTTCCAAGCAGTAAAACATAGGTTTGACAAACAAGATTCTACACGTCATTTCATTCACCATAATAATAATCACAAAACATTAACCTTGCTAAGGGCAAACTACTCATACAAATTGAAATTAAGCTGCACAAACAGAAAATTCTGTTTGACATGGTGAGACAAAACGTGGATGACATATTGACATACCAACGATTAGAGTTATAAAAATAAAAGACACTTTTATGACGATGCCTTTACAAATAGAGTGAACTCCACTCTGGAAGTGACAGCTGCTGCAGAGGTCGTGAGAGATGCCAACACAGCAAACAGACACAGCATCTCCATATGGCATGACATGTCACCCTCACACGGATCTCACACAGTGTTGATGTGTTTGATTACGAGGTGTGCCTTCTGATCTTCTCGCTCGCCTTCCCGACACTGTTTATATATCTGCCGTAGGTGACAGCTGAATCCGTTCCAGCGTAGCGCTTAATTCCTCCTCAGCCTCAGAGACACAACAGAGTCTTGCAGTATTTTAATAATCAAACAATGGCTGTATCGTTCAGAGGAAAATCATTAGTGCACGCCCTGCCGGGAGAACTGCCTGATCGTGTGGCAGAGTCAAAGGTCTGAAGCAGCCTATATCATATTGAACAATTTAGTATATCATACAGTATTTGCTGCATAGCATATACCGTAATTATATAAAGTAAGGGAGTAATGTACTTCCATCTTATTGCAAACTGTGTCAAGAGTCTGAGTACACATAGTGAAGTAAGAAACCAGTTAAAACCCACACCAATCTATTATGTACCCGAGTAAAACATACAGCACAATATATTAGATCTGGAGTTACAGAACAAGCCATATCTAGAAATCCCTAACTGCCATAGGCTAAACAAGCTATTGCTAATGATCTGCAGGGGTTTGATTTGGAAGTCGTCTCGTGGGGAAGCTCCTCTCAATAGCTGACACCAAAGTGTGCAAGACTGTTCAATTCTGCCATGTATAAATGTACAGTCAACCTCAAGTCAAGATGTTCTCTTCTGACAACTAATCAGCCACTTCACATCAGCAACCAGACAGCGGCAGACACATGGTGCCAGCGGGCAGAGGAGCGTTCAGTGAGACAGCTGTGACAGTGCTGTCTCTGCATGGCCTAAACACAGACTCCCAAATACAACTACCGGTACATTTATGTCTAAGGCCTGCATAAGGAGGCTTTGCTTTTAATTGATCTACACCAGGGGGTTTTCAGCCCAAGGACCCCCTAGTTGAGAGAGGGATGAAGCAGGGACCCCCTCTATATTGTATAACATCTTGTTTCAGATTAAACTTTTTTTTTTACTTGGTCTGCTTGGGCACCACCCTTTTTTTCCCTCTACAACTATACCTCTTTGCCAAAAATAGCAGATCTACAAGCTCACAACGCCTCGCAGCGCAAGGCATTGTGAGCTTGTAGTTCTGCTATTTTTGGCTTTAGTTCTCTTCAGAATATGGATAGTAGGGTTCAAGTGGTTAATGTAAAAAAAAAAGAAATCCAATCACACAAAGATTTGGCGGCCCCCCTGTAGTAACTCTGAGGACCCTCTAGGGGTCCCGGACCCCCTGTTGAAGACCCCTGTTTTAGTGCATGTTTTTTTCCTACAGTATGTATTTCGATTACATGTGTTTAGCGCAATACTGTGTCCCACTCTGAAATTTGACAATAGTGTCCTATAAGCGGTATAGGACTGGGTATCTTAGATCTACTGAAATATAATAAATTCATTAAAATGTAATGCAGTTTCAATTTGTACAACAGCCTGGCCTCCAGAATGCATGAAGGCTCCTCTATGCCGCCAGAGCAATTTCACATTTGATCTTTAACCACATCATGACATGCCTATATTCTGGGCATGTCATACATTAATAGGTGAACATTCTGTGAAAAGCATAATGCAGCAGATCTACAAACACATCACAGTGCGGGCACGTTGTGAGCTTGTATTTTCACTATTTGACGTACAGCCAAGTAATAGGGTTTAAGTGGTTAAAGGGTACAGTCCAAAGTTTAACCCATTAAGACCTGAAGCCGATTCTACATGTCTCCTAAATCTCAACGGTATTCTGAAAAACGTATGTTTCTATATCAGTGGTTCTCAAACTTTTTCATGTCGAGGGCCTCCAAAATTATATGTATTTGGCCGCGGACCCCCATCAAAATATCTTATTCCAGGGACCCCCCGGAAACAAAGATTTGAGTTAAAAATGTTCGCTTTAAAAATATGTATATTTCAAAGATTTGCACACATTTTCAAGATTTTTCAAAAAATAGCAGATCTACAAGCTCGTAGCGCGGCACTCGGTGCCGCGCTATGAGCTTGTATATCTGCTATTTTTGAATAGCCCAAAATAATGCTTTTTAGCTCAAATCTAAAAATGACACAGTTCCAGGTCTTAAAGGGTTAAAGGAGGGTGTATGCCAGTGAGACAGAGAGGGTCTTTGATGGATCTTAATCCAGACCGCCTGAGTCCTTTTTTCATGGTCCCCCATTTGGAGGGTAGAAATAAGGCGAGATAAACGGAGATGGCTCAGGGGTGGCGGAGGGAAGGGGAGGAGATGGATGGGCTCGCGAAGTGGCATAAAACGAGGACGCCTGATTCGATTGCCGTTCCATTTGTGGCACATTCACTAACACCGCACTTTATGTTAAACACGCACTCTGAGAGGCTGCGAGACGCAGAGAGAGGGACAGACATTTTTAGAGGGGACGCTGTCACTTTTTTTTTTTTAAACGTCACAAGCCAATAACTTTATTCTTCTATTTGTACAGCGTTTCTTGGCTTTAGTATTATAGGTTAAAATGCCAACATTATTTTTCATTATTTATTAATGTGGGTATTGTAATATATACTACTTTTTTCCCCCTCTACTTTTTTCAGTGAATTCATTATTATTCAGTTGAATAAGTGCATAAAAACAAAAGGCAGTAGCGTGATGGCACTACTCCAACAGGGGGCACCATAATGTATTTCCTGCTCGGCTCTTTAAAACAAGCCAGGACAATCAATGATCTCCACTGATGCCCCCCAACACAATACTATGCATCTCTACAGCATGCAGACGTTACACAAACTATGCGGTAGGTAGGATGTGGAGAACCAGCACCCTACACAAATCACTGGCCTGTGACGGCCTGGAGAAGTTTCCGATGCAAATGGGGGAATTGAGGGATCGTTCAATTCAGCATGACGCAATGCAAAATACTGTTTACAATGCTGCCGCGCCACATCGGAATCCCATGTCACTACGGCCGGTGTGCACGCCACAGAGCAGGGAAATAGCCCTGCTTTGCTTAAGTGAAAATTTATCCAGACAGGGACACCTGGGCGATGGCCTTTGGTTTGAGGTCAGACTCCTGATTGCACACAGTACAAATCCAGCTGCATGTGGAAGGAATGTCCACAAGGTACAGAGCTGGCTACACCCTATGCTGAATGGAATACAAAGTGACAGCTCAAGTGCACTTTAGATACACGTGCACAAAGAACAGGAGAGGGAGAGAGAGAGAGAGAGAGAAAGCAAGTAGTAGCAGGCAACCTTGCACAACATCTCTCTGATTGGAGCCACCTTAAAGCCAGTCAAACAACTTTGGTTCATTTTCCAGGATGTTGCTGTAGAGTCACGGTCTGGTTAGTTCTGACACACATGAGAAATGTGACAGCTCATTCCTTAACCTGTATTCAAGTCAATTATAGCTCTTCACTGGACGATAGGGGCTTAATGTGTGGGAATTATTTCTCGGCAGCATGCAATAATTCTGAGAACAACTGTGTACCAAAACATTTAATCAATCAATTAGACGAATATAATAATACAATTAAATTGTACTGCCTGTGTACTGTCTGTATATTCTAGCCAAGCATTGATTCAGATGGATGCATGGATCTACTGTGTCTTAGACACTATAATTCCTCCAACTGTATGCAATAACACACCCACTAGCACATAAAACAAAAGTAGGTCTATGTAATTTTTTCCATTCTTTTGTTTTTTTCCATTTCCACTGAGAAACGATAAAATAAAATAAAAAATCATAGTCTAAGAGTTCACAAGTTCAGGGCTGATTAGTAAACTAACTGACGGAACAAGACGACACAGTGAGCGTATTGTGTGTATTGCAGAGAACCACGGTGAGCTAGCGTTGCGTGGCTGATTGTAGCTCGCTGTCTGCTGGTTGTTCCCAGCCACGCCGAGTTCAGAGTCTGATGCTTGTTTCCATGACGTCACAGCAGCGGCAGCCGCGCAGCACGGAGCTGGCATGAACCTAGATGCCTGCCTAGTTCACACAGGGGCACAACTCTCTCTCTCTCTCTCTCTCTCTCTACCACTTGCTTTTCCCCCTTTCTCACTACAAACACATAGAGTACTGTACATGCGGACTTGCAGCCCCTTTATAGCACGTAAGCCTGGTCTGGCTATGCAAGCATAGTGTGTCGAGTTCCTCGACACACGTAGTCAGGACATGCTCTCACTCACACCCACACACACACATGCACACACACACAAACAAAACCCTCTGTTAAACAAAACGTACGGATTTGTAAATCATGAAGCGATACATGATATGATATGATGAGTGACTGTACAGTCCTGAACTAGGTAATAACCTTTTCTTAGACACACCTTGTATGGTGGATTATTCACATAGTTCAACCAAACGGCCATCATCTAGAAATGAAAAGAACCCAGAACCCTTTGGCCTTACCATTACCCTGAATGATTACACAAATCCAAAGAGTTAATCTACCTGAGTGTAACGTTTATTTTTTTAGCAGGGAGCTGTAATATAATTGTTTAGAAAACCTTTGCCCTCTCTTTAGTTGCAGAAACTTGTTATGAATCTGGTAACCATGGGACTAGAATTCAAATAAATTACTTAAAACATTTTGCTTTGTTAATGTCAAAATGAATCATCAACAGTGCCCGCGGTAACACATGGTCACTGCATGAAAAGGGACTTCTACAATGGTTACCATTGTACTGCATGGAATGCATTATCTGGTCTCTGGTAATTATTAAATATCTACTAAACATCAGGTATATTGTAGGTAAGTCTCCCCATCTAGTATAAATAAAGGGGAATCACACTGGCCACAGTGTCCACTCCATATGTTTCCAATAGTGGTAAATATGTATTCAATCATTTGTTTTACTGTAGTCAATGGTCAAAATTTGTTTAAGGAATTTAACATGAGATTAGCAGAAAACCTTTTAAGTTGGTTTACACAGGTTTGACCAAGAACTCCAAGAACTGTAGAAACATATAAATAAATAACCAGAGAACCAAACCACACATTCTAGATTCACTTCACTCTCAGGGAAACCACATTCATGGTGGAAAAAGAGCATTTACCCAAAGAGAACATTCTAAGCGATCATTATGTGAGAGGACCTGAAAAGACCACTAAAACTGTGAATAGATGTGTCCTTGTCAAAATGTTTGTGTATTTGTCTGTCCTTGTATACCCTTGAATCTAAACAGTACGGGGAACTGTTGGTCAGGGTGTGTGTTCGTTAGAAGGTGAGCTGGGGACACATATGTCACGCATCAATGGTACGGGCATTTCCTGAGAACAGCAAATATGAATGTTTGTGTTACTCAACCGTGTGTGAGGCGAAATGTGTTTACCTGTGGCCTGAACAAGCATCCCTCTTTCCATCTGCCCCCCAACTACGGTGCCATTTATTTGGTACCGTTCAAGACCAAAGTAGGTGAATTAAATTTCTCAGAAAAAGTGCTGTTATGATATACTGTTTACGCAATGACAAACACTATGCATGAGGATGCTGCCACCTTTCAAGATTGTCCGCAGAGACACAGACTAAACATCCTTAATGAGTATGTTATTATTACCTATGCTGCTGCATTGTCTGAAGGAAGCTGAACAAAAACTTATGTTTTACTCTTATTACAAGATGTAACAATAAAGCACAACCTTGAACACTGAACAGGGCAGGGAAATAAAAAGGGAAGAATATGCAATGTTCCATGTTAATCTAGTGCTTTTCTTTTTTGCTTTATTGTTAAATTAGTTGTACTTTTTCTGTAATTGTATTCTTGCTCTGTAAAGCACTTTGAGCTGCATTTCATGTCATGAAAGGTGCTATACAAATAAAGTTCATTATTATTATTGTTTCCAAAAGACTAACCCATTTCTAAGTCCCTGTACCTCTAGTCAACTCAATAGTCTACGAAAATGACAACACTGTTAGTGGAGCCTGTCCAGATGTGTTTGCAGATGACAAATCACAAGACAGCTGAGGTCGAGCTGTCGTCGAGTATGGCTATATCTAATGATGAACAAGATTACTCTAGAACATTGGTTAGATCAGGAGGAACACCTAATCCTCAATATGGGTTGACGTGCACCACTGAGCCTGCACTAGTCGACAATACAGTTTTATAATGAATTAAATGTTTTGGGCCCCTGCGACATTTCACCAGTTGCACCACAATCCCTAGCCACTCTATTCTGTGCTTTCAAATAACCACAGTTATTTGGGATATGCAACGCAGAATGACATTATGGTAAAGTACACAAAAAACTAACAATGGTAAAACTGGGAAACTGATTAGAACTTGAGTAATAATTGTTGAGCATGTTATGTAGACAGATGCCAGGTCATTGTTGACCTGGCATCCTACTGTGCATAGTTTCAATGTAGGCTGATGATAGGTTCTTGGTTTACGTATGCATTAGATATTATTAGATTATTGATTTACTTATGTATTACTTTATCATTAGATTACTATTTCTATGCATTTGATGAATTATTGATGTATCAATCGCTCTGGATTAAGAGCGTCTGCTAAATGCCTGAACTGTAAACTGTTGAACCAACATTGTACTGTAGTACAGTAGGGATTAGAGTGTAGTAAACCAGGTCAGAGCTCAGTAGGGTAGACTGCAGTAGAGTGCACTGGGTAGAGCAGACTGCCCTATAGTATAGCAAATTGGAGTAGAGAAGCATACAGTGAGTGTATCACTACAGTCTGTACCTCCACGGTGTATCACTGTAATGTAGAACAGTTGAGTGGCAGGCTAAATAGGCTGTGCAAGTACGCTGTAAAATCTTGAATGTTAAGGGAAGTGAAACCCTAGGCTGATTTTGTAGTTTATTTTCCAGTTCAGGTTAAAAACTACAGCAGGATAAAAACATGGCAGGTTGCATAACGCTGGATTCACATCGGGAGCTCCGACGCTAGTCCACGGCGCTAAGCACGATGCTAAAGCAATAATTTGAACGTGTCCGAGGTTATGGGTGACAGCTGCCAACTGTTGATGTGAAGAAACAGATTTTATATGGGAAGTACCGCATTTTTAAATCAAAGATTTTTAAATTAGTAGCTGTACATGGGAAAGGAATCCTATTTATCGACAAAAAATAAATAGATTGCTTACAAACAAGCTATGAATGACCTGGGACGGGTCGGTGTGTACTTATTATCTGCCCCAACAGCTATCCTGTCTGGGCAGAGAGCAGCTGCTATACCATTCAGACCACCCACCACTGAAGCTGACCGTGATTGTTTATGTTTGTTTTTCTGTTGTCTGTCTATCGATCTACAACTGCTAGGTTAAAACGTTCATATTCGCCATGTGCATACAGAAGTTTGTTTCTGTCAGTTGCAAGTGGTGTTGAGTGATCCACGGCCAGCAAGAGCCACGGAGCTCAGTAATCAATGGCCAGTTGCACCCAGCACCAAAGCACACAGACACAGGCAGGAGGAATGCGGGCACTAGAATCTCACCTCTGGTGGCTTGTTTGTAAACGATTTATACATTTTAGGCATCAAATATGCCATATATAATTTTCATTACTTTCATATGCACAGTTGCTGGTTAAGAACTTTTAAATAAAAATGCAGCAGTGCAGCACCTGTGAAAAACAAAGCTTGGTTAAAATGACACAAGCAATCTTTATAATCTAAATACATAAGCAAACAGCTTCACAAGACCAATGTTGGTGTAACTAAGATTCATTGGAAATATCCTATATTCAAATTGGCTAATGGGAGGGTCAGCGGGCTGGCGGGTCATTCTGACCCAGCCATAAACAAACCACGGCCACATCACTATGACAACATGGCATCAGGTGCCTATGTGACCGAAACGTTGCTATACAAGTGTTCCTATTGTGCAGACGGTGTGCGGGTCATTTTATATGCACATAGTAAATCAACAAGTAAAAAATCATGGCGCATTATTTCCAGGTTTTAATATGGTGCGGTCCATTCTCTGACGGAGGGGGAAAAAATGTTCTGTCCCTGAAGTGGGGGTTATGATTGGATGGATGCGAGTGCACTAGCAGCAATGTTGAGGTTTTCTCACCTTTGATGCCACGCTTTTTAGCCTGGCATTGCCAGACTGATCACGTGGGATCACTCACACGTTATTGAGGAGGAACGTGTGGCAATGCCAGGCCAACGAGTTTTGCTGGCGAGCGTCCCGACGCAAAGGAAAAGCAAGGAGACGCTCGTTTACATACTGACAGCATTGAAACTCGCTGCAAAGGATTGGGACAACGCTGTATACAGTATGTGAATTGGGTCTGCGCTTGACGACGCGTCAGATCTGCAATTCTGCATCAATTTCCTGTGTTGTCCTGCAGGTTGTGGTCAGTGCATTTTCTGGGGTGTAGCTCATTTGACTTACGTTGGAGTGGATGGCTCTCTAAAAGAAAATTACAGGCAAAATGCCTGCCAAGTGGGGTCAACCACGGCATGCCTGTCCTATTGGTTGACGCCTGGTCAAAGTTGACCAATGTTTAATTCCACGCTCCATACGCGTTGAACGTGTTGCATCAAAATGCCCCGGAAGGCAAATGGTCCATTTGGTTACCATTTGGTTACATATGTACACTCTTGGAGTCACAAATGATACAGAACACTGAGGATTTTACTATGTAGTGTAGCAGATTGACAGGTGCAACAGGGTTCAGTATACTGTGTGTGTGTGTGTGTGTGTGTGTGTGTGTGTGTGTGTGTGTGTGTGTGTGTGTGTGTGTGTGTGCGTGAGAAGCGTGTGTGTGCGTGAGAGAAGCGTGTGTGTGTGTGTGTGTGTGTGCATGTGTGAGAGTGTGCATGTGT
This sequence comes from Gymnoscopelus microlampas, assembly GCF_963454915.1. Classification (NCBI taxonomy): domain Eukaryota; kingdom Metazoa; phylum Chordata; class Actinopteri; order Myctophiformes; family Myctophidae; genus Gymnoscopelus; species Gymnoscopelus microlampas. The sequence continues at coordinate 21,497,405 of NC_139950.1, forward strand.
GAGTGAGAGTGAAAGTGTGCGTGTGTTGGTGTGCTGTGTGTGTGTTTCTTTATGTATGGTCACAACACAAGTGCATTGGAACTAGACTAACCTCCACTCTGTTTGGTTGTTTACCTGCAGCTGTTCATTGTATAGTTGATATACACTGATACTAGATCAGCAGGCACTGACGGTTCATGGCCCTAACAACTCCGGTCTGGCATCTCGCTACTGACACACACACACACACACTCATCAATATTGGGCCATCTACCAAGGCCATAGTGTTGTAAGAATTATGCAATCCAGTTGTTCCTTATTCATGTGCTTGGCACCTCATTCTGTTCTGTTAACATCTCTCTCCCTATCTCATATTCAGCCGTCATTCTACGTCGCTCTCTCACAATCTCTCTCGCAAACTGACTCTCCATTAGGGGTGTGCCGATACACTAATTTCACGAAACGATACGATACGATATTTGGCTCACAACTTCGATACGATTTCGATACGATACGATACGCACTTTTTTTATTATGAAAATATATGGAGGAGAAAAAAAGAAAATGCAAACAAATAATTCTGTTTTTGCATTATTCAGACATGCAAACTTGTAGCTTTTCAGCTACAATAGCCGTTTTGAATCCAAATAGTATGACACCTGACCCGAAAAAAAAACATGTTGTCACTCTTTTCACTTCGGGGCCGTTTGCATGCCTGATTATTATGATTGTTTTTTTTTCAAAAACGATATTTTTTTTTTCCAAAACGATACATATCGTCGCGAAAACGTATCGCGATATATCGCGGGACGATATATCGGCACACCCCTACTCTCCATCTATGTCTCTCTTTCTCCACCTCTCTCTCTCTCTCTCTCTCTCTCTTTCTCAGTAGCAGTAGTTGGTGTGACTGCAGTCGCCTCACTTCCCCTGCCCCAGTGGAAAGAGTTGTGGTTTGTCAGGAGTTCCTATGTAGATGAAAACGTAAGATATGAAACATGACAGAGCTGAAGTGTTCTGCCTTAAACACTCATTTGAGGGGAGAAACTGAGCACAACGTCACACAATGCAGTTCAATCAACCCTTGGATTGAGATATAATATATAATATACACACACACACACACACACACACACACACACACACACACACACACACACACACACACACACACACACACACACACACACACACACACACACACACACACACACACACACACACACACACACACACACACACAGTACACGTTTAAAATACCCAAATAAAATTGTCACTCTGCCATATAGTGTGAAAATGAATAACTGTTATTGTCAACGCCATGCTTTTCCACTGACCTACTGTACATAATGTACAACCAAAGCACTTCTCAAATGAAACAAGCTCATTTATCGGTCTGTCATTGTTCTTGCAGCTGAAAACACACCTACTACTACTACAGAGTGTCACTGTAGGTAGGGTTTCCGCATAAACATGCAGTTTCAAATGGGTTCAAATTTGAACATCAAAGCAAACTGCTGACACGGTGCCCAGTTTGCGACAAAGTTGTCTTGACGTGTCAACAGAATACAATGGAAAAGCTTGTACTCATTTTCTTATTCATTTTAGACTATACATTTTACATTTTGTACAAGTAGTACATTTTGAAATGTCATTATGGAACACTGCATGTTGAAACTGTGTAGTCGCACACAATACTGAGAAATTGTTCAGACATAGGACATTGAGCTTCAGGATACGACAGGTTATCACGCATTACATTTGGTTTGAGGAATTATTTTTGGGTCTTCATATAAAAAAAAATATGATTTTGTTCATTCTTTTTCTTTTGGCATCTACCGTTACTTATGCCTCCATTATGACCACAGCTAATATCAGTTTTTCACACTTTTAGAACGTATTATGTTCTAAAAGTGTGAAAATCATATGTTTCATTTCAGCTTGGGTAATAATATTTGGCTATTCAAAAAAAATAAAAAATAAATACACATGAACTACGGTAGGACTCAACACCGCACTGTGCAGCCAGATCCTGGACTTACTGGACAAACACTAGGTCAGGGGTCGGCAATAGGCGGCCCGCGGGCCGAAATTGGCCCCCCAGAAATAATATCTGGCCCGTGAGATAATTTTGAGAATTACATTTTTTTTTTTAAATATATATATATTTTTTTAGAAAAATATTTTTTGATTTTTTTTGGGGGGAGGGATTTTATTTTTATACAGTATCAGACCGATAGTCTCACATATAGGCCGCTATTATATCTATTATGTCCAAATACAGAAACTATCCCCACCTAAATAATGACTATTACTCCATGTTGAGAGTGGGTACATCCACACATGTCCGTAAGCTAGCGTGCAACGGTACGCTGGCTACGCGACGGTAGCCCCGTCCACTCCCATGTAAAAAAAAAAAACGGAACGGTACTTCCGGTTTTAAACTTAACATGGGAGTGGATGGGACTTCCGGCGTCCGTACGGTAACTTGACGGAGATATGTGGATGCACCCAGAGAATGACAGCGGGGTATAACGTGGGCGGCGCTCGCTCAATGACATGAAAAAAAGTCAGTGGACACTGGACACTGGTAAGATGAACACATACCAATCTGTCCACTCCTCTCTAAACACTCTGTTTTCACTGTCAACTTTCCTCTTCAAACTTTTCGATAGCGCCATTGTTGTTGTTTGTATCTCGCTCACTAGCAGCAGCTGGAATGTTTTCTGCAATCAAGCGACAGACTGAACAAATAACAGCGAGCGCCCCCTATGTATTTTTTATTTAGTTAGTAAATGGCGCATTGTAATTACAGCTAATGTAGCGCTCGTTTCAAGAGACTCTGAAATCAAGCACTCCATGATCAAATGGATTCATCTTTTATCTTGGTCTGATTTTAATTTGGTTTAATTATGTTAATGTTCACATTGTTGGTGCCATCAGTCACATATTAGTAAAGATACAGTATGAATGATTTACTGAAAAGTGTTATAAAAAAAGTATTAAAAATTAATGTTAAAATAATTATAAATACTTATTTCATAGAACCTGAACCCACTTTTGAAATCATGCACTCATAAACACGATGCATTTTAAAGGATTTATAACATTTTATAGCTAGATTAGAGGAAAATGGAGAAGAAAAAAAAAAATCACCAGAAAAATCGCCTGTGCTGATATTTAAACCGGAAAAAATGTTGATTTATATTGGTCAAACAGAACCGAATTAGACCCAAATTAGACCCAAATTAGACCGAGTTAGACCCGAAAAATTTTGCGCCCGCGCGCAAAGCAGATGCAACACGTTGCGCGTGTTGTGCATGTTCGCGGGGAGGCCCGGCCCGCGATGGAATGTCTGGGAGTGATATTGGCCCTAGGCTTATCTCAATTGCCTACCCCTGCACTAGGTGGTGCAGACTGGCACCAGCATTTCCTAAAAGCTGCATAAGTATACTTATAGTAACTTATAATATGCATTACTGCATATCTACAGCCCCTGATCAGCCGCTGCCATCGCCTCCATGCTGACCCTAAGGCTGTGTGCTCATATATACACACACTACATTAATCTGTATGGTTGTACACATGCTATGCTATCGTTTATAGTCTTGTCACAATTATTACATAATCGCCAAATCCCCATTATTTAAGCTAATCAGAGTTCTTTGGAAATACTGATGGCAATATAATGATTGTAAACGACTTTTCACATTGTTGTCCACACTCTTAATAACATCATCTTGTTGCACCCAGTTACGGTCAAAATGTTAAGTCTTCCTTGCCTTGAATCTAATGAGCCACAGAGGAGCCTGATTCTTATGGCTGTGAATGTGGATATGGCCTGTTTTGGCCACACATTAGTACATTGTTGTATTGATTATTGGTAGCTAGTTAGTAGATATTTTAGTTTTGATATGTTGTATGCAGCTTATGTTAATATTATGGACCTGTTATGTTTATCAATGGCCTGATAATTACATTTTGTAGCAAAGTGATGTGTTTGAATTAGATCACCATTTAATACCCATACTGTACATCAATCAGTGTCCAGGGGCAGTGACCACAATACTATTGGACATTTCAATAAATTCATCGTCTTCGTCATCATGGTGATGAAGACCTCTGCATTGAAAAATAGAAACAAAACTAGAAAAAGTGCTCCTCGGAACACAGGTCTCCGCCAGGTCAGGTAGGTTAGTGTGGGCCAGCAATGTTCGGATTTCACCAATCAGGCTGGAATGTGACGGATCGGACGGATTCGTCTTGATCACTTGACTAAAGAGATAATAGTAGCGATTTGCGTGAAGGAATCAATCTGAAGGAGTAATATCCCAAAATATGTTTTACATAAGTCAGCCTCCTGGTGGCGCTATAAAAGGCAGATGTGAGTTGGCATCCAGGGAGTGTGTGTGCACAGTTTTGCTGCGATCAAGCCAACATTGCCAGAGATTAGCTGTCCACAGACGGACGGACACACACAGACGGACGGGGTGCAAAACATACTCTCTCGCCATGCCTTTCGGCCTGGCGGAGACAACAATTGTATTTTCGCATCAGGGCTATGCGAGTGCAGCTCATTCTGCACTTCTAATGTTTAACTTGTGTTTAACTGTGGCCAGTAAGAAAACAACATATTGTAGTTCTTAAGAAAACAACATATTGCAGTTCTTAAGAAAACAACATATTGCATTCTTTCTTATAAGATAAAAGAATGTAGTTAAAAAAAGAGAATCAAATTACAGCCTTGCAGAAATGTTTGTAGGACATACCTGGTAGAACTCTCTCAGCCATGTCTTCTGTAGATTGTCAGGCTGGAAGGAGAAAAAGAGACAATCTGTTAATGATGTCATTACAGCCATTATTCTGTTCCAATATCGCACGTATCATCTGGCGTAATGTAGGCAAACACCATTTGCAAATAACTTGGTGTTTGTTTTAACTTAGAGTACTAGATAATACGGACTGTGTTGCATCAGAACAACTAAGATAGTGTCAGGAAAGTTGCCAATAACAGAAGATTATGTTACCGGTAAGTTAACTTTCAAATGCTGTCCTGGGATTGTCCCAAGTTTCTGGTGCTCACTGTACAGTGACAAACCCCATTTCTACTCCCAATATCCAGGCAGAATAAAGTAAACTCTTGAATTCTTGATTGATTCTTGATTCTTGAAGGAAAGCAGCAGCACTCACACTGTTGCACATTTCAGTTAATTGTTTTGATTATCATAGTACAGTATATGGGGGGGGGGGGGGGCGTTCAGAACCCAAGATATCATTATCTGAAGATTTGCAACTCCTTGTTTAACTTATAACTGAAAAAGGCTGTATCTCGCTTCCTAAGCACTAAAACACAAAATAATTGCTGGCACAGTATGAACATATTTTTTTATTTCATTGGCACTGAGAGACTTAATAGTGCACAAATGCAGTGAAAATTAAAAACTAAAATATGTTGGACTGGACTGGGGTGGACTGATAATTTATGTTGAGTTATCAAATTAAATACATTAAAAACATATGTGGGGCTGTGTCCACAGTAAGTGTTTTGTGCCATGCAATTCTATGGTAAGGACACACTCTGAGCACTCCTCTTCCCAGTGCTGTGCTTCGTGTTTCAGCGCTTCTTTTTTGTAGGAGCACTCTGGGAGCCTTGCATAGAAAGTAGTTCAACATGGTAGAGGACTCAGGCTCATTGTAACTGAGCCTGACAGCGGACTCTTCATCAAGATCTACAGCTAGAGCAGTCTCAATGAATTGGTTTCTGGCATTCATGTTTACCATTATTTTATCCACTATATCGGGACTATATAGGCTATTTGTACCAATAAGGCAGATGACACAACTGTTATTGAACCAATTGCTCCATGTGCTTTAGAGAAACGTTCTGGGCATCCGCCATGAAAATAAATAAAAAATGCTATCTGTGGACACAACCACTTAAACTACTTTCACTAGACCAACAAAAAAGACAGTCAATTTATGGCATGATTTATATTGAGACAATGGAATATTTTGGAGTATCTCCATGTTCCAGTGACTGTGTACATACTGACTAGTAGTTGCCTGCTCAAATTATTGTTGCAGAATCAGTAATCTCTCATGGATAGCAACTTTTCCATTTCTTTCCTCTGTTTTGTCAGTCTCTCTCTCACACACACCATCCATTTCTGTCTCTCTTTCCTTCCGTCCATCTCTGCTTTCCTGTCAGTTTGTCCTCCTCTCTCTCACCGTCTGTCCTGATCTCTCTTGCTCTTTTTCTCGATCTTTCTCCAACACCCTCTCACCACTCTCCCTCTCTCTCTCCTCCACTTTAAAAGGCTGTTCCCAGAAAGACCTGGACTTCATTTCGTATGGTGTGGTGGAAAAAGAGACAGAGCCCTGGGCAGTCGACCATTTAAGGAGAGATCTCCTTATGTCGATAACCAGGTCTAATGAATCTGTGCGTGTGTGTGCGTGTTGGGGAGTCCGCTCTAGCAGGACTAGCCTATATTAAGAGTACTCCAACAGAACTGCAGTCTGTGCTGGGCTGAGTAACAAAGTCTGCTGCATTAGAGCAAGAAGGTGCAGTATCCTATGATGACATCAGCACCAGGAGAGGAAGAGAAAGCATACAAAATACCAAATCACCATGACTACCCCAAGAAAAGACAATTAAGAGTCTTAGGTCAATATAAGATCAAACAAACAGTAAGTCTCTGTTATTTCATTTCCAAGACACTGATCTTACGCTTCAAGCACTTGGCTCGTGATTAAAACCAGAATGACGTACAACTGGGCTTTAGTGTCTAGTTCTACGGGCCCTTTCGTCTGCTGCTAGGATCGAACCTGTGACCTTTGTTATGTGACAATCTTGGTAACCTCAAGGCTACATTTGGGAACACAAAGACAACAGACCCCACTGATGACACAAAATACAAAGTAACTACTCGATTTGGAAGGTATCCAAAGGCTTTCGACGTTCAATGTGGACTCTTCCCTGGCTTTAGATTTGGGCGTTCACTACATCAAGGCCATGTCCTCGAACAACCTCACGTCCTTGACAGGATAAACACAAATAAATTTGACTGGACCAATCCCTTTATTTGGCTGCAATTTCCCCATGGGATACTGTGAAAACGTGTTGATGTCGCTCAGATCCAAGCCACACATTTACCATGCAAAACCCCAGTGTGTGTGTAACCTTGCAGTCTTAAACAACAAAGAGAAATCACTTCCTGCCACCTCTCTAGGAAGACCAGAAGCACTCAAAACAATGCAACCTCAGTCAGAGTAGCTCCGGTATTAGATGGCTCACCCATGTGAGTACGTTTGCGTCTTAAAGACCTCCAAATCATTTATGAAGCTATAGCTAAGCCTTAGCTGTCATCTTTGCGTTATGTGTGTGTGTATGCCAGAGCTCCATCTGCATCCCATAGAGTCAGTGTGTGTGTGTGTGTGTGTGTGTGTGTGTGTGTGTGTGTGTGTGTGTGTGTGTGTGTGTGTGTGAGAGAGAGGGAGAAATGAATCAGTGTGAGTGTACCTTTGCTTAAACCAGACCAGACATAGGTCTATATAAGGACATGAGCACTGGACCTTGTCATTAGTCACATGGATGGACAGAGAGAGAGAGAGAGAGAAAGAGAAGACTATAAGACAAAAGAGAGACAGCCAAAGGACATATAGAAAGAGACAAGGATGAAAGCCATTCAAACTAGAGCTACCTGAATACTGACGTTTACTGGGACGGTTGGGACCAGTTTAAGGAGAAGGGTCAAATTGACGTCTGCCAGCTGCGTGTTATAGACGTACTATCCATGGTGTTTGGTGCTGTGTAATGTGTATACACTATAGTTCGTGCAGGTGTTTGCAGTCAATTAGGGTTGTAAATCATATTCTCAGTGCGTGTGTGAGAGAGTGTGTGTGTGTGTAAACGAGGTCATTCCCGTCAATTATGGCAGTGGTTCTCGACCCCAGGGGGATCCCCACATGAATCATGATTCTATTTTTTTTTTGGGGGGGGGGGGGGGGGTCCCCAGATGACAGTAAAGTGACAATGTAAGGACATTATTTTAAGACCTTTTTAATGCCAAAAAAAAATAAAATAAATGAAAAAAAGACCATTACTGCATCAAAAGTAATCAACAAACTATACTAGAAAAACTGGTCAAACAATGGCCAAACTGTCAAATAATATAGAAAGAGGCAAACAAACAAAAAATAGCCGATCTACATGCTCACAACGCCTCGCAACACGAGGTGCTGTGAGCTTATAGATCGGCTATTTTCTCAATATTTATCTGTGTTGTCAAACTAAATATAATGCCTCAACTCCTAAAATTCCAAGTGCTTGTCAGGGTGGGGGGTCCCCAGTTCAAATATGATTATTTTGGGGGGTTCACGGCCTGAAAAGGTTGAGAACCACTGAATGATGGCACCGTACTGCACCATGACAGGACACAACTAACCACAGAGGTATTTATAGCTCTTTCCATTGCTATTGTCCCCATGGGACCAATGACATCCCATCTCACTACCGTTTCTGATATAACAGCCGCATACACACTGGTCTTGAGTCGAGACAAGACTTTTACGGTAGCTCACACAATTCTCAAATCCTTTCGCCTGAACAGTTTGTACTGCAGAAGCGCAGGTACAGACTGTACTGAGATTGAGATTGTGGAAGAATTGTCTGGCTTGAGAGACAGACAAATCAGACAAGACAGACAAATCTGTACACGTCTATAAAAAAAAAGAACAGGGCTATTTTTAAGTTTTCAGTGTTATAATCTTATTGCACATCTGCACTGTGTTTCATATGATGCGTGTTGGGGGGGGTAATAAAACACAGAATACAACAGCTCGTCAGAGGGACAAACACAACAAAAAAAAACATATCGCTAGACACTTTTACAAACATATCCTTGAGCTCCATTGACTTGCACTATAAAATTAAAGTTAAGTATTTCAAAAAGTCTAAAACATGTGAAAAAATGTGTGCATGTTAAGTTTGTCGCTGATCAGTCCAGCGGTTTCCCAGATTAGCACCGAAGAGACACACACACACGTTTGTTTTTCTTTGCATTCATTTGAAGCTCAGCTCAGGTTCTGGCTGAAGATAATCAACAAAGTTGTAGAGCATTTTAATTGTGGTATATACAGTATTTATGTATTGTCTGGTCTTGAATGTATGCATTGACCCGAGCAAAACAATTTTCCCTTGTGGATAATAAAGACATCTAATCTAATCTAATATTCCAATTAAGCTGACCCGGCTCGCTCTGGGTGTGTGCTACTGTCGTGCTGAGATGGGCTGTGTGGTCCTGGGGAGCAGATGCTGACGTTGCCAGGGGAATGCAGGGGAAGAACAGCAGGGGGTCTCTGGAGCCCTTCTTCATCCCCGCCGACCTGGCCCTGGAGAGAAAGTGGGCTAATAGGGGAGAGCGTACGAGAGCGGCCGACTTTCTCCTTTGCGAGCTGTATCTGTAGCCTCTGCACCTCAGCACCTCCCACAGCTCATCGAAAGTTAATGTGCAGTTAATTAGAGAATGGGGGCTCCGCTCGCAGAGGTAAAAATAAACCCAGCCTCCTCCTCCTCTTCCTCTTGGCAAACTCTGCTGTTTATTCCTCTCCACCTCTTCTCTTGCTTGCTTTCTCTCTCTTTCTTTGCCGGCGCCTGTTCCGTTTCTCGGTCAGTGGCCTACTTTTCAGACAGCGTGGGCAATTAAGACACTGTGGCTGTTTTTTTCTTAAGTGGAAATCTACTTAAATGCCAGTCATAAAAGAGGTGGGGTCTTAAAAGTGTCTCGTAAAAGGCACTGTTAAGGACAGAGAGAGTACCCGGCAAAATGTGGTAATTCAACTCTGAAACCCGGGATATTACTGTGTAGATACCAGTATGGCAATTGACCTCGATTAAGCTTACCGACTCCCCTGTAACACTAGACTGACGTGGATTCTCACTTTAAGTCACGACACGTGAATGAGCGATGGAGAACATTTGTGTTAAAATGTCAAAGATAATCCAGTGAAAGCCTTCTGTGCACATTAGATCCGCTAAGCTGTGTTCAGATTGTGGGGGTAAACACCAGACAGAAAACCAGGTGTCATTAATAATCAATACGAGAAAAACCTGAATTCTGACTGTTAAAAATCCTCCTTTTCCAACTGTGAGGGCACAAGTACACCATCTCCCAACGCATAGGCTAGCTTGTATTTAGTCTAGACAGTTTGGACATCTGGGTCCAACAATGCAATTGCAAATGTGCTTTAATAATAAAACAAATGTGATGCAAACTAGCATGTTGGTGCAGTCAAAGTGCCATCAGATGGAACCTGTTTTAAGTCATACTGTGTAAGATTAGTAGTAGTAGTCATTGTAATTACAGCGTTTATCTATATGGAAGTACCGCTCAAAAAGGAATGCCGTGCAGGGTCCTAGCGCCCAAGGACATTTTGGAACGTAGCAAATCTCAAAAACTGTATCTATTAGCATTATAAAATACATAAATACATTTAAAGTACATTTACAGTGCCTTCGTCATTTTGGTGTGAATGTCCGGGGGCAGACACTCCGAACTAAAACCGTTGTTCAGAGAAGCTGTGTAACTTTTTATTGAAACTGAAACAGTATGGGCCCTATCTTGCACAGAGCCTTATCCCTAATCTTATTTTTTTAGGCATAAGGGATTATTTAGAAAAACATTTATAGCCGATCTACAAGCTCACAATGTGTCGATGTAGATCGGCTATTTTCATTATTTAAAAATGCTTTTCCAAATAATAAAAATGTGATTAAGCATAAGGGATAAGATGCCGCACAAGATAGGGCCCTATGACTTGAAATCTTTAAACGTTTTGTCGACGTTTTGAACTTTTTGTCTGTTGTCATTCCTAATAACCTCTAGTAAAAAGAAATTGCTGATAAACAGCGATATGCAGCTTTACGGATCAGGTAGAGGTCATGACCAGCATGTTGACACAGGTTATGAACTGAGGTCTGGGTGCAGCCCATTAAGCCCCCATAACCCAGTGGTTGCATTGAACCGCATTGGACATGCTGGCCACTCATAGGTACTGCAGCTGGGGCCACTGTACATGAACGAGCGAAAACGGTTTTGACCAATGGGCTCGACTCACGAGCTTGCGCACGTCTGTGACAGGCTGATAATCAGGCTAACTTAAGTTACCTCACCGAGGCATTTCTAGCTCAGGTTGTGGGGAAATTACAGCAAGACATGTCCTGTTAAAGACCCCTGCAGTGGTCTGTGGGGAGACACGTGGGCAACCCAGATTCCTTCTGTACGCTCCTCTCTCTTCATACCACTGGTCGTTCCCTGCTTTGTTTTCTCTTCCCCTCCCTCGTTTCCCCAACTCTTCAGCGTTTGCGTTGACGTCAGCGCCTCTGATGTTCTCCTGAGTTCTACTGTTCTCCCGCCTGTTGTTTTTTCTTTCATCTTTCTTGGCAAAGTGTGTCAACCTCTACATATTCTACACTGTAGTATGTTCTCAAGAACACAGTAACATTCTCAAGTTACATTTACACTGAGGATTCTTACTGTGCAGTGAGAAGCGGGGGCACAGCACCGACTAACGATGTGATGAATTACGAAGTGGAGCTCCGTTTGTTTATGAGATGACAATGAAGGAAAAAAATGTCCCCAAATGTTCTCCTTATTTTTCTCTACTCTTCTAAGACGTTGAGGTAAAACAGCCGAGGTCTGAGGTGTTGTTTGGCCTGACGTGTCATTGCAGGGTGAGAAGAGTGCAATAAAACCGCTGCCGCGTTTATTTTTGCACTTTCCACTATAAAAGTGAGATAGGCCAAAATGTCAAATCCCTATAGATGACAGCCCACTGCCCCCCCCCCCCCCAACACCACTGCAGATCAAAATAGAAGAATATGCTCCATATGCAACCAGGTGAGATACGACTGATAATGACTGTATTTGACAGCATTTAACCATTTTTTTTTCTGGAGGCGAGGCGATTTAATGCCAGGTGTAATAAATGTAATCCAGCTCCATACTATCTGGACACTATCTGGATATGAAACGCATGCTAATGCCTGTTGCAAATGGGGCCATCGTCTGCCTTCAAGCTATAACTTGGAATCTGTCAGGGAACTCACTTTCTCTATCACCCTCACACACTCAATGTAAATTAATTCACCGGACAAAAAATGCATCCATTCACGCATTGAGACGTTTTGGGCTCAATCGGACAGTACACCAACTTAACTCAAGGGAAGTCCGTTGTATGTCAGGTTGGCCTGTCACAATTATTACATAATCGTCTAATCGCGATTACTTGAGATAACGGCAATTATTTTTGCATAATCATTGCTATATTGAAAGATTTTCAAAGCTTACAACGCGTCGCGTTGTAAGCTTGTAGATCTGCTATTTCTGCTTTCTTTACATGTATAAAAATTATTAAATATGTCACTACGTTTTGCATGTTTCAGTTATGTCATATCTGCCTTGTGCAACTATTGATTATGAAGCCTAAAAGGCTTCATATGTTCCAATAATGTTCAATGCCAAACACAATTAAATCGTTAATCGCAATTATTTGAGTGATTAATCGTCAACTTAAATTTGTTATCGTGACAGCCCTAATGTCAGGTCCTAGTGAGGGAGGACAGTTGCGTTCATACATACTCTGTTTAAAGTATCCATAATACAGTGCATGTGTGAAAGTGGCTAAACTCTCATTTAGGTGCCCCCTCTCTTTCTATCCACCTACACACTATGGGGTTCTCTCATACTCTATATCCACCCACCTACTCTATGGGGTTCTCTGGCTTCCACTTGAGACCAGACGTGTAACTGAAAATAGAAGAGTCCTCAGCACATCTGTTTAAGGTTATTTTATGTTTTACTGTATGATGGCAGTCTGCCTTTTGAGATTCAATCCAAATTCTGTATTAGTTTTCTCAGAAATCAAATAATATCAAATTAGTATAATTTAATATGGTATATAATCGCAACTCCCAAATCAGGATTAAGACCGTAACTTTTAAAACCTGGCAAAGTTTGGAACAATGCCTGTCCCAACAACCAGTTTTACAACAATTCACACTCTTGTGGTGCTGTACCAGGCCAAACTCCTATGCCTCTGAATAGCAGTGCAGTTTCCTTGTTCTCGCATCGTTTTCCGCTATGCTGGTAGCTATGAACCGATATTTGACATGTGTGTATGTACACGTGTGCATGTGCATGCGTGTGCATCAGGGTGGCTCATTATAGAATTAATTAGAGCAGCACCCCTCAGAATGGGGACAGACCTAGGCTGGCTCCTGGGGGGGGGGGGGGGTCTCCTCACATTCTGCAAGGAGGAGGCAAAAGCATGTGCAAGAAATCAATACGACTGATGGCATTCCCTAGCAGCCTCCCTAACAAGGTTATGTTGTGCACAAACAAACCACTGCACAAGTTGCACACTGGAAATTATGTAATTATTCAAATCAAACAGAACGCATAGTGCTAGCATCATATAAATTTCCTCACCTCCCACATATTCATCATGAGGCATGTTTTGAAATGCGAAACATACAGTAAAATAAACAATTGCACAGCCCAAATGCCACTGTAGAACCACTACTGAAGGCCCACAACTAAAGAAATCCACATACTTCTGCTCTCAGCAGGGGTGGAGTAGATACGTGTAATCAGAAAGCAGGAAATCACAGCCCTTAGAATAGCCACAGCTGCGTTGCTCAAACGCCACCATGACCACAGTAGTACAGTACACACAGGCATTTCAGTATCACAGAAAAAGATGAAGTAGACAATGACATCCATATCCGGATGCGTTTCTTAATAGAATGTCTAATGTTGTCCATTAACACTTTTAACACCCTTAAAAACACAGCAGGATCTAACCTACAGTATGATGTACAGTAATTGGAGGTTTAGCCATTCTAGATCTCAGCTCCCTACCCAACAGCAATCAATTTCCATCAGTTTTAAGAGTACATACTTGTCATATGTCTGTCTCTCTACCCCTATTGCGTGTCATTTTTGGACCGCACAACATCAAAAGAGTTTCATCCAATGACGTCACTGGACAAGAATTCTGACTAAGAGTATTCTCTTCCTGGATTCTTGTCGTTGCCTCAGGTTTCCATGGTGGGTGGGTGGGTGGGTGTGTGTGTGTGTGTGTGTGTGTGTGTGTGTGTGTGTGTGTGTGTGTGTGTGTGTGTGTGTGTGTGTGTGTGTGTGTGTGTGTGTGTGTGTGTGTGTGTGTGTGTGTGTGAGAAAGAAAAATGACACCGTAATATGGGGGACATAATGTCTACTACTATTGTTTTCACTGCCTGTTCAATGTTTCAATTCAATAATAAACAGCCATTATCATAATGTTAAACACGTCAACCAAATGCTTTTCCCGCACATCCACCAACAGCTGACCAACAGATGACTCAACCTGAACAAGGGGAAGCTTTTGCTTTGGGATTGAACGGCGACCCCAGTTCTTTGGTAGTGGAATAACTGCAGCCGTGGTTCATCTCCATGGCGCCAATACAACTTAACACTGTTGTTCTTGCATTGCTAACCAGGCTGTAGCCTATTTACTGCATGCATTAGCTCATTAACTCATTTATTTGCTGCCCGGCTACACCGTCACGATGTTCCAGTCGCTCTGCTGGTATGAAGTAAGCAGCACTTACATCATCATAATGCACTTTACAGTAAATGCAGTGTTTAAAAATCAATGTTGCGTGTCCTCCACTATGTGATGAAATTTCAAGTCGGCCTAGGAACAATTATCTCTAACTGTAACCCCAGGCTCTCTCCCCTCAATGCTGTTTGTTTACTTACACCAACACTCATCTGTATGAATAACCAAACGTACCCACTTATAATTCAATATTCACACACAGACAATCAATGACACACACACCGCTACATTTAAAGCCAATTAGCCACACTACTATTGTCTTGACGCAAATAAATAAAATTTAAAAAAGAACAGGTGAGAATTAAATCGTGGACTCCGGAAAAGTTGGAGGCGAGCGTGTACGGACAGTTTTTTTCTCCCTCCATCTTTTTCCCCCGTGCTAGTCTTTGTGTGTGTGTGTGTGTGTGTGTGTGTGTGTGTGTGTGTGTGTGTGTGTGTGTGTGTGTGTGTGTGTGTGTGTGTGTGTGTGTGTGTGTGTGTGTGTGTGTGTGTGTGTGTGTGTGTGTGTGTGTGTGTGTGTGTGTGTGTGTGTGTGTGTAAATATACATCATACGCTTGTTGAAATCACAAGGAGGCACTCCACATCTGAGAAGAGAGAGAGCTTCTATGGCCATTTAGATTCCACAAAATCAAAAGATTAGCGTAATTACAGACCCAAAGAGAAAATGCAAAGATGGAGGCAAATCCATAGTCAAAGGGTATTTTGGGACCCATACTGCTCACATTCATTTTCATCCTCCTATCATGAAAGACATGAGATCTTCACAGCTCTTTTGCTCAATGGGGCTACTGTAATCGAGTGTTCATTCATGCTATGAGAATGTCCATGATAAGGTTGATTAATTGGAACCATTATCATCTTTCCTTCAACACTGTAAACACCTGAGTGTGTTACACCCGTAATGTGAAAATAAAACTGATTCTGAGTTAACTCCGAGAGTGTACAAATTGAATCAATGACTCCATTTGTACATTTAATTAACCTACAACCGTAAGGGTCCATTTGTGAACCAAATTCAGAGTTGAATTAACACTGAGGACTGTGCACATGGCAGTGTCTGTTCCCTTAAGAGAATGGTAGAGAACATGTAATTTTAAATAAGCCACAAATAGTGGGCATGCACAACAACCATTTATTAAATTAATATTGAACAAACGGGTTACAGTTGTTATAAGCTTCAAAACATTTTCTGAACAAGGGAGAAAGTAATGCTTTTCATGCCATCAGTAATTCAAAGACCTACTAAAAACGTTGCACAAACAGGCCTGGTTATCCTCACTGTGAGTCAAACAACGTATCCAACTAAACAAAAACTTGGAAAGTATCTTCAGACAAAGTACATTGGACTCTTGTGTGAAGTGAGGAAATTCTAACTTGCAGTACAGAGTTTTTAATTGTTCCTGATGCTGTCATCCTGTGGCCAAGTTTTAATCGCAACCGCCCAGTTAAATAAAGATAAATACAAAAGCAAATCAAACAAAAAGGTTCCAAGGCGTAGTTTTACAATGTACAATTCAAAGATCAAATGAGAAGCACTTAAGAGTATTTGGTGGTAGTGCAAAGGGTGCACGACATGCCAGATTTTAAACCACAATTCTAAAGGTGATTTAGCTTGGGGCCCAAATATTATCTTCTCCGCAAAGTCACAACCCACCATAATAGATAATGCAATGTTCCCATATTAAAGCAATTCTTAGTTCATGACCCTATGAGATTTTTTTTCAATCCAATTTTGTCTCGTGACCCACCGGCTTAGGAAACGCTACATTAAAATGTGTGCTGCACCCTGAGATACCCCTTTCCTGACCTTGGACCAGATCCTGTCAGAGCCGTTTCTCCTGTGCCTCCCCTCCCTGTGCTGAAGCCTTCCAAGTGCATCTCGATAAAGAACAGAATACAAAACGTGGGACGTGCAACTCGTTTTATTTTTTTATTTACATGTCAGATGCAGAGCTAGAGTTCAACCCTCCTGTTTATGTTTGTTCCCATTGGAACGGTCCCAGCAGCAGCAGCAGCAGCAGCATCGGTAGCAGCACTACAGAATGAGCTGACGGTGCCCATCCGAGTCCTCGACAGTGTGATCTGCACGGTATGATTTACTACACTACCCACCGGCTGATGTGTTTCTTCCCCCCAAACACTAACTTCATCATGGTTATCAGCCGTGAACTGCTGCCAAGAAAACTTAGGAGACAAACACATCAAGCCGTCTGGTGCCACAGGACGTCTAATTAATGACCCACTGCACTCTGAAACCGACACAAAGCCGTTTATAGAGATGAACACAAACATTGTCAACAGGGAGGATGTGTTTTAGCAGGTGCTGTTGATTGGTAGACAATCGGCTCTCGGCCAGGCAGATAAGGAGCCTAGGAGTGGGAGTGGGGGAAGTCCACTACAGTCTTTTGAATGCGGAAACCTCCTCCTGAGGGCAGGCCAGCACTTCCTCAGATACTGAGCGTACTTCTTAGAGGACAAACACAGAAGACTAGTGGATGCCGCTGCTTAAATAGTGGTACAGAAACACCACGAAAACAATGAGCATCCCAGTTTCTGAGCCTATCACTTTAATTATCACAAAAAATAAGGCCTGGTAGAGGCAAATTAATACTTTAGAATCCCTGACTGTAGCATTAAGGCAATCCCTGACTGTAGCATTAAGGCAGAAGTTTCAAGTACTATCCCAAACGATTGTAAATGTTGAATTAAAAAGGAGAGACATGCTCTTTCCTTACCGTTATCTGAGCTCATCTCCATGCCTACAGTAACATTTTATTCTTGGGAGTATTATTGCCAGTTGTTATTTGACCTCTAGCCCCTGGTTAAGTCAAATGACAGTCATGTGACCAAGAAAACAGCAAAGGAATAAAGAATTCTTCAAGTGCCATGAATGTCTACAGAAGTTATTCACGTATTGTTCAAGGTTTCTTATTTTGAGAGAAATATTTGCTATTTTAAGTTGCAGGAATGTGTGTTCTCTCAGGGTGATCTCTCGAGTGTACCACTACCAGCCCATAGAGGCTGTGTTGTTCCTTACACTGAACTGAACTATCGCTACACTTAGAGCTTTACACTCTCACCAGCTGGGCTAAGAGAACTAAAGTTCCATAATTAAAAAAGCTACTAAGTGGCTTTACAACAAGTGGAAATTTGAGGTGATGCTAAAAGAAAAGGCCATGGGGTCACCAAAATCATTCTATAACATAAACGTTGACAGTTATGCCCGAGTGAGGTGCAAGAGGAAAGTTCATAGGGTCACTCAAATGCTTATGGTTCATCTTCTGTGAAGAATGAATACGCTCAGCAAGTTTCATGGAAATCTGCCCATTTGATTTTGAGATATCTTTTGTGCAAGTGGAAATGATGGCCTCCAAAATCAGTAGGGTTCATCCTCAGCAGAACACAATCCAGCCAGTAGATTGAGATATCTTGTTTGGGAGTTAAGTGTTGGAGGGGGCGACCTCGCCACCATCACAAGGCCCGGATTAGCACCATGTGGTGCCCCAACGGTGACCACACCTTAAGTGCCCCCTGTGTACAACGGTACACCAGGAATTAGGTAAAAGAAAAGACAGCAGGTAAGAAATGTACTTTCTGTAACCACATGAACCCTAGCGTCCCTAAACTAAGATGTATAGGTGAACATTCATTGAAAATAGCTTATCTGCATCACAACGTGACACGTTTGTGAGAAATTGCTGTGATGAATCTTTTAACAGAAATCTATAGGGTTGTGCCACGTGCGCTCTCTCTCCAGAGTCATTCTGATCTGTGCCTCCCTGGCTACATGCATGAACCCCTCCTCTCCTCCGCTGGCTACGCTTGTATATACTCCATCGTACAACAATGTTGCACTACTCGCATACCCAATGTTGCACTACACGCGACACACCAATAAAATAATGGCACAAACGTCACTCCCCCTTCTCCATCTCTCTATGTTCCGTCTCCAATTATCTTCTCACTTTCCCACTGCATTTTGTTCTGTAGTTCCTCTATATATTCAGATGTTCCAAGGAGTAATGTATTATAGTTCTCTCTCATATTCTCTTCTCTCTCTCCCCCTCTCTAGCTCTCTCACATGCACACACACACTCAAAGCTGAGCTAAACAGTAAAGTGTCCTTATCACTGGATGAGTCCACATACAGTAGCAAGTAGCAACTCATGTACGTTTTTTTTTCTATTTAGTACTGAGTAGAATGAGAAAGAGACAGCCATCTACACTACAGCATAGTACCGACTAGAGAATCCCTTAAATTGGAGCAGAGCGACAAAATGCAATCTGAGATGGACAATGATAGTTATGTTCACAAGTAGTATCCCCGCGCAAAGTGTAAAATTCCCCCCAATGTGAAGCATTTAAGGGGGGAATTCCCCACATTTTGAAACATCTATTTCAGGGCCTGCTTAATAATTGCTGCTGTATGATCTCTCCCCGTTACTCTTTGTCACCTCTCACCAGAATACCTTTTCTGAGTAGACCACCTGCAGACTCAGAGTATGTGGACAGGTACTGTACGCATCTTCTCACGTGAAGCTTGCTTTTCATACATATCGATACAGTATGTACACTACCAGTTAACACTGAAGATCTTATAGTGTAGATGTTTGCTCAGCATCATTTTACAGGTACACAAGTTAACACACCGTGGTACATTATGGCCCCTGCTGGGGTGTTGAAATCTCGTGACAGCTTCAATCAGGACATCCAGGGAGACTATCATTGTGGCGTTGCTCACATGTTGAACAGGGCAAGGAGAATATACTTAGAAATCGTTGCTTTAGCCCGGACCGCTAGCACCTAGGCTCTAACGTAGCCTGACAGTGCATCGCGGGTTCGAGTCCCGTTCCCGACAATATTTACTGCATGTCTCTCCCCATCTCCCTCTCTCCCCGTTTCCTGTCCATCTCCAATTTCCACTATAAATAAAAGGCAGAAAAGCCGCAAAGAAATATCTTTAGAAATCATTGCTTTCGGGTCGAAACCTCCGATCTCCATTTTTCCCCGTAAATTAACGCCCTTCTTGATCATACTCCAGCGTCACACGAAAGCATCAAAAGTGGCAGATCTGTATGCTCGAAACGTGGCGTGAAGCGGCGTGTTTTGAGCTTGTAGATCTGCTACTTTTGTCAATTTTGTATTTGAATCCTTAAATGTAACAGTTTTGGACATACGAGGTTTCCACCCCGACAGAGACTAAATGCATTCATAATTCAGGAAGGGAGAGAGAGAATTAGGCCTTAACAGCTTCAACATGAAAAGCCTGTTCCACTTTCTCTTGCTCTGAGCAGTCACATGGATGTGTTGCGTCTCCAGAGGCTCCATCACAGCCATATTTGATGAGGAGAGATTATTGTGTGTTCAGGCTGAGGTTCCGCCGTCCTTGAACGAATAGTCAGTATTGTATGAGATGATTAATATCAAATGGTTCTCAAACCTTTTCATGTGAAGGACCCCCAAATTAATTAATTACAATTTTACAATTACAAAAAGTATTTGCCCGCAGACTCCCATCTAAAAGATTTTGTCCAGAAAATGTTGTCGTTAAAATGTTCCAAATTTGTAAACAAAATCTTCACAATCTTTTGATAATAGCATATCTACAAGCTCTCAACGCACCGCGATGTGGCGCGTTGTGAGCTTGTAGATCTTCTATTTTCAAATATCTGATGTATATACGGTTGAAGTTTGTTTGGTTGTTCATCGTTTTTTCATGTAAAGCGTCCTTGGGTTTAAGAAAGGCGCTATATAAATTCAAGCCATTATTATTATTAAAGTGGTTAAAATGATTGTTATGCTATTATAACTCATTTTGATGGGGACCCCCTGGAACACCCCCCCAAGGACCCCTGGGGGTCTCTGGACCCCACTTTGAGAACCACTGCTTTAAACTATAAAAATGGATCTCTACAGCACAGTCACCCGTAAAAATCCATATGCATTTATTGGACATAGTGAGTGATTCTGCAGCAAAAACATGTTCCGCCAATATATTCTCATGCAACCTCACAAACCGCAATTATTGGTTGACTATAATCAAACCACCCCATCCCCCATTGGTTACAAGCACTGTCATATCCTTTCAGTACATTGATATGTTGTGCAGGTGCACTGCAGTCGTGAACAAATATGACCATGATCAAATCATATTAGATTAACGGTTTGTGTATGTATACTATACTTGCTCCCCTCATGCTCACAATGCGGTGCATCGTGGCAGGTTCAGCTTGTAGACCTGCTATTTTCTGTTTGTTTTTTGCCTGTTGGCCAGAATAAGCATGCTAGGGTTCATGTGGTTAACCCCTGACTTTGTCATATGACAGTCTGGCACAGTCTGCCACGATGTGATGCATTGTGAGCTTGTAGATGTGCCATTTTTACCATTTTTTAAATGTACCTATGTTATGCTCACAGGGAAAGCCAGGTTGAATGTGGTTAAAGGCTCCAGCTTGTGATAGTTTGTTTGCTTGTGATAGCAGCAGATAGTTTTCTGAGAAACCGCAGATCATCTCTGTAAATTATCAATGACTCATCTCATTCTTGGTCAAGATCAAGGACTTGTAGTCTCAGATGTCTAGTGGCAAAATCCAGATAAATTTGAGAATCAGCCTAAAAAAAAAGAAAAAAGCAAAGATATCTCTGTACACAAGATTACTGATCTGGCAAGGTTTGTAAATCCTGTTCCATTAAATATGAATTTAGCCCCTGACCAATCACAAACAAGCAAGCATCACAAAAGGGGGATGGGTAGACAGACAGAAGCATCACACAAATCAACTTGATTTCCGGGTATGTAGACACTAGACCGTTTAAATTACATGAGTGACCCCTCGTGAAAAAACACTATTGAATCACTACTCATAACTACTACAAAATGTCTACACAAAAACTACCATTTCATTACTCAATTGCTATTGCGATTAGTAGTGATTTATGTAGTGATTTCAATAGTAAAATGTGGAGAAATGTCCCGTTTCAGTACTTAATCACTACTGATAATTACTACATAATTACTATTCAAATCACTGTCTGGCTGCTACTTAATTACTTCAGCCTCACTATAGGCTTTTTGGAAAGAACTATACAATCACTACACATTCATTGTTGAATTACTGCTGCAGCTCTACACAATCCCTATGGAAAATATTCATGTAGTATTTTATCACTACTGATCACTAATGAATTACTTTGTGTTCCTACACAAACCCTTTTGATTCACTTTTTAAACATTACACAATTATCATTCAGTTACTACTGTCTTACTATTAAACAAACCCTTTTGAATTACCTCTGAAATTCTACAGAATGCTTACACATTTACCGCTGTTTCTCTTAACAATCCCTACTGAATCACTCCATGTTTGTGTGTAGTGTTATGTAGTGTTCTATCACTACTGATCACTAATGAACTACTTTTTGTTTCTACACAAACCCTTTTGAATCACTTTTAAAACATTACAGAATCATCATTCAATTACTTCTGTCTTACTATTAAACAAGCCCTTTTGGATTACTTCTAAAACTCTATAGAATGCTTACACATTTACCCCTGTTTCTCTTCAAAATCCCTACTGAATCACTCCATCTTTGTGTGTAGTGTTATGTAGTGTTCTATCACTACTGATCACTAATGAATTACTTTGTTTCTACACAAACCCTTTTGAATCCCTTTTAAAACATTACAGAATTATCATTCAATTACTTCTGTCTTACTATTAAACAAACCCTTTTGAATTACTTCTGAAAGTCTACAGAATGCTTACACATTTACCGCTGTATCTCTTCACAATCCCTATTGAGTCACTCCATCCTTGTGTGTAGTGTTCATGTAGTGTTTTATCACTACTGATCACTAACAAATTACTTTTTGTTACTACTTAAACCCTTTTGGGTAACTTTTAAAGCTCTACACAATTGTCATTCAATTACTTCTGCCTTACTATTAAGTAATGACAACATCTACTCATTACTTGACCACTGCATATCAGCAATTTCTGATGATGAAACTGGTTACATTACCATTTATCAATTCAGAATCATGCTCAGGTTCAGTTATTCGAGGGGACATGAAATCAATCAATTATAACAATTATATAACATTTATATAACAATAACAACAATAACAATACAAATATCAATACAAAATATATTATCTGTCTGGCAGTACATTCATTGCTGTAGTTGGACTCCATTTACAGTGGCAGCCAAGTTCAGTTTGAATCAGATCTGGGCCACATCCAGATTGGAATCCGATTGGTTTTAATGGTCACGTGATGTTAATACCGTTCGGATTCCAATCTGGATGTGGTCCAGATCTGATCAGATTATCCAGGCTGTATGTTTAACAAAAGAGGAATAAAAGGAGCACTGTAGCCAGTGTGCATTAATTTCTTATCAGGTTTGGAGTGAATAATAGGTCTGACTCAACCTGAGCACAGACAGGCACTCACTTTCACTAGGACAGCGACCCCATTTACAGTGGCGGCCAAATTCAGTCTGAATCAGATCTGGGCCACATCCAGATTGGAATCCGATTGGTTTTAATGGTCACGTGATGTTAATACCGTTCGGATTCCAATCTGGATGTGGCCAAGATCTGATTACCGGTGTAAATGGGGCCTAAGGCATGCCCTTGAACAACAACAATATAAATAAAAACAATATCAATACAATTAACACACAGAATTGTTCTGAGGGGAAACTTGATAACGATTCTTTGTCTGTCATTTGGACTTGTGATGGTGTCCCAGTTTTTCGTTCGTCCAAATACTCTATTTGGCCTTTACAAACACAACTAATTGAGCTGCCGCCCAAACTGCGGAAACAACATATAATGGTGACAGCCCTTTGGTTTGGACCGAGTAAGCCAAAAATGGAAACTTTCTTAGCTCCATACATTGCTGAATGTACTAAACTGGCTAAAGATGGTTTTGAGTGGACAAATCCCATCACGGGTAAAAAACTGATTTCCAAAGTTTTCAACCTTATTTGTACTGCCGAAGCTGTTGCAAGACCGCTTCTCAAAAATACACCAAAAAAAAACACAAGATGCTTGCCCTTGAACAACAATATAAATAAAAACAATACATATACATATATAAAATTAAAAAAAACGGGGACCCCATTTACAGTGGCAGCCAAGCTCAGTCTGAATCAGATCTGGGCCACATCCAGATTGGAATCCGATTGGTTTTAATGGTCACGTGATGTTAATACCGTTTGTATTCCAATCTGGATGTGGCCCAGATCTGATTATCTTTTATTTTTTTTCAGCTAAGGTCTAGACTTCATTACGTATATTTGGAGGTGAAGGGTCAGTCTTCTGTGATGTCTTCTTTTTTGGCCCACCGGTCTTCTTGGGACGTTTTGGCTTCCCTACCTTGTCCTCGTAGTTAAGCTTTGCTGTCACCACCTTAAGAACTTTCTTTTTGGGAACGCCGCATTTCTCCATCACGTAGGCTGTATGAGGGAGAGAAAACAGATTAATGATTAAAATTGAATTCTGGGTAACAGACTAGAGCAATGCTGAACCATCATCGCCCAGTAGTGCCATTCAATGACCAATGGGAGAGATAACAACCGCTGGAACACACCCACCTTTGTCAGGTTAGGATTGTTTGGGCTCCGAGGGTATGATCCATAAGACATAGATATTAGGGCTGTCCCGATGACACAATTTTAACCGTGGTGTGATTAAGTGTCTCAGAAGTACGGTATGCGACAAAAATTGCAATGGCCCACCCCACCCTTTTCTAACCTCATCCTTTTTGTGGGGAAGGCAAATGTGTTTAAAGCGTTGTAAGCTTGCCAAGCGGCTATTTTCAGCAAAAAGCTTTCCCCACAATAATATAAGACAGAACATACACTAGTATAGAGCTCTGAGGGACTTCGCTCAACAATATGGAGTTCAGGTGGTTAACAGCAATTTTACACTTGAATTACTATATATAAATAACCTACAATGAATAAGCTTTACAGTGTTGCTTTTTAAATAGCACAGCAGAGATGAGTTTTTACTGTATTTTAATGTTCACTTAGTCTTCATTGCTGTGTATGCTTTTGTAATGCTTTGTGACCATTTCGTGTGAGCCGTGGTTTGTGTGGTATATCTCCCCATTGCGGTTTGAAACAGAAATATTGCGGTATGCGATTAATGCGACAGCCCCAATAGATATGCCTCTAATGTAGAGTCATTATGATCCCAAAGATTTTTAAAACCATCCTACTGTGTGCTCTCGCCCTGTGTCTCTATATCCTTCCGGGTGGGAGGGACATCACGACAGACCCTTGACTGTCGACCTAAAGTTGTGTCAAATGTTAACATTTCAGGTCATGAAGCAAGAAACAATCATTTAAAATCTCACCAACAACAGCTTGAAGCTTCCGCGGGTCAAGCATGGGCTTCGGGGTGGCAACGTCTTTCTGGATGTTGCACTTCTTTCCTGTAATTAGGGGTGGGCAATATGGACAAACATTGTATCACCATTTTCAGCTAATTATCAGGATAACCATAATTATCACAATCACTTTTGCTATTATTTTAGGATGATCATCATTATGATTGGCATACAATGATTAATTGTATTATGATTACTAATTATACACACAGGCCGACTCAGTATAGGAATGAGATATATGCTGCTAATAGATAATTTCCACTAAAGTGTATTAATTACATAGTCCCCATCCAGAATTGAAGTCAAATTATTGTTTTAGACATGCGACAAATACAAGAACATAATATAGCTGCAAGCAGCGATAATACGGGGCCAGTGAATAGAGAGAGAGAGAGAGACATGGAAACGGAATAGATTGAAGAGAGAGAGAGTGACATGGAAACAATAGATTGATGAGAGAGAGAGATGGAAACATAATGGTTTGATTGGACATCTCAACCTACTGCCATTAACAGGATTTGAACTCTCAACCTTCAGACTAATAGGCTGCAACACTACCTATAGTGCTATAGCTTTGTCCAGGCTGATATTGTCTGTTGAAGATCATAAACTCTTGCCTTCTTTCATGAACCAAGCCCCTGTTTCACTAACACCAAGATCACTCGTTCACAAACCATTTACCAATGAAGAAATTGTACATCTCCTCAGAACCAAAACTAGTGAAAGTAGCCGATCTACAAGCTCACAAACCATGAAAAGTTGTGAGATTGTAGATCAGCTATTTTCAGAATGAAGTATGTCATACGTTGAAAAAACGTACTCTCAAATAAGCATTTCAGGTTATCTTTACCATTTGCACATGTATTCATTGATACAGTCATTTTGTTTGCAATTCAACTTAAATTAAGTCTGCATCAAGTGAGGCTTGAACTGGCGACCTTGAGATTGTGAGGCATTCATTTAAGTGAGACGCCATTGGCCCAACAGACAAGTAACTGTGAAAAAGGAGATCACACAGATGATACAGTTTCACGCAAATAGCTGAAAATCCTGGGTTTAAGTGTTTTTCAAACTGCTCAAAATTGCGGAAAATCTAAGGGCGGAGCTTAATGGTCAAACTGATACGTGTGTTCCTCATGAGTCAAGGCACATGTGTAAGCAAGTTTCACGACTTTCGGCCAAACGAGGCATGACTTATGCCTGTTTAAAGTCTGCCTTTTCAAAAAATTGCTATAGCGCCCCCTTTTGGCCAATTGGAGTAAGATTGGTTTCAGTGATATTTGGAATGACCCTGTACATTTCTGCAAAGTTTCAAAGAAATGTGAGTCTGCATGTATGTTTTAGGCACAGATGAATAATTTTCATAAAACTGTAATAGTTAAAATCTATATCCTCCTGGGATTTTTGAGCAATCTGCACGAAACGTTTAACACTTGAACTTTGGACCTCTGCCTACAAAAATTTCCAACGGATTTTCCATAAGTGAAAAAATGCAGAAGTTAGGAGCCAATGACTGTTTTTCATATAATTCAAAATGGTGGGCGATCTAAAGGTCAGAGGTCAAAAGTCAGACCACGAAAGTTGTCGGGCATGAAGAGACGCATGTGTGTATCGAAGTTTCATGGTTGTAGGTCAAACAGGGCATGAGTTGTACCTGTTCAAAGTTGGCACTTTCAATTGAGTGCTATAGCGCCACCCTTTGACGAATGAGTGTGAGAATTATTTCTTGGTAGTTTTTCATGAGCATCTACCATATGGCCGAGTTTCTTAAAAAGCGTATGCACGGTTAAGCCAGAACTGGCAAAAACAAGTATTTTTCAAACTGCTCAAAATTGCGGAAAATCTAAGGGCGGAGCTTAATGGTCAAATCAATACGTGTGTTCCTCATGAGTCAAGGCACATGTGTAAGCAAGTTTCACGACTTTCGGCCAAACGAGGCATGACTTATGCCTGTTTAAAGTCTGCCTTTTCAAAAATTGCTATAGCGCCCCCTTTTGGCCAATTGGAGTAAGATTGGTTTCAGTGATATTTGGAATGACCCTGTACATTTCTGCAAAGTTTCAAAGAAATGTGAGTCTGCATGTATGTTTTAGGCACAGATGAATAATTTTCATAAAACTGTAATAGTTAAAATCTATCTCCTCCTGGGATTTTTGAGCAATCTGCACGAAACGTTTAGCACTTGAACTTTGGACCACTGCCTACAAAAATTTCCAACGGATTTTCCATAAGTGAAAAAATGCAGAAGTTAGGAGCCAATGACTGTTTTTCATATAATTCAAAATGGTGGGAGATCTAAAGGTCAGAGGTCAAAAGTCAGAGTGTGAAAGTTGTTCAGCATGAGGAGACGCATATGTGTATCCAAGTTTCATGGCTGTAGGTCTAACAGGGCATGAGTTGTACCTGTTCAAAGTTGGCATTTTCAATTGAGTGCTATAGCGCCACCTTTGGACGAAAGATTGTGAGAATTATTTTTTGATCGTTTTTCATGACCATCTACCATATGGCCGAGTTTCGTAAAAAGCGACAGCACGGTTCAGCCAGAACTGCGAAAAGTGGCAGAAGTGACCGAATACTGCCAATAACAATACGGTTCCAGAGCAGAGCTCTGGCCCCGTAATTATTGAACTCAATTCTCTGTGGCATGAATAATCAATAGAAAAGGTCATTTTGTGGGCTCCCGCTGGCCTACTGCGCATATCACAAATGTCTCTGATGTCGCCGGTTCGACTCCCGATCCGGGCGACCTTTGTCTCTCTCTCTACCAGTTTCCTGTCAGTATGCTGTCGTATCAATAAAGGCATTAAACCAATCCCGGGCTCCCCCAGAGTTAGTGTCGAAGAGTCCTTGAGCAAGACTCTGAACCCCTGGTTGCTCCCAGTGAGCAGGTTGGTGCCTTGCATGGTTTCCTCCGCCATTGGTGTATGGATGCGTGTGTGAATGGGTAAATGTAATGCAATATTTGTAAAGCGCCTTGGATTAAAGGCGCTATATAAATGAACCATTGAGACCATTGAGCACACCCCTACCTGTGATGCTGCATTGTGCTAGTTCAGTTCTGCTGAACAGGAGGGTCAGGAGACCGTTTGTTAAGGCTGAGTGCTTGGAGTGGTCGATGTACCGGAGGGAGTGCTCTGGCACAAGAACCCCTCCTCCAATGTCAGTCTGAAAAAGAAACAGAACCGTGTACAGAATAACTTCAGAAATTATTGAATATTACTAGTAGTAGTAAGCTATTTACCACGAGAGAGAGTGGGTTATGCGAGTGCAAAACAACCCAGAAACAGTGGCTTTATCAGACCATAACACACGACCCTCGAGTGGTAAATTGCTTTTCTACCACTTCGACCATATAAATGAAAGAAAACATGCAAGGCTATTGAGTTACAATCCTTAATTGTTTCAGAATACACTCAGCATGGTAGGGTAGGCTTGCCCATGTGACTGCTATAAGCCAATCAGAATGTCTCCTTGCAACACAAAAGTGGGCGGGGAAAAAAACAGAGGGTTGTTAGCCCACAACTTTTTTTTTAAGTCAATCAGAATCCAGTATCCAATCATGTGACCAAAAAAAGTGGTAGAAGTTATAGTAGTTATCGACAACACTGACAAATGTCTAAGGTTAGAGCTGGATAGCTGAGAAGTGGCACGTGACAAAAACAGTCAAATTAATACTGGCTTTAGACCACGTAGATTAGGACATTTTCTATCAAATTGGGGGTTCTTGAAATAAATAAGTAAATATAATATTGTGTAACAACTACCTCTTTTTGTGCAGCTTTTGACAGGGCCTCAGGGTGACCCCTGTGTCTAAAGCCCCCGAGAGAGCTTCAACTCGGCTCAGAAGTTCTGGGAGATCTGTAAAGATGTACAAAAACAAATCATGTAATTTAAATCAGAATCATTTCTGAATATTTGGAATTCAACAATATATATCACTTCTGTAAGTTTAACCTTAGATCCTAAATGCTCAGTAAAATACCTGATGACATCTACACCAGATCACGAGATCTACAAGCTCACAACGCGTCACATTGTGAGCTTGTAAATCGGCTTTTTTGGGGAATGTTCCCCCAGAATAGGGATGCTAAGGTTCAAGTGGTTGAACGTCAAGTATACATTTATTTGCAGTCAGTACTGCTGCAAACTGATGGACATTTCATGCTGTGGAAAGATGGGGATATTTACGTAGAGTAAAATGATACAAGATCCTAAAAATGTAACAGTGTAATTCAGGGGTACCGTGAATGAAAGGTTATGGTAAACTAATGGACCCTTATATACCTTTTAACTCTTAAGATGCTAAAATGATACGTTTCATTTTACGCTCTCAAGAGTTGAACTATTGTTGAAAATCTGCATTGCTAAAATAACTTGAACTTACTGTCAAAGAGCAGCATACTGCTTCTCAGCTGAGAGTTCTCTTTAAATTAATAAATTAGTCATAATCCCGTTATCAAGACAATTTAAATAATAAAATAAACAATGTGTAGAGTTGGGTCATTGACTTCAAAAACATCAGCCTACGCACTTATTATCAATACAGTAATAGTAGGCTAAAAAGCCTACACAAACAGTATTTCTGTGTGTCAACACTCACCTAAAATGTCCGCCGCTTCTTCTTCATCCTTTTATCTTCTCTGAAGCCGGTTTATAATTATTTTTGATGAATCCAAAGCAACGCAATTTATCTAACTTTCTATTTAAGTGCTGCAGGCTCGAGACAACATTCATTCTCCCCGCGCAGTCGCGAGCATGCTGAGACATTGTTGCCAGATTTTGTGAGTGAAATAAGCAGCCAGGTCTGTGAAAACAATTAAGCCCAAAAGAAGCGACATTTGCAGATTTTAAAATAGCCGATCTACAAGCTCACAGTGCGTCGCATTTGCAATGCATTTTGTGGGCTTGTAGATCTGCTATTTCTACTATCAAAAAGAAGTGAAATCTTTCACTAATATTTACAAGCAATTGAAGCAACTTTACAGAAAAACAAGCCCAAAGTCGCTTATAATAAGCAGATATGGCAACACTGCTCAGGGCCCATAATGCACTTCTCTGTAAAAAAAAAGAAAAAAGAATAGATGTACAAGCTCACAACTCATCGAATTGCGACAAGATGTAGATCTGTAGATCTGTTCATTTTGGTAACCATAGCAATAAAAAGTGTTATTTAGAATCAAACTAGCATTATTTGCCAATTGCGATAAAATAAATATATTATCTATGTCACATCACAAGAAAAGGACAAGAAATGTAAAATAAAATAAAATAAAATAAAATATACTGTATAGGCCTACTGTATACTGTATATACTGGGGGGGGGGGGGTATTGTAACAGAAGAAAAACCTCACAGTCTAATGGCAGGTATGATGTGTGATTCTTAGATTTTGTATTTATTTATTTTTTTATTGATGAAGATTTTCGATTTTTGGGTGGGAAATGTTTTGAAATAATATATAGTAATATATTTTTGTAAGAAACAAACAATTGAAGGGATCTTTCCTTGTGATGTGTCCATGACCCACAAATGGGCCCCGACCCACTGTTTGGGAAACAGTGATCTAACCCTGTGGTTCTCAACCCTTTCAGGCCGCGACGTCCCAAAATAATCATATTTGAGCTGGGGACCCCCCACCCTGATAAGCACTTGGAATGTAGGAGTTGATGCATTTACGTTTAGTTTGACTCTATTGTGAAAATAGCAGATCTTCAAGCTCACAACGCCTCGCAAGGAAGGTGTTGTGAGCTTGTAGATGCTATTTTCAAAAAGTTTTCTTATATTATTATTATTGTTAGACAATTTGGCCAATGTTTGACCATTTTTATATTATAGTTTGTTACTTTTGATGGAGTAATGGTGTTTTGTTTTTTTAGGTATTAAAAAGGTCTTAAAGGTCCTTAAATTGTCACTTCACTGTCATCTGGGGACCACCCCCAAATCATGTGGGGACCCCCCTGGGAGTCCCGATCCACATGTTGAGAACCACTGATCTAACCAAACCTGACCAGCTGCTGAGCTGGTCTTTGCTGGTCTGTCCAGTGTCCAGCCATCTGACCAGCTAAGTCTAGCTGGTAAGCTGGTCTTTGCTGGGCAGTCCACCCATTTGACCAGCAAAGACCAGATCAAGTAGAGTAAGAACTCTACTTGATCAATTACATGGCTTCGTAGTAAAGCAGTAATGTTTTAATAGCTTTTTCACTACTCGACTTCTGTAGAGGATTGTCGTGTTTTTACTATATCTTCACTACACAATCAAGTAGTAAAAACTCTACATAATCACTATTTGAATGCCCTTGTAGTAAAGCAGTAATGTTTAACAGCTTTTTCACTACTCAGCTTCTGTAGAGTATTATATAGTGTTTTTACTACACATTCACTACACAACCTAGTAGTAAAAACTCTACATAATCACTATTTGAATGCCCTTGTAGTAAAGCAGTAATGTTTTAACAGCTTTTTCACTACTCGGCTACTGTAGTGGATTCTGTAGTGTTGTTACTACACATGCACTACACTAGCAGGTAGTAAAAACTCTACTTGATCACTTTTTTAAATATTTGTAGTGATTCTGTATAGTAGTTACTGCATATTCACTACACAAGCCAGTAGTAAAATCTCTACACAATCTCTATTTAAATGCCCTTGTAGTAAAGCAGTAATGTTCTAACAGCTTTTTCACTACTCGGCTTGATTACTACTGGGAACACTACTGTTTCACTAAGAAACTCTACTGATGTATTGTGAATAGTGAATAAATTACAGATTTACTACACAATTGCTACAGGTGACTATACAGCCACTACTACACAAGTAGCTTTTGTGTAGTAATTCAGTAGCAGTTTTTCATGAGGGACAGGCAAGGAAACGACAGGATATGGTTAGGAGGAAGAGACCAGAGAGACGTTACAATGTCTGTTAGTATTCACTGCATTTCCCTCAAGGTGGCAAAGAAAAACCCTTTAACTTCCTGCAGAACAAGTATCACCATGGCATTGTCTTATAACACTGGTCTGAATAATTGCAAAGCTTTGTGCAAAAATTTAGATATACAGTACATTATCAAAAAAGGCAACAACCTTAACAAAATGTTTAGAAATACTAAACAAAAAACTAAAACAAGTAATTTTTAAAGAAGGTAATTTTGTCCCTTTTGATTTTTATCCCCTATAACACATTTTATTTGACCAATTTGTCATTGTATATTATTTCCGAGATTCAATTTCCCGCAATGATATATTTCTCGATATTGAACGAATAACATCTTACCATAAATTGTCAACCGATCTACCTCCCTGGGCCCTCATTCATGAAATGTTGCACACAAACATAAATCTGTGTAATTGTCTCCAAGCAAAGTAGGATACATAATGTTGTACCTATACTTAGGAATTTGTATATTTGCAAATTTTAAGCACTTTCAGGGTCCTGTCAGAGCATCTGATTCAAACAGGGAGCATAATAAAGCCCATCTGCTTTAAATTTGTAAGCTTTCAGCTGAAGAAATGTTTGAAGCTTTCTCAATATAAGAAGTTTGTGTTGCTTCTTTTTGCAGCCATTTTTGAGGCATTTCAAGTTCAATACACAAACAAAAAAACAACAGAAAAATAGGAAAGGTTTGGTTGACAGTAAGGTTGAGTAAGTGAGGTTCAGATAGGCAGATTATGATACAAGACGCCCTTGGGCACGGACGTTTACAAGCCCTCTCTCATGAGCGTTCTCCAACATTGTCAGAAGTCTTGGTGTAAAGTTTGACCCTCAATTAAACTCACTCACTTCAAAAATGATGGTTTCTTTCTTGTTACAAGAACATGTTCAAGGTGAATGTTTTTAGACTATTTTTCTCACTAGGACTTTTGAGGCTCTGTTATTGACATGAATGACTAATCCCTTTAACTATGTACAGTAAGAAGAAATGCTAATAACAGCAACTTCATGCAGAGCCCCTGAGCTCTTGGGCCCCTGGGCATGGGCCCAGTAGGCCCGTTCCGAAATCCAGCCCTGGCCACTATAACAAATCCTGCAGCAGGAAAGGTCTGATACCATAATAGGTTATTTGGGGGCATTTTTTCATTTAAATGAGAGTCGCTGACTGGGCATTAGCACGGTGGTTTAGAATGTGTGGGATTTACAAAGACAAATGATTACAGGTATGCGAGAGGTTGTGCATATATTTTAGGGATAACTTATCTTGTAGTGGCGAACATTCTAAAAGTTGTACGTAGGAAGTGAATTTAGAAAATGTTCTTTGAAAATGTTCTAAGAATGATGAATGAGGGCCTTGGGTTGTACCCTTATTATATCTTCGCACTGATGTCCTTAAATAACCGCTGTCACTATGCCTTAATCTATACAATCGTACATTACATTACATTGTCTCCATCTCTTTCTTTCGCTCTCATAGTTGTCCGATGTCCTTTGCCCCCTCAGTTCCCTTTATTTTTGTGTCTCTTTCCCCTCTTGCCGTAGTCCACTCTTATCTCACGGCACTCTCCTGCACACAGCATCCTGTTTGCACTGGTGCAGGACAAACACTGTCTCTGTGTGACGCCCAAGACATTTCACAGGCTATCACATTTTCTGCATGGGCCTGATATCTCTATAATTGGGCTCTTCCTGCACAGGGAGTTGGTGTGAGAGAGAGAGAGAGAGAGAGAGATAGAAAGAGATGGAAAGAAAAAGAGGGACGGAAAGTGGGAGGACAGGAGGGGAAAAAAAAGTGAGCGAAAAAGAAAGTGAGGTCAGCGGCAGCAGAGGGTCAGCTTGGATTTCCACCAGGACCCCATTAACAAGGTCTTATATGAGCCCATCCTCTCCCATACAATTATTTCTGTCAACGCGTTACTATGTGGAGCAGAAAAATCAACATGATGACCAAGTAAAAAAAAAAAGTTAAATCCATCACAGTTCATCTAACAATCCCAAAATGGGACAAACGAGAAAAAAAAAACACTCCGCCCCACCTCAAACACCACCCTCAAGAAAACGAATCAGGCTATCTATGTCGAAAATATGTTCGAATCGAGACTAAACCTGCCAAGTAGCCCTCTCTCATAACGGCTCCCTGAGGCACTGACCTTCATAATGTGCCAGAGAACTGGACTCCCAAAATAAACAGAGTAGAGAGCTCTGGGTTTCCACAACACAGGGCCCAGACTCCTGACCTCAGCCACACAAAGCGTGGAAGATTTATGCTTCCAAACCACCAGAACATCCCTTAGTGGTAAGCTAAGGACCTGGGCCAGACCCAAGAAGTTGGGCACCACTACTACTGTACTGTCGCGCGCACGCTAGTTGTAGACAGATGCTAAGGGTCCGTTCGCATTGAGATTTGCTAGGCAGAAAACTACTTGTGTCTCCCCATGTATTTCAATGAGCCTCATCCATCAACAAAGTGAAACTCTTGTTAGTGAAATAACACCATTCAGCAAAAAAAGTAGTTAAAATTTGTCGGATCGCATTGGCATGTCATCCAGTAACGGACTGCAAGAGAAGCAACATCTTGAACTGCTCAATGACAACAGAACCCCAACTAGTATTTGTCTAAGTAGTGTTTGTCTAGTTTTTGATAGATGGCAGGTTTGATTTACTTAACTGTTTATACTAATTACTGTACGAGTAGTGTTTCTGTTAAGAGACTGAACTATACTATTTTCAATAAGAAGAGAACTACTTTTTGGACACAGTTCGTCCCTGGTCAGGGTAGGTTTAGACTGAAAGAACGAGCCCAATCGATGGTCTTGAAGGGCGGAGCCAAACCCAGGCACTGGATTCCAGCGCCTGGGTTTGGAGCACTCTGATTGGTTAGGAGATAACAAGGTCCTAAGACCAGCGTTCCTGCAAGGTTCTCCCAGG
This sequence comes from Gymnoscopelus microlampas, assembly GCF_963454915.1. Taxonomy (NCBI): domain Eukaryota; kingdom Metazoa; phylum Chordata; class Actinopteri; order Myctophiformes; family Myctophidae; genus Gymnoscopelus; species Gymnoscopelus microlampas. The sequence continues at coordinate 21,532,300 of NC_139950.1, forward strand.
CTTTTTTTCTTTTGAAACAAAAAAAAAGGCATGGGTTTCCGAGGCTAGGGTAGGTTAGCCTCCTGTTGAAATGGGGTAACAGCATGAGTAATGGGTTCTATGTAAATTTAGATCCCATTAGTATAGCTGTGGTTTAATCAAGCGCAATCATCTACAGAATGTATTTCTGTTCATCTGTCATGGTGTTAGCAATGTCGTCCTTATGCATTTTGTCCATGTTAAATTAAGTGTAAAACCGTGAGAACGCAAGTTAGTACGTTTTACACACAGAAATAAAGGAAGTGGTCAAGCCATGGGGCCCTACATAAGACATTTGTTTCAATATGAAGGTGTGCTGGTTATAGTATTCATAGTCAATAAAACGTCATTAGGTCCCCTGGCCAAGTAGGTGGCTGTTAACAAGGAAGTAGGGCACTTATGACTTCATCCTAATTACACCTGGAATGTTATTAGGGATGAGGTCGTTATTTTAGTGTTAACTGTGATTTCTAGGCATGTTCTCAGATACCACCGTTGTCAGGAAGAAACCACATTTCATTTGTTTTATGTTTTTAGCGGTGCCAACCGCTCTAAGCTTGACTTTGTCCGTATGTCCGTCCGTCCGTCCGTCCGTCCGTCCGTCGTATGAGCCTGGGATGAGCACGGCAAAATAGAAACACATACAAACACACGCGCACACACACACACACACACACACACAAACACACAGACGTGGACACTGCCTATGCCATCTCTCCTCTCATTGCCCACACGTACCACTGGTTATCAAAGAGGGGTCCAGGGACCCCCAGCGTATGTTACAGTATGTCCGAGCACGGGATGAGCACGGGATTTTAAACAGCTATAACTCCAGTGTGCAGCATGCCACCAAGTCCAAATTTGGTATGTGAACTTAGACCACCAATAGGGACGAGCATGAATTGCTGAAGCCCCGCCCCAGGGTTCCAGGGACCCCCAGCGTATGTTATGTCCGTCCGCCCGTATGAGCACGGGATGAGCACGGGATTTTAAACAGCTATAACTCCAGTTTGCAGCATGCCACCAAGTCCAAATTTGGTATGTGGACTTAGACCACCAATAGGGACGAGCATTAATTGCTGAAGCCCCGCCCCCTCTGTCTTCCCATTGGCTGGCCTTTAAACTGCCATAACTCAAGTTCGCAGCATGCTACAGAGTACAAATTTTGTACATGGACTAAAAGCACAAATAGGGACGCACTGTAATTACTTAAGCCCCGCCCCCTCTGTCTGCCCATTGGCTGGGCTTTAAACAGCCATTATTCCTGTTTGCAGCATGCTACCAAGTACAAATTTGGTAAGTGGACTCAGACGACCAATAGGGACGAACTGAAATGAGTTAAGCCCCGCCCCAAAGGCACCGCTTCCTTCACACAGGGTGTGATTTTTTCATTAATGAATGCCCTATTTCGTATGATACTTCATGCCAAAGTAGCCGATCTACAAGCTCACACAATATGTCGCATTGTGGTGCATTGTGTGATGCTACGTTTGAAAAAGTGAGAATATTTGACGATTTAAAATGTACGCCTATAATTAAATTCCCACAATAGGGACACCAGGATGAAAGTGTTTAAGTCTGTCTGTGGGTTTCATAAACTAGAGGTTTGGGCAGCTACGCGGACCTCACATCTAGAGTTCGGGGCCCTCACACCTAAGTCGCACCAGCGATCCGACAGATATTCCCATATATGGAGATCTCTGTATCCGTCAGTCCTTGTCCCTTTTGTGCCCATAATGGAGCTGACTGATGTGTTTGCGCCTGATGCCATGACGACACATTGAGGTTAGACAACACACTCCATATTTGGGCGTAGCTGCATTGGGAACTCCTTATATGGTTATGGCTGAGGTATAGTGACATGAGCGTGACAACGTGGTCTGCCTGCCGGCCAGCCGGTCCTCCCTTAAGCCAATTCTAATATAGAATATTTGTGTTAAGAGCTTGTGACTACATAATAACTACATTGGATTTTGTACATACAAACCCGACAGTGACGATACAGTATCTTCACCTTAGACATCACCATTTAAGCCTAATATGTGATGGTAAGGACTACAGATTCTCAAATGTGGGGTTTGAAATACTGTTGGTAATGTGCAGGGTGGGACGCGAACGTCTGCACCCACATGAAACGGTCATTTCCCATGACCCTGTTATTGGACTCTCTCTTCTCCTCCATTCATCCATCCATCTCGCCCATCCCTGCACACTTTCATTCCCTCAGCTTCCCCTCCCTGGCTATTTTTAGACATTTCCTTGTTCTTCCCCCTTGCACATAATAACAGTTCAACAAACTAAGGAGGTGGCCCCATGACAGGAGGAGAGTCGAGTCTAGGAGTTACTCTACTTCAGCTGCTCTAAATTTGAACCCTGCCTTGGTTGGTTGGGTGTCTATGCAAATGAGGAATATCCTCAACCACAATGAGACACAAAATAAAATATTACGCATTCATACGCAATGCATCTTCTTGTGAAACATGTTGACGCACTTTGATCATTTCCAAATCAAAATTTCATAACTTTCCAATGAACTCTGGCGACATTAAAGACTACAGAAGTTGAGAAAGCGCCGTGGAGAGACCACCCTCCACTTATTAGGACACTTCCAAGTGTGTCACACTTTGAAGAGTAACAACTCGGTTCCAAAATAGACAACCGTCGAAGCCTAGTAACCATGTAGGTCACTAGACAAATGTCAGCATAACAAAGTGAAGGGAAAGAAGGACCGCACTTCCCTCCGCCGTGACCAGATGTTGTAGCCTACGCTGTAGACCAATCAGGCTCCAAGTGGAGACATTGTCATATAGACACTAAGACAGGTAACACACAGCTAACATAGTTCAGCGACAACACAGTCCAAAGATCCATGCATTTTCTATTTGGTATTAGTGGCCTATAGATTGAATTATATAGTCAATGGAGACAGTGAATTCAGCTTAAAAACTTAAGACGATTAAGAGCCAACAATGTGGCTCCTATTTAAAGTAATGCAGGAGTACATTGCACGAGTACATTGCACCAACCCCCCAACCAACAACAATAATCTAATCGAATGTGTGGTTTAGAGAGTCATGTGTCTGAGGGCACTGAGACAATTCAAGAAGAGCTAATCCAAGAATAGTATGTTTCTGCATCCAGCTGATTGATGGGCTCCCATAGATGTGAATGGCAATCAGGAAGACAACAGCTGCTGTGCACAGCATGACAAAAAGGCTAAAATGTAATAAACAATAACAATGCAAAAAGTAACTAACAGATATCATCAGATATCCAGTCCATCCTTCGAGTGACTGTGGGTCTTCAATGGGTTCACTGGTCCTCCCATCTGGCTAACTCATCTGTTCCCATTCAGATCTGATCAAACCACATCTACCCGGCAACCTTATTAACCTCCAGTGACCTCCCAAACAGAGGAGAGATGTGGAAAAAAAGACCAAGAATGGAATGGGAAAAACACACCGCAAGAACACAAGCACAGACACACACACACACACACAGGATGGGGAGTGCACACTGGCCATCATGAGACGCGTAAACAGGAATTGAGAGACAAAGTGCTGTCTAATCTCTGCGTCCCAGATGCAAAACTCATACAAACTGGCAGACATGCACAGCCCACACACACACACACACACACACACACACACACACACACACACACACACACACGTTTAACAAGAGTAATGTAACCCAAGTAGCAAAATAAACTCCATTGAAATCAGTCGCATTAAATTAAATGTGGTATACACACACACCTGACGTATGTGTACCCTGCGCCCACACTCACACACAGTATGTAAATGTATTAGAGGGCAGCTGGACACATCTGTGTTCATTTCTGTAGTCTCTTGAGATAGTGTCAGTGTGATCAGATTCTTGGCTCTGATGCCGATCCTGATTCTGGAGAGTCCTAGACCAACCAATTATCAATGTGTTGACCGATAGTCAAAAGGTGCAAAGAACAGAGCAAAAACATTTATACAACACAAATCATTTTATTTAACCACTTATGCCCCATTCAAAAGTTTCCAATTATGCATTTATACAAATCAAAACTATTTTAAATGGATCAGACAGACAGTTGATTGAATGAAATGTTGCCCACATGGACTCTATTCTGGGCATGTTGTAAGAGGCTAACATTCAGTGAACATTTGCTGAAAATGGGAGATCTACACGCTCACAACACGTCAAGTGAGCATTTAGATCGGAGAATTCTTAAAGAGGGGGGAAAGGACGTAGTCAAGTATATATCTCAGGGGAACCCTGGTCAACAAAGTATATACAGTAGGGTTTAAGTGGTTAATACTGAAGAAGTTGGTGCTCACCAGCCTAGTAGCAAGCCTTCACTGCCATTTCACATGCACGCGTGTATACACACACACACACACACACACACACACACACACACACACGCACACACACACGCACGCACACACGCACGCACGCACGCACGCACACACACACGAGCGGAGCAGTGCCTCTTCCACGTCATTCCTGGATAAACAAACAGTACAAGTGGTGGAACTCCGGCTCTTGCACGCCTTTCTATCAGGACATGATGCAACTGTGTATGTGCATAGTAAGGGCGTGCGTGTATGTCTGCCTCTGAAGAGGGGATTCCAAAGGAGCCTATCTCGAAGCCTATCTGTATCAGAGTTTTTTTTTTCTTTCCATACCACGATACAGCCTGCCAGGACATACCGTATCAGTGTCTGGCTAAACGTGTTCCATTTACAATTACAGCGCCACCCCAACTGATTAGATTTACAGAGTCCATCAAGATAAAAGGTCCAAGTTGACCAATGACCATCCAGTTCTTGTAAACATAAATGTGAAGACGCCAGGGATGACATGCTGTCTGAGATTGTACAAGTAGTGATAGGAAGCGTATCAGTGATAGTAGTCTTGGAATCGTGATACACACCTCACAACACAGTAGTGATGCGCGGGTCAGGTTTTTTCATAACCCGCCCCGGCCCGCACGGGAGCCCAACCCGTCCCGCAAAAATGAATATAAATCAACGACCCAGCCCGTCCTGCAACCCGCCCAAAAAAATATACATTAAAAAAAGGCGGCTTTTCAACACACAAGCAAGTCCATTCAATTGTTTTAGATATACATTAAAAAAAGGCGGCTTTTCAACACACAAGCAAGTCCATTCAATTGTTTTAGAGAGAGAGAGAGAGAGAGAGAGAGAGAGAGAGAGAGAGAGAGAGAGAGAGAGAGAGAGAGAGAGAGAGAGAGAGAGAGAGAGAGAGAGAGAGAGAGAGAGAGAGAGAGAGAGAGAGAGAGAGAGAGAGAGAGAGAGAGAGAGAGAGAGAGAGAGAGAGAGAGAGAGAGAGAGAGAGAGAGAGAGAGAGAGAGAGAGAGAGAGAGAGAGAGAGAGAGAGAGAGAGAGAGAGAGAGAGAGAAAGAGAGAGAGAAACAGAGAGAGAGGAACAGAGAGAGAGAGGGGAACAGAGGGAGAGAGAGAGCGCACGCGAGAGAGAGAGGTGTGTTGTGGTGGGGTTTTTTTCTTCCGTGGGTTGACCCACTCCGCCCGCCCCACGATAATTGCATCATAATCTATAACCCGTCCGCCCACCCCGCGGTTCAACCCGCAGAACCTGTGGGCTATGGGTCGGCCCGCACATCCCTACAAGACAGGGTCCATTTGACATTAGATCTGATACAATAGTGGCCATCTCCACCGTTGCGATTGTTTCGGCTGTTCCAAAACATTTGTACACCAACTGCTTCCTGTACCGCCTGCCAGTGTACATTCCTAACATTAACCTCCCATGGTAAATCCGGGGTAATTTGTACGGTTTCTGTCAAAATGTCCTCATGTCGAGAAAAAGAAATCGAGAATGAAACAGTGCTTGGTGATTCCTTGAAAAAGTGCTTCTGGTAGACCACTAGGGTGAGTAGACAGAGGATGTCAGGATTGGCAATGCCAAAACTGGAACCACCCATGTTCTCAAGGGTGCCTTAAAACAAGCACTTGTACTACATCATCAGTAGCCGATCAGATAAGAACACACACAACCTTATCCTCATTCAATCACTATCTTTCAGCGCATCTTTCTGTCACATTTTTATTTACTTTATTTCCGTCTGATTTATCATGTGCCACGGCCTGCCATTCGTGCATACTGAAATCATGTTCTTCAGCTATGCATGTCAAATTACAGTGCATGTAGCCAAAATGTACTTTGTCATTACTGACATCAAACATCTTGCAAGCAATAACAATCCAAGGATTATGGCTCGCTATACGCCACGCGTGTCTTTTCAAGTGTTTTACAACTAAACTAGCCCTACTAGCACCCCCTAGAGACCATCCTTCTTATACCCTATCGACTGAAGTGGTTTGAATCGATCCACATAGCCATCCTTGGGAGTTTACTTTTTGGTCTGAAGATGGTGCTATAGGAAAGGCCACTCATATGGTTAGGATTCTTCCTCCAGGGAGTATGAAGGCACTCAGCAAGTTAGATGGCAATATGCCCAATCGCTTTTTAGATTTGGTGTGTGCAAATGGTCATTTGGCCTTAGGGTGGCGCTAGAGGAAAGGCCATGGGGTCACCAAAATCAGAAGTATACATTCTCCGGGAGCTTGAGGTTTCCCCAGCAAATTCCACGGGACCTCGGCCACGTCAGTATGACACGGACATAGCCATAAACAAGCAAACATGATACGCCCATATATAGGCAGGGCAGCGGCAACAGACTCTGACATAACCATAAACAAACCCGATACGCCCATATAGGCAAGACAACAGCACTATGACTCAGACATAACCATAAACAAACCCAATACGCCCATATATAGGCATATATGGAGATTGTCCAGAGCCACAGATCCGACCACTATGCCCATAAATGGTCAAATGCATATACTGCATGGGACTGACCGATTTAAAACTCGGTGCGCGCATCGGCAAGGACTTGAGGGAGTGCGATGCCCGCAGTCGAGTCATTCGGATGAGCGGCTGTCAAGAACTGCCAATCCGACCGATATGTCCATATATGGGCATGCCAAAATAGGCATACTGATGACATCAGGAATCTCCATATATGGGCATAAAAGGAAATGGACTGACAGATACAGAGATCTCCATATATGGGTATAAAAGGAACACAGACAAGCAGATACATAATCTCCAATCCATATATGGGCACAAAGGGGACACAGACGGGTACAATGGGAACTTTTACAAAGCCCCCGACACTGTGAATCAGACATATCGATCAGATCGGCGGTGCGGCGTAGGTGCGAACTCTAGGTATCCGAACCTCTAGTGTAATAAAAGTCAGACACTGATCCAGTGAACAAACAGAGGCCTTCTACTAAGTACTGTTCTTTCTGGATACTCTTGACATTCAGGACAGAATGAAAGAAATGAGGCTAGACTATTGGCAACAACAGTACTTCTCAGTCCAATAAGAACATTGGTGTACCAGAAGATTGTTTTCATGTGTCCGTATGCCATATGTAACCAGGCACACATCACTATATATAAACCACTACCATTATTGTCAATGGTCACTTATAGCTAAGGCATTTTTATATTTTATATTTGTAGTGTGTAGTTTGTGTTTAGCTGAGATAGCTATCTATCTGACTCACAAGTTAAACCTGTTTGAATTCTACAAAATAAAGAGAAAGCAATTGCAAAGTGTCAAGCCACATTGCCCAGTTAGAGAGCTGAGAGCAATAAAACAAAGAAAACGTTAACATATTTTAAGGACCAAACCTTGTAAAACCCTGTTCTATGTTGCTTATCTCGGCTTTACAGCTCACTTTAATTGTACGATAAGTCTGGAATCTTTTTTTTAACAACCACATTTAATCTCACAAAGCTCAATGCCATGCTACCCTTTTCCACTTCTAAGTACTGCAGTTCATAGCAGCATGAGACTTTAATTTCTTAAGCAAGGAATCCCCCCCACCCCCGCTCCGGTCCGGATTCCATCTTTCCCGGGGAAACTAAAGAAAACAGAAATAAAAGCATTGAGTAATGACCCTTAGCTTAGCAGATGGGTCACCGGCGCCGCACTACTGTTCAGTGAACACTCATCTTCCCATCGCAACTATTCTCTACCTGGTCAAAAATGGCTAATAAAAAAGCAGCGAAGCTGCAAAGGTAGAGAGTGTCAGTGTACTGTGTACCATCTGCCCAGCAACCCTGGTATGTGGCCTGGTATCTCTGTGCAGGCCAGCCCCTGCGAGCCTCACAGACTGCTGGACACTCTGACAGACCTCTGGCAAGCTATGGGCACATGGCCAGGGGGGGGGGGGGTGGGTAGCGTGTGTGTTAGTGTGTGCCTGTGTGTGTGTTGCAAAACCCATTATCCATTATCTATGATCTGGCTGACTTCTAAAAATCACTGCTTGGCTTTCGTCTTCTCTGTCCGACAAGTCCAACTTACAAAACAGAGGTCTATTGTGAAAAGATGTACTGTCCCGCATTATGGTCTCACGCTTTAGCAAGTCAATGGAGCTCACTTATCCATCTCACAGTGGTCCAAAAATAAGGAAGATGTCTGTCTGTCTGTCTGTGAGTGTGTGAGAGAGTGTGTGTGTGTGTGTGTGTGTGTGTGTGTGTGTGTGTGTGTGTGTGTGTGTGTGTGTGTGTGTGTGTGTGTGTGTGTGTGTGTGTGTGTGTGTGTGTGTGTGTGTGTGTGTGTGTGTGTGTGTGTGTGTGTGTGTGTGTGTGAAGAATGAAGCTATGCGGAAGGATAAAGACATGTTCATAAGTAGAGGAGGGAATGAAAGAAAGAAAAACTATCCCACGAGGATAGTAAAACAAGGAAATGTTGTTTAAGACAAAGTGAAATCACAGCCTAACCCACCACGTGTCCAAACCTCGCTGTATTTATTGTCCCTCTATCCCTGTATTTCTGGGTTTCTCTCTGTCTCTCCGTCCCTCTGTGCCCCCACCTCCCCCCTCCAGCTTCTCCCACTGGTCTATTTTTTCATCACTTGGAAAAGAGGAAATTAGGCTGAGGGCCTAATTCTTCACTGTCACACTTTTTCCCAAGCCGAGGCCACGAGACCCTTCCCTCCGACACCGTAATGAAATGAACGGATGCCTTTAGACAAAGATACACTTGTGGAAAGGGCTCTATATATAGCTCCCAGAGGAGATTGGTGGAGGACTGGAAAAGTTGAGGCGGGGGGGGGGTGGGGGGGGTCCTACAGAATGTATTGTTTGAGCCGTTTGCAGTGGAAACTTTGGCCCATCGGTACAGGGCTGAACTCATGGAGTGGGTAATGAAGTAAGTGATAACCCGCTCTAAGGCCAGCAAACTAGGGGTGATAAGGCAGGAAGAGGGACCTCACACATACCAAGTACAGTACATGGATGTGTCGCATTCGCACACGTGTACACACACAGGACAGTGCTCTACCTGGACACAAAAGCATACATACAACATGATACAACCATCTTGATGAGAGGAACACAGGAAAACACACACACACCCACACCCCCACCCCCACACCCACTCCCACACCCACAGGCTTAATGCAATTCACACATCAGCTCCACTCAGGACTGTCAGCAATGGAGACGAGGCCTCACAGTTTACGCTGTAATGCTATTTCCATTAACCACATCAAAGCCAATCACATAAGTCAATTCCCAGATGGTGAGACTGCATGACCTGTTTTTGGTTCCACATGGAGACTGAAAGAGACAAAGGGGCAGAGATGGAGATACAGACACAAAGGACACACAGACTAACAGAGAGAGAGAGAGAGAGAATCCCTGGTAAGTGTGATCGGGTTTGGGCGACATGTCATCATCTCACAGTATTGATGCAGCGTAATTAAAATTCTGCAATGTTATGAAACTCTTAACTGAGAGTACTGAGAGAGGAAAGCTCATCTTCTCCAGAGGCAGGGATGAGACAGTGGGAGGACTAATGAGGCACTGATTAAAACGGGCGCCAGGCTAGTGCACCACAGTAGCTATATCTGTGGAGTAACACAGCAGAATCTCAATTTCTCTCTCTCATGCTTCTGAGGTGGCAAAAAACTTTGTCTGAGCAACAATGGCTAACCAAGAAATAATCATCTTGATGTACACACATCTTTTTCAACACACCATTCTCTCTAAAGCAGAACAGATGAGGAGGCATGTGGCAGAAAACAGCAGCTATGAACTTATGTCTCTTGTGAAGGGATGCCAGTAGTGCGCAGACAGGCGTGTGCGTGTGCGTGTGTGTGTGTGTGTGTGTGTGTGTGTGTGTGTGTGTGTGTGTGTGTGTGTGTGTGAGAGATACGCAGTCAGCATCTTGCCTTAAATGGGAACCTGTGCGTGTCCAACACGAATGCTGCTGCTGACTGAGTAGAGTTTTCCGTCCTGCATTTGCTAGCTGGTGAAGGAAGCCAGACCAGGTAGTACGAACATATGAACGTATGCCTCAAGCCAATGTAACTTTCAGAGCAAAGTTATTATAGTTTAGAATTTTGTATTATTATTTCAGTTTAGTTTTAAGTAGTTTTTAAAGTGGATTTGCAAGTTCAGATTTTTTTTTTTTTTTTAAAGGCTCAGTTTTTGGTTTAGCTATTTTTGGGGGCGAGATTCCAAAAGCTCTGAAAAACATGTAATAAAAAACAAACATATTCACGTATTCAACAATAGTATTCACACTTAGCCACTTTCAACCTGGTGTACTATTCTTGGGCATGTGATTATAAGGGAAGATTGTCACAACTTGTGACGGTGCTGGAAACGCAGGCAAAAACAGGCACGGACCTGCATATATTCTAGACACGCATGTGTGGATTGCGTGCACAAGCATCATTTTGTCATCGTCTCAAAACCAAAATCATACCTTATGTTTGGAAAGGGCAGAGGAGGACTACATGCAGTAATACCATCCAGGTGCTCTGCCCAACAGCATGACTTCAGAACAGGAAGGAGAGAGGGAGACAAGAGGAAAACCATGGTCATCCTGCTTAATTACTCGGCCAGAACGGATAATTATTCTTTTGTTTTTTTCTCAGGCTAGGTACACATTGTAAAAGAAAGGGGGATAGAAAATAATAATAGCCTTAACTGGGAAATATTCATACACCGACTGTAGATGGAGCAGAGACAATAAGCACCCTCCATCAAAGGCTTAGGGTTAAATAAACACCCGTCCTGCTGGGAATGTGTCTCTTTGAGCGTGTATGGGAAACGGATGAAGAGAACGGGCAAGTGGAGAGTTCTCTGTGGGAGAGAGAAAGAGAGACAGAGAGAGATGGAGGAGGGGAAAGAGGGGGAGAAGGAGAGACGTTCACGTAACAGAGAAAGGAGTGTGAAACAAACACACAAAAATAACGGTGCTCTCTTTTTATGAGTATAGTAGTAGGTGTAAATTAGGCCAGGCCCTTGACAGAAGAAAAGATTAAAGAGAGGCTAGAACAAAGCTAATGCATCACTTCAGTTCAGAGCGCTCCGCCTCGTTCCCTGTGCTGATCAGCTGAAAGGCCTAGAGAGAGATCAACCAATTCCCTCTCCATCCCTCTCATCAGCCAGGGGTCAATTCAATCTCAGCTCAACCAATTCAAACTGGAAAGTTACAAGCTTTGCATTGACATAGGCCTACTACTGACATTAGGGGCTTAAGAGTTAAGTTTCAAAAAACTAAAGATCTATTGCCATTTTCGCTATTCTTGCACAATGCGGTTGTGCGACAAAGTATATGATATAATAACGTGTAAATAATGTGGTGAATCGATTTGTTGATATATTTAAAAATATATATGTTTAACAAACAAGGACGCTTCAATTATTAAATTAATCAAAACGGCATTGATTGAATAATTGTCAAGAAAATAAGGGAGAGTTACAGCCCTAACTGACATGCACACAACAAAAGCTATAACAAAGCTATTTACTCATCTGTGTATTTCAACCACATTACCCCTGGCATTCCTATTTTGGCGATGTGATCATGAGTGAAACATTTTAAAAGAATGTTTAACAGCAAAAGCTTGCAGATTTACAAACTCACAACGCATTGGACCGTTGTGAGCTTGTAGATAGTTAATGTGTTGTTGTACGATGAAATATGATTGCACACATTTTTATCAATCCTTTTTTAGAGCTTACAATTAATTAACTGGGTTTTAAATTAACACAGTATGCAGGAAGGGCCTATCTGGTACCAGGCAGCACCACATACAAGTGCTGGAGGAGGAGACTTAGCTTTTTTTTTAGAGTTACTTGAGCTTTTCTGGATATAAACACAGTATGAATTGGGGGGGGGTGTACGCGTACTAGTGTGCACCTCTCTCTAGAGCTGCTGACAGAAAGAGAAGCAAGGAAGAAATACTGTGTTTGTTTGCATCAGAGAGACCGAGTGTGTGTGTGTGTGTGTGTGTGTGTGTCTGTGCATGTGTGTGCGTGCGCGCCAGTTTTGTGGATGATGGCTTGCAGGCAAAAACACAATAGACACACAGTTACTGGCAGTAAGCTAGCTCTTCAGAACACACTTCGGGTTTACAAGATAAATGTGTGCCAAATTCCTTTTATAAACACAAATGACGCAAACGAACAGTGCATAAACTCCATGCTGAATTCCACTTATAAATACCGACACGCTGATCACGCTGTTGAGAACAGGCACGCACACAAATACACACACACACACACACACACACACCTCTCCAACTCAATACTATCAGATGCACCACACATACAACACTCTCTAGCCTCTCTGCAAAGTCAAACATACACTATCCAAAAGCCCCTCTTTCTCAAGGACAGCGCACATACACGTACAGAGTATCGACTCCACTGCTCCTGGAGGAAAGACACCACACACACAATACAGCACACCCACAACACACCCCACACAGACAGCCTCGACCCAGCGAGCATGAAGGAGGAAGTGAGGCTTTCTTTTTTTAAATGGTTAATAATGGGCCCTGTGTGTTTACATTCCTACGATTACTTAGGCCAGTGTGGGCTTGCGCGTAACGTCATTATGAGAGCAGCAGGGAAGCAGGAGAAGCCCTGATTCTCATCATGCTTGAATGTATGCGTGTTACGCAAGGGGACACCGTCCATGGAGACAGACTTCACAGGGGTGCAACACCCTTACCAAAACAATCCCTCAGAACGCCAAAGGAAGCAGGGTTCTATTCCGACGCCACAATGTAAAGTCTGAGCGTATAGACTGGCACAAAGCAGAAAGACAGCTTTGTTACAGCTCCCTTTGCTGGTTTACCTAAATGAAGAGCAACTGCGAGACACCTGAGGCATGGACCTGCAAGTCAAGGCGTAGCAGAAACACACGTATGCTCTGTGTCTTATGCAAAATGAAGACGAGCTAACTTGGGCTGCACGCACGCACGCACACACACACACTTTACATTACAGACAGAGACACACAACTATTTGGCATTCACACAGCTCATGTCCTAATACAAACAATGTATCCCTGACAGGCAGGCTTGTCTGGACGTGAGATTGTGGCTTGGAAAACACGCAGTGCGTCCTTTAGGCCACAGACACAAACAGGGACGTCCTCAAGGGAAATCCTCTCTGCTCGTCAACGGAGCTACAGTAAAAAGACCTGAGGCGCATCAGGCAACTGGACAGCACCGGTTATCATCACTATACTTCAACAGCACCATGAGAGTATGTGTACAGCAGGATCAGTAGTACGTATGTCAAATCCTGAGTGTTAATTTAACTCAAAGTGTACAAATGGAACCAAATGAACCTGTAATGGTCCATTTGGTTACATTTGTAGCACACTCTGACTCCGAGTACAAATCGATAAAGTCCCTGTAAAATGCACTAATAAAAAGGAATTCCTTTAGCGCGCCTTCTGTTTTAATGGAAACGCTAAAAGCGACCGTTAGTTCGCATGCTGTAAAAGAATGTTGCAAAGAGAAGTGGATGTGACAAACTAAAATGTTAAAGACATCCGGGTGAGCACCCCCACCCAGCAAACTGTGGTGACACATTGAGCGCGAACAGAAAACAATAGTTTGCGTTCCAACGCTGACCGATTTTCCGTCGCCTCTGTTCCATTGTGCTGCACGAAGGATCATAGGGATCGAGGCGCCCACTCTCGTCTCTTCAGGGAGTCTCATGAATGAGTCCTTGGCCCCAGCAAGTAAGAGAGAGAGAGAATGTGTGTGTGTGTGTGTGTGTGTGTGTGTGTGTGTGTGTGTGTGTGTGTGTGTGTGTGTGTGTGTGTGTGTGTGTGTGTGTGTGTGTGTGTGTGTGTGTGTGTGTGTGTGTGTGTGTGTGTGTGTGTGTGTGTGTCTGGCTTTCCCATCCAGGATAATTATGGCTCTTGGAGTGGACCCAAGCTTCCCCTCTGCTCCGCTCAGACACTCCCACCCTTATCCAAGTTCCTTATCAGGGTCCGGAGGGGCCGAAGATTCATTGTCTCTTTCTGCTCTCACACACACTATATCAACCCCTCCTGAGCAGGGGTCAATGAACTGTGGAAAAAGTTGTCTGTGTTGGGACCACATTGAAGTCCCTGTAAACCATTTATCGCTGGAGGGGAGCGATAGTGTGCGTGTGTGTGTGTCCGTCGCTCGGTCCGTCCATAGATACCTATAGTGCCTGTGAATGTGTCTCAACCCCCCCTGTAGAGCCATACATTGAATGGTTGTGCGTGCACCACGCCCCTTGGGACAGCCCACTATAAACTCACTGTCTAGTGCGGTGACTGTCTGCTTGTTTGGACTGGAAAGATCAACAGATCTGGCCAGCTGGAGGGGCTCAGCTGATTCTCCAGCATCATGAATACAATTGTCCCAGGCCAGTACCTCCGTCAGGCTATGCTTAGCTGGGCAAGGCCTATACTGGGCTGGCTCTGTGCTCTGTTGGGGCATGGTGAGGGGTTGCCATACAGACGAGGACAAGAGAAAGAATAAGGCTGGGGATTAGGGGTGCACTCGATTATAAAAGAAAATGTTTGATTTACGATAATTTAAAGGTAGGGTAAGTGATTTTCTTTGGTTAAAATAAGTGTTAAATAGCTCTATATTCTGATAGTACTCATTGCTATAGAGTGTTTGTTCAGTAAAAGTTGTCTCCTTGTCTCTCCAGCTCTTTATAAAACAGAAAATGCATTTTCGTTTCAGTTTCAGTTTCATTTCCAATTTTATCCAATCAGGATAGAGAACTCAATCAGGATATAGATTAAACAAGTGAAATCGGAAGTGATGACACAAAATTGGAACTGGAACACTAGAAAAATGAAGCTTAAAAATGGGTACTTTCTCCTGATTGGCTGAGATTTTGACACCTACCGGAAAATGTATTTTCTGTTTATTAAAGAGCTGGAGAGGCGGGGAGACTCCTGTGACTGAACAAACACTCTATAGCAATGATTACTATCAGAATATAGTGCTTTAACCTTTTAACAAAATACTTTTTGTTTTAACCCAAAAATATCACTTACCCTACCTTTAATAGAATAATCAATTAACTAGACCATACCCGGTCGGCGCAGCGCATCCGTGGGGGGATATGCGCACATGATCTGGCAACCCGGGAGGCAGTTCGTCCCATAGCTGGGCAGCCCCGTAACCATGGCGACAGTGTTTGACACAAAAACGCTAATAAGAAGCTAAGATTTGATGAAATTGAAAAACGGGCTTCACAGTTGCGTTCAGATGGTAATGGTCAATGGCTGTGTGCAAAATCAGAGCAATTGGTCCAGCCAGTGAGGAGAACCGGGTATCTTCACTCACGTACTCACCACCACTACAGAGGTTACTAGAATTATAGTATGATGATGATAGTCTATCACTATTTTGGTCATGACATTATGGCTAAAAAGACAGGCAATCTACAAGCTCACTACGCATTGTGGCCCGCTGTGAGCTTGTAGATTGCCTATCTTCACTCATTTTGCGATGAAGTATAAAATAATGTGGTTATGTGGTAAATCATTTTGTCGCTAGGTTTTTTCCCCCCAGTAGATAACATAAAAATGTGCTTCTCAATATTCGATTAATCATCAAAGTAATCGGTAGATTAATCGCTAAGAAGATAATCGATAGTTGTAGCCTTACTGGGGATGCTTGGTTTGGGAGACACAGGAGTGCGTCAATGAAGGATGAAAATAGATTTGCTCCTCTAGAACTTTAAACTTCCTTATTTGGTGAGGGCAAATCAAGCTCTGAGGAGTATATTCTACCATTCGGGTTCATTTGGTGAGGTGAGACCCCCTCCCCAGTAAACTAACTCCAGTACACACCAAAAGGAGCACTTCCCAATTAGCCTTAGAGGAGCCAGACAGCCTCAGGCTGTTTTAAGGGGGTAAACGGAAAGCTCGCCCCAAAACACACTCGCCCCCATTTTCTTCATGGACTGCTCGCCCCCAGCAGTTTTTATATTCTTGTATTCACTTTACTGGGGTTAAGGTTAGGAATAAGGTTAGGTTTAGCCATAGTTTTACTGAAGTTAAGGTTAGATATAAGGTTAGGTTTAGGTATCGTTTTACTGAGGTTAAGTGTAGGACTAAGGTTAGATTTAGGCATAGTTTTACTGAGGTTACGATTAGAATACCTGGTGGCGACTGTTCCAACGTCACCGGATTTGACCCGGAGCGAGCGTGTTTTGAGGCGAGCGTTCTTGTATTCTTTAACAGTACTCTGGAGTAAAGGCATGTCAATTGTTATTCCATTAGCAGTGTATAAACAAAATCTGAATATGCAGTTTAATTTGCATAATAATATATGCATTTCCTTACGAGGAGGTCTACAAGTTCAGAGAGTGTGAGAGTCAAAGAAAATGAAACGCACAAAACATGGGTCGGTTTGGGAGCCATTTCACCATTCCACAAAAAAGGATGATGACAAAGTTGCGAAACTGTGGTCAAATACAAGCACCCACGTGTCCAAGTGATCCCGTCCGTACAGGTGTGGATACAAAGAACATGATGCAACTGCTCCTTTGACGTAACCATCTTACTTCTGAGGAAAAGGAACAAGTACAGGAAGTCCACCCCTGGAAATGAATCTATTAGCATGGAAGAATAAATAAAAGTGTTTTTTTTTTTTTATAACCATTGATTAACCGGCTAAGCGATTGCAAGAGTATCCGTTAGTTACTACTCTTGAGTTGTTTGGTTGAAATGAAGCTCCTTGGAGTGTGTTTGTTTGTACATTGTTGTATGTTACTTTTTTTCTGACAATTGCCCCTAGTGAGATTAATAAAGTTTGAAGAAACCTATAGAGGTGTGTGTGTGTGTGTGTGTGTGTGTGTGTGTGTGTGTGTGTGTGTGTGTGTGTGTGTGTGTGTGTGTGTGTGTGTGTGTGTGTGTGTGTGTGTGTGTGTGGTTTTAACTAAAGATACACATATGGATCTGTTGTCGTTTCAACAAATGTCTTCATATTGGGTGCATCAATACATATATCCATACATCATACATCAACCTTTGCACTGCGTTGGTCAACAGTCAATACTCGAAAACACAAAACTGCCCAGGAAATCATTCTACACCTATCATTAGTGAATTGGACAGCCTCAATATTTAATAGTTTATATTGTAACAATAACAAATTGCATTTCTTCAGAACCATTCAAACAAATGAATGCCCGATTTAGTTGCACTGCAAAATAAACAGACAAGGCAGTGTCATGTGTTAGGCTACTAGAACTACGATAGCAATTGTATGTATGGCTTACAACAAGCACATGGATTGAGATGTAATGGGTGCATTCAAGAGAAAGCAGCAGACCAAGTAACCAACTAAAACATTTGGGGGACATGGTATCTGTTGTTTGACGTCTGAATACGAGGGAAAGGCTAATATGTCTATTTGAGTGAATCACTGAATCATGTATTTTGTCATCTGTATGACCAAGTATGAGGTTGATGCATGAAGCAGGGGAATATCTCACAATACTGATAAATAGCAACAAGAAAACACACCCCTCCTCTCGTCCTAGATGTTCACCTCCTGCAAAGCCAGTCAATGAATCAGAGCTGGTGTTAGGTAAGTTATGAATAATTTAAAAGTTAAAGCCCTCCTCAAGCTAATTTTACTTCCTTTCATCCACCTATAAAGAGTAAAGACTTCAAACTAGGTGTGCGCTACATATCGCAGGCCTACCATTCCTTTCAGCTGTAGCTTAGAAATGTTTTAACTTTGCAACTCCTGATGTTAAATGTGATCTACATTAGATTTACTAGCAGGATTCATTTTCTCAGATATAGGTCTACAGGATTCTGGTTAATACAATACAATTCTAATGCCACATAGGGGGAAAATACAGTAAACATTTTGTAAGATCTGTCCTCGTTATTCTTAAATGTTTCTAGCCAATGTGACAACAAGTTATTAGTAGTGGCCCATTTCAACAGATCTACCCCATTCCCTTTAAGCATAACATTGTCATGGTATGCCTGAGGCAACAAAACTTACAAAGACATTATTGTGGGAAACTCCTGATTGGCGAGTCATAAGTAAGAATGTGGCAATATATTGTGGCAACAATCTGGCTTCTTTTATAGAGGCCTACTGGTATTGAATTAATCTCTTCTCAACATCTTTGCCCCCTTCGAAAGTCTTATGTCTCTATGTTATGAGAGGCAGGAGGACGGCAGAGCACAGAGGACACCAAAATAGTATCAACTGATCCTTCTTTCATAAACGTTTCCATTTCTGCAGCAACAGACGTGCTGGAACTGGAACTGGAATGGGTACGTTTGGCAAAGAAAGGGAGAGAGAGAGCTGTCAGGTGAAGTCTACTTTCAAAAGACTCATGAGGTGCTCCTCTCGTGAGGACCGCTTTGATAAGAGAAAAGGCTGAGGCGGCAAACAGAGAGCTAGAGAGCTCCCCTCAACACAACCCCTCAGTCTCACCTCTGTAATCACACACTTCAGCTTCAACAAATCCAAATTTGATTAGAGCCTGTGTCTGACACCATAAAGCAATAACGCATGGCACTGCCATCGTCTGCACTAAAAATAGACACAACTGGCCACTCAATTACTACATTATTCACTTTAAATTGCCACGGCCTGTCATCAGCCTGCCATGTGACTGTGGCCTTAATAATAGTGTCCAGTGTCTATTTAGTTTGCAATAACATGCTTACTTGTTGACTTGCAAAGTACAATCCCCACTGTGTGTCACGCTCAGCCACCACACTTGAGAAGGACAACGGCTGGCCCAAGCTTGGTAAGCATCGTAAAAAGGGAAGCCTTCGCAAATGCACACATGCTGCGCTATAATAAAGCCATTCAGGACAGGATACAGAGAGTAGTGTCTGCACAGGGACCGGGCTTGAAGACGTGTTCAAGGGGTTATTTTTTTCCTCCTGCTTCGTTCTATCTTTAGTAGTGTAAATATGCCGGCTCGCTGGGGTCTGGATCCATTTGTAATGAGACATTCTGTGATGGTCTGGGCTAATGAGCTGCCAGGGGATGAGAACGAGAGAGTGAGACGGAGAGAGACGGAGAGACAGATGCAGAGAGAGACTATAAGCCTCATGAGATATAGGGAAAGACGGAGAGACAGAAGAGGTGACATGCAGAAAGACATAATGGACAGTGAGACCGAAAGGGGTGAATGGATGGCAGGTTGCCTTCCTTTAGTGTTAGGTAGCATAACAGAGAGGCGGTAGCAAAACAGAGAGGGGTCTATGCATAGTATTCCATTACATCACTACATGGCCATGTTGACTGGCCAACAAGAGGTGTTTTGTAATCAAAACGACATGCACTTGTAATCAAATGAAAGGCCCCAGCCAACGACCAGTGTTTACTGCAACGTGCTACACTGGAGGAGAACGTAAATAACCTTGTAGTATGAAGACAGACATCTCTACACTGAGGCACTCTCAAAGGGAGCTCAACCCTCACAGCCCTGCAGAAGCTCACACAATACTGGGGAAAGTCACATGCCAAATACCACTACCATCTAAAACATAATCAGTTACCCACTTCTACTAGCATCCCCACTTTGGACATGTCATTACAGGCAACATTTTCTAAAAATATCCCAAAATCTCAAAAGAAAAAAGAAATGTAATATTCAAAATCCCTCTATAAATTACGCAAATCTTTGCGTGCGTTCGTGCGCGAGTGTATAATCCTTCACATATCTTGAGAACCGGCCGACTGATCGACTTCAAACTCGGCGCTTAATAGGTGTGGTGTCATCAACATAATAGCCTAAGAAACTCCATAATGAGAACTACATACTATAGGTCAAATTTCCATGTGGCCATACGTTGGCTGTAAATAGATGATATGCCCTCTGCCCTTTGTCTACATCTACGGTTCAACAAACTTAACAATGCAACACTTGTCTGCTGTCTGCGTACAAATATTGTAGCTTTTTATTATTCCTGAGGTTATGACAACTGCACCACTAACAGGAAAAAAGGCTAAAAGTGGAGGGGTTACTTACATTAGCCAGGTGTAACTCTAAACAAATGTGTGTGTGTGTGTGTGTGTGTGTGTGTGTGTTCCCAAGTGCAAATAGCGGTTAAAATGTGACCTTTCCATTTGGATGACTGCAGGAAAAGAAAATGTTTGCCGTCAATATTAAATTCAAAAGTGCCTGCCTGGTGGCTCAGCCCTTGCAGAAGACCATACTGTAGTGTATGCTCCTTGTGAGTGTGAGGACCCACGTTCGAATCCGACTCCCGCTGTCTCTCTACACTGACCCATCTGAAATAAAGCATAAAACGCTTCTCTCATTACATTTTAAAGTACTTCCAGTTTCAGGATGAATGTTGTCTGACTTAGCCTTAAGATCATTTAAGTTATAAATGTTCGACTTTATATTGAAGGGGGCGCTCCGAAGAACTTTTGGTGACGCCACAATGTCAAATAGCAGTAAAACAGCTGTTTCAACAACTCCATATGACCGACCGTATTGGTTGAAACAACATGGTTGATAACTGGGACTTGCCAAAACAGGAAGGGGAAAACCCATGAGTCTTAAGTGTGACTCCGGTTAACTAGCCAACTCCGATATCTGACCACAGGCAAGCATCTCACAATCATGTGTGTGTAAGAATATGATTGTAATAGTGTATGAGTGTATTGTTTCTGAGTAGCGATATACCAATATGTACTGATGTGATGCTACTTGAAGGCCATCTGAATAAAAGCATCCACTGTCACAGATTACCTTATCTTGATCAGGTGTCAAGGGACAGACCCAAGTAATGACGAACCACGTACAATAGCACGTACAATAGCATGGTCATCTTGTGAGAATCAACAACGACTTAAGCTCTATTTAACTTTGTCTTCCGCGTTTCCTGTTCAATTCACATACACCAATGCAAACCCTTCCCAGCCTTCAGGATGGTCTAGGCAGGTCCTCAAACTCACTGTCCAAATGTATACCTCTCTCCCACCTTCAACCAATAGGTCAAATCAAAGTAAAGGTTGTCATTAAAGGTCCTCCTATCCATAAATATGTGCCTATAATGTTGAAATAACTACTTCTAGCTTTGTTCACATTCACAATAGTGATAATGAGACAAGCTAAATATAGCAAATTCCCCCTCCGAAACGCATTCTTTGAGATCTTTGTGGAATGTTGTATCTAATATGCATTTGACGTATACTTTCAGGTCACAAAGACATTTGTGATATGATGAGCAAGAGTCCTAAAAAGCTACTGTGGCTGATTTATACAGTCATAGCTGGCCCAAGTCAAACTAATAGGCTCTATTCACAGCAGCCATATTATGAAGACATTCACAGGTGTTACCAATGATACTAATGAAGGCTCTGTTCCATTCTGGTCAAACAGAGTCAGGGTGCTGATATTGTGCATGTTGGCCCACTGGAAACACCAGTGGGTCTACAGTTGGGGTCCAGGGACCCTCATGGGCTTCCAAATGGCCCCTTACAGGTGTGTAACTCTGAGAGTGTACAAATGGAACCATTCCATACACTCTCAGAGTTATGGGGGTCGTGGAAACCACTGTGCTACACTAAATGGAACAGAGCCTTCATTAGTATCATTGGTAACACCTGTGAATGTCTTCATAATATGGCTGCTGTGAATAAAGCCTATTGGACTCAGAGCTAAGTGACTAGTACACACCTGTTGTGCATCTATGCACAAAGGATACATTTGTCATCCCCAGTTCCCCACACAGATTCAGGGAGAGGGACAGCATGGCATGAAAGGCTGGGTATCTGCCTTTAATCAGTTCTGTATTGTTTTCCTTGTGGCTATCTACCACGATAATATCACATCAAAGGTATTGATGTAATATCATCTGAAATGTAATATTGATATTCCATAATATTGTCCAAAGTTCTGGACATTACATTTCAAGCAGTCAGTGTATGGTCACACGGAAATAATAAATATAGCTTTTGACCTGAAACCTTGGCTGTCGTGTGCCCTGCAATTGATCCCGTTACAGCAACTTTTTCAGTTACATGTCAAACATGGCAAGCATGCCCATTTTTAAGTGGAAAACTGGAGATTGCATCAAATTTGGACATTTTTCCATGCATGTCAAAAAGTCTGGTGGACAAATAATCCACAAGACACCCAAAGCTCAGCGGCCGGGCCGTGACAAGCTCAGCTATTTATAGGCTTACTCCAGTGAGGGAAAATGCTTTACTCTCATGTTTGGGACCAGCAGTTCACACGGGTATGGGGAGCGAGGGAGAGGCTTACTTTGTGCCTATTGACACAACACTGAAAGTGACACACTATGTTTGAACTTGGAGAGTCTAATCACAATGGTCACACTTACCACCATCATTTACTGCCATTATAATGGTAAGATGATGCTACTTAGGGAGGAGACAGCAGCACACAAGCCTAGGTATAAATACTACATTTCATTCCATGTACATTTATTAACAAATCTGAGGCCACAGTAAGTAAGACACACCTCAGCAAGCTTGATAAGCTTTATAGTGAACACTAGAACATGGTTTCACTTTCTACAGATTAGCCAGTGTGTGTTTTCACTAAGGGTGTCAGGGTCATTAAATAAAGCTAATTATCCTGATGACAATCAAGCGGCTGATATTTCTATGTTTGTTTATGGCTCTTCTATTATATTAATTCACGTTATAGTCAAATAACCTATATCAGGCAGGGCAATGTTGTAGGGACATCCTAATTCCTAATGTGCTTTAAAAAATATTCAACTGACACATCAAGAAACAGCCCCTGTACTACAGGGGCTGTTTCTTGATGTGTCAGTTGAATATTTTTAGGAATTAGGATGTTCCTGGCCTGTACACATGGTGCAACAAACTTTGATAAGTCGTAAGGAGCTGCACTGACTGAGTTAGATGTAGCCTACTACAGTATTCCCTAGGTGGGACTCACACTGAACGGTAAGAAACAGTTACCATAATGTGGGCCATTGCAACAACACTACAGCAGAAGAAGGCAAGACGATGATGATCGATTTGCGCAATCAATACTTGCGTATTCAAATGCTCTTTACACAACACAGCGTACGTGGAATGCAAATGTTGCATGTATAATTATGGTTATTATTATGATTTGAGAGGCCATCGCTATGGGTTTTTTATGTGCACCTATGCTGCTATGTGTAAGAGTAGTGGGGGCTTAGCCTACAGGCTGGCTACTGCATGCTACAGTAAACACACGAGTCGTGATCAACCATGGACAGCAGAACGTGGAAAACGGTAACAATGTAACCGCAACAAACCACTCGGCAACGTTTTATAACGGCTCATCAACACTCACATCTTCAAAGAGAGATCCAACGTTGGCTGTCACCAGCAGTATCCCCGTGCCTTGTGCCGCTGTCAGCTTCCCAGCCATAATGCTCTCTCGGTCTTCTGCAGGTCGGGGAGGACTTTGAATGTTGTAAAAAAGAACTCAAAACAAACAAAAGTCGGCAAACGCTGTGCAGAAGAAGCGGGTTAAATAATAAACGCGGAGACCGTGTGACTGCAGCCGACTCGGCTCCTCTCGCATATTAGCAGCGCTATGTGCTGGTGCTGGTGCATCTACTTGGCTTCTTTTTTTTTTGCAGAAAAGGAAAAAGAAGAAGGGTCCGCCGCAGAAGAAGGTGATGTTATTATAATTGTTGGACTACTTTTTCACGTCCAGGGCCATCGTAAAAGTTTCCGCTTTTAAATCCACGGCGACTGCTGGGTTCTGGCTCATGTCAGCGACGAGTGTTCGCCTGCAGTGCAAAAGTCTCCCTCCCTGAGAGCAGCCACGCCGAGAGCAGCCAGGACCATTTGCCTTGGACTTGCTTGTTTGGAGAGGATAAGGCTTCACTGTCGGGTCTCCGACGTCATCGTGCCAATGGAAAATCAAGCCGTCGTAGGGGGCGGGGCTAAATGCGAAAATAGCCGATCTGCAAGCTCACAGCGCGCGGCATCCGCCGCGCACTGTGAGCTTGCAGATTGGCTATTTTCGTATCGAGAATTAAAGGGCCAACGCACCATAAACCCTAGCCCTGAAACATATCATGACAGTCATGGATGAACTTCAACCTGTTTTTTGCACTTTCTCCATATTTGGCCCGTACATCTACATGAACGTTCAAATTCAAATATAAAGTGCTTACCCCATGGCCACAGATGCTACAATTCTGTACGGGCCCTCAGAAGTACCCGTATGTTCCGTTTTGTTCAATAAAAAGCACTTTAATCCGATCGGTGGTCATTTTCTCATAGTTATAATGTATCAGAGTGCAATACACCTCCCAACCGATTGGGTCGCGTAGTTGAAAGCATGGCGAAAACACGGAGAAATGGCCATCGATCGGATTAAAATTCTTTTTATTGAGCAATACGGAACATACGGGTACTTTTAAGGGCCCGTACAGTATTGTAACATTCATGGCAATGGGGTAAACACTTTATATTTTAAATCTGAACGTTTGTGTATATGTACGGGTCGTAAATAGAGAAAGTGCAAAAAACAGGTTGAAGTTCATCATGTTTCAGGGCTCTGATTGATTGATTGATTGATTGATGTACTTTATTTAGTAAGACATGAGAACAGTACATGGCAGTACATAACAGTACATGGAAGTACAAATTCGCAATACAAGGTCTACTAAACTGGATAGCTCAGTTAAGCACGTAGCTTGTTTAATCTCTTTTTGATTCTTTTTGATTTTTGTTTGATCTCTTTTTAATTGACTGCAGCTGGCTACTGTAAATCGTACCACCTGGATCTCCTATAACTTGCAAGGTTTAAATATCTTTTAATCAATTAGCCAAGACATATAGGCTATTTAATCTATTTAATGCATAGTAATTCATACCCCAAACCTAAGGCTGCGTCTGTTTTTTAACAAAACATTTTTATCAAAACTTGGAAACCGATTTGGAGCCAAAATAAGTGGCGTTTATCTCTTACCATGGTGGTGGGGCCCACAAATGAGTATAAGGAATTTTCAAGTCATCCACAGGAATGTTAGTGGTGTTTTCAGCTGTTAGTTCAATACAAACATTTGACTGGGAAAAAAAAAAGAAAACTCAACAGGATCATCTACAGGTCATGTTAGTATCTATGTCCTGCCATGGACGCATTCCCAGCAGTTTGGTTTTGATGACTCTGGGATCATCAGTACAGTAAGCAACCCAGTCACACAAAGTACTGGGATCATCAGTACAGTAAGTAACCCAGTCACACAAAGTAAGGTCTAAAGGTCATGGCAGCTATGACACCACCAATGAGACAGCCAGGTCTCATGATATCAGGATGATGACACTGGACTCATTTTCCCATGAGGATGGATCAGGTAATCAATATTTTGTATCAGAATTCAAGTCACTTGACAGTTATCTTAGATTAGCTCCAATCCAAATTTGTTTAGAAAAATCCTGTGTTATCTATTTGTAAATTAACACCAAATATTTTACTGTGATGTCACTGTCACAGAGACATGTAAACAAACTTGTGTAGTAATGCAGTACATAGAACACATGGCACAGGACACAACCAGAACAAAACATAATGAACAGTAAATGTGAACAGAATACAGAAGTACCTGTGTTGCGACCCCTATATTGCAATCTAGGGTGAGACAGGGGATAGCAATCTACAGATTTATCTTATTGCCACCTACATCAGGTTTATAAAAACGAAACAAAGAAGCAAAAAGGAAGCACAAAACATCAGGGTGGCCAATGCCAAAACAACCCTGCTTCCCTACCTAAATGGTTCTTATATGAATTCCCTAAGTATATTATTTCTCTTGCCTCTCTTGCACGTCTTGACTAATTTGATGTTGTTTCTGTTTTTATGTGATCGTTAATGTTTTATGTTGTGTACGTTGCAACTTTGTCCTGCAGCTACCCTGAACAGGGCTCCCTCATAAAAGAGATCTTGGATTTTCACATGTATAAATAAAGGTAAAAAGAACAAACAAACAAAGACCACACTGAATAATAAAGAATTAAACTAATCTACACCAGGTCAAACGGAGACACCATTCTAATCTCCCTAACCAACACTAAAACAGGATAAAAAGGGGAACAAAACAAATGGCAGCCCTCCCCTACCAGAAGCTTAAACTTTACACTAGCTTATACTTTAAGTACACAGCATAAAATACAGCACACAGACAACCTACAGATACAGCAAACAGTTACCAGTAGGATGGCTTAGACAAAAAGGCTGAAATAGAGCTTTTCGCAGGCTTACTGTATATGTTGCCGGCTGGCTGATAGCAGAGGTCCAGTTGCTGTCACTCCACTTCCAATCACCACTGGGCACTGCAAAAAAGAACACAAAACACACATCAAAACTACAATTTTGACAAACCCCCCAGATTGGTGACCTCTTAAATTGAATCAACTTCAGGTGGCAAACTGGATAAGATGGTGTCTATTAAACTTTCATGGCCACATGATTGCCGGTGAAAGGGTGCGTTTACAAAGGCACGCACATCCAAGCAATAAATTCCCAGATGCTGAACAGAAGAATGTGTTAAAATAGAAAAATAAAGTTTGCACACTGGAATGCTCCCTGGCTGGATAATTTATTGTATTACCACCACCAAAGGTAAATTAACCATACATTTCTGCAGTGAAGTGTTGTACTCAATGTGCCTGCCAGCTGGCAAACGACCACCACCGGGTATGCATACAGTTCAAATGCAGCGCTGAATGAGCACTAAGAGGCACCATGGTGTACAGTATGACTGCAGCTGTGGCGCACATACAGCAGCAGAAAGATAAGCAGAAGGGGGATCCAGGGACAAGCCCTGAATGGTTGGCCCTGAATGGTTGGAGGATAGCCCACAGTGCTATTATTATTATCATTGATAATAGATAAGAGGGATGGGAAGACAGATGGACGTGGCCAACTGGAGGTCTTTCTGAAGAGAGCTGAGAGATTATCACCAAAATGAGTTATTCAAAGTGCTCACAGCTGTGTCTGGCATGAGAGAGAGGAAATCTGTGTGTGTGTGTGTGTGTGTGTGTGTGTGTGTGTGTGTGTGTGTGTGTGTGTGTGTGTGTGTGTGTGTGTGTGTGCGCGCGCGCGCGCGCGCGCGCGCGTGCGTGCGTGCTTACGTGCTTGCATGTGTACATGCCCTGAATGCGTATGTGCGTGAACACACTTTCTTGTTTTTTTGTGTTATCTACTGTATGAAGTTCAAGTTGTGTGTCTTTCTGTCTTCGACAACATTGTCATTGTAAGGCAACAGTTTCTGTTGAGTTTGAAGTCAAACTGGAGCTTGACCAGCGAAAGAGAGAGGGAGAGAGAGAGAGAGAGAGAGAGAGAGAGAAAAGGGGAGAGAGAGTGAGAGACACAGGCAAAGATGTATGAACCAGGGCTTAATCTTTGATTGATT
>NC_139950.1:21565083-21577583 GCF_963454915.1 Gymnoscopelus microlampas
GGTTATTAAAAAAAACTCTTGCAATAAAATAAAGAACATTTGGAATATTTTTTAAAACATTCTAACAACACAAATGCTCCCTGGCACAAAACATCTTCATGAAAAGATTTGAGAACCACTGGTTTAATTTTTTTTGTTTTAAAAAAAAAGCCTAAATAAGCAAGCACCTAAATAAGCCTAAATAAGCAAGTACACTTTATAAATAAGCCATACAAAACTACTAATTTTACAAGCAACTTCACATAAAAAGAAGCCCAAAGTCGCTTATAATAAGCCGACATGGCAACGCTGATGCTGATCCTAACCTCGCCTCCAACAGATGTTTATATCATATGTTTGATTGTGTGCTGTCATGCTCGTTTGAGCTTATATGTGTTTGGGAATGTTGTTGAAGGTTATGTTATTTCGTCAGCTGACACCCAAGCCATACTACATTTATTTGATATCTCCGACGTCTGAACACTTGCTGACAGACAGACAGCTGTTTACTCAGCCACCGTGACCGTGAGCCACCCACGTTAGACCCACGTTAGACTACGTTTCTCAGACTGGACACATAGAGAAACACAATTTAGCTGTTAGCTCAATCTCATTGTATGTAAGATACCCATTTGTATTTAAGATACCCATGCCAAGCCGTTTCTTTGATATCTCCGACATCTGATCTCCAACAGCTTTTCCTCCAGGTTGGAAATGTGTGCAATTTAACTTTTTTAATTTAACGTCTGAAACCTTGGCATTGCATCCGATAATGCAGCACTGTCGTACCATTGCTAAATTAGAGCAACAGACAAGTTAGAGATAGATAATAATGTACACCGTCTACTTGCTGGACAACAAACACAGGACTACAGACTACACTACACTACTCTACACTTGTGGCAGCTGTCAATCTACTCCCTCAAGATGGTGGCGGAAGTGGCACGATTTAAGGGCGTGGCGACCATGTTACGTCGCTATGCCCGGAGTCTATACCTTACCGTACGTGTTGACTGGTTAAGCTCTGGCGCCGAGTGGAGTGACATGCCGCATGCAGGCCAGGCTTGATGAAGGGCAGGTGTGCCAGTGCAGAGATGTGCTGTGGAGCCCTCTTGGGGCGCTGATGAGTGCAGAGAGCCCACAGAACATAGATGTGGAGGCGAAGATGGGAAAGACGTAACAAAAGCCCCAACAACCCATTTTATTTTCCTTGGTCTCATAGTAAGGCAAAGTGTATGTGTATAGCACATTTCAACAAAAAGGCATTTCAATGTGCTTTACACAAAACATTAAGCAAAGGAAACACATTATAAAAGGACATTTGAAGAGAAATAGTAGTAGTATGCTAGTAGTAAAAATAGTAGGCCTAAAAAAAAAATAGTAAGACCCAAAAGACTTCAGACAATTTAAAGACATAGAGCAAGTTCTCTTGACCAAGGCACTGGCATTTGAGCTGGAGCTGGTCCCAGGCACCACTGCTCAGTGGCTGCCCACTGCTCCTGATAACTATAATGAACTAGCTATAAGTACCCAATGTTTCTCAGCCAGGTTAAATAGGCAGAAAGCAATATGTTTGTGTATGTGTACATGTTCAGGAATGCTTAGACAGTGAATCTTCTTCATGTCGGAGCTGCCTGGGTAGTGGCACCATCCCAAATGCAAGACCTCTTGCTCCAGCTGTCCCTCTTGGGCTCCCACAGTATAGTCGGGCATCCGACAATCTCTGTGCGTCAGACACAGTGTCAATATTTTAATAAACATTTTATAGATCCTTAGGCAAATAACACATGAATGTGGTTAGTGAAGAAAGTACAGCATGTCTCCCTTGTGTTTTTGTACACACAGACTTACTGACTTACAGATGTACAAATCATATAATTAAGTTATTCACTTAAAGCTTTTGGATAGAAATTGTTGGTGGCTTTACCATCTGGAGAGAGAATGTACAGATTGTTATCATTTCCAATCCGGGAACATCTAACATAGAGATGACCATGAGTGAATCAGGGTGACTGAAGGTTGAGGCTACAGGTATGTATGTACTGTATGTGTAGATTATTATAATTGTGGACAGAATACTTGGGGTGAAATACAGTTGAAACATAAGGCAAGATATATAATGGTTGTAGAAAATATTGGATATTATGGAGAATAGGGATGCTCATAGGAAAGTTGTTCATGGCATGCCACTGTTTTGACATACAGGGTATATACAAATAATGCTGTCTGTCAGTTATGTAACATAAGAGGATTAAATGACTTGGGCCAATTTGTGTTTTGACTTAGGCAACCCTAGGCAATTGTAAACCTGACAAGTCACATTGTCTTTGTCACTTAGTTAGACCATAAAATGGCCTAGGTCACACTCTTGAGATAGGCTATTATACTACTGGGGTGAGAACAGCATGATCCTTTTAATAAGGATATAGGCGATTTTACAAGAGGTGGCCAGTGTCACAAAGAGACTTGATTTAGGTAAAAATACAAATATTCTCAAAACATGACGTTCGTCATTATTTGAACAAGGTGACGATAGGTAAAATAGGCACAAAGCATTATGTTTGTGGGTTTTGACCTGCCCATGACCTTCCCCGGACCATACCACACCACTATGTAAATTGCAAGGCCAGTTCCACCTGGGGTGTGGATGTGCTTACAAAGGAATTTTGCAATATGGTAGGACAAACAAAAACGGAATTGGGAAATTCCTTTATCACTTTTCCAAGACTATAGCATTCTCAAATGCTGTTCTGCCAATATTGAGCACAGGCCCCAGCTGATGGAGTGGGTTCTGCCACGTCTTCTGAGCTACACCAGAGGGCATTGGCACATTCCAGCCAGTGGATCATAGTCTGCAATGATCCACAGCTGCACATGTCTTCTGTTGTGCAGTTCCAGCTTTCATCGATGCTTTGCATCTCCCCTGCTCCGCACGCAATTAATTTCTAAGGAAGGAAGCCGAACCAGAATAAGTTTTACTCTTATGTACCTGTACACAAGATGTAACAATAAAGTACAACCTTGAACCTTGAACCTTCTATTACTTTCCTGGAAGTCTCTACATTTTAGAGACTTCCAGGTTGGCCATCCAAGGTCATGATGACCACTATAGGCATTAAGTGGGTGTGATTCCTCTGTCTAGCCATTCAAAAGCTCGGGTGTCATAATATTTCCATTCATCTTTCCAGATGTGGTCCTTGCATCTTGTTTGGCCATCTGGAGAGGCAGGACAATGACAATCTGCACGAAGCTAGTTGTAGATCTAAGCCATGCGTGGGGGTGTGACATGGCCATGGCCATGGTGCATTGATTGCCTGATATGAGGGGAGTGATGCCAGCTAGGCTAGGGCATACTACTGTATGCATGGGTCAGGTGTTGTCTTAAGGCATTCCATGATGATGTGGCACTTTTGTGGCAGCTGACATTTAAAGCTGTGTTGACCAGTTTAGTGTGAGGTGACCGGCTCCAGCCTGAGGCTGTGGAGAAACAGTGCCATGGCAGTTGCATGGACTGTTGATGGCTCTGCATCCCACATAGTGTTAACGCAGTATTTCTCAACTTTTTTTTTATTAGCTCTGGGGACCACTAGCATATTTCAAACAATAGGCTAGTCAAGGACCACCCCAGCCCACCTCCCCACAACAACATTTAAAGAAGGCATAACATTTCACTTTTTTATTAAAAATGTTTAACATTGATCTTAAAGCCAGATTTATGCTTAAGTGTTCACAGATACAAGCTACTGTACAAGCTCACAATGCATCGTGATGCGACGTGTTGTGAGCTTGCTTGTAGATCAGCTATTTTTGGTGCACAACACTGCACAATGAAGTATATAAAGCTCTCAACATTCATTGTTTCATTTCAAGTTTTTTTTATGCTTGCTGTTCCTAAGGTGCTGTCCTGAGTGTCCTGTCGAGTGTAACACCAAGATACAAAGAGTGGGGATTGTTGGAGAGTTTGTGGCCATCTCATGAGAAACTCAATTATTTTTTCACATCTCAAATGGAAGCTGCATATCTGGGTTTTTCCACTCCAAGTGAGTTAGTAATAGGCCCTATACACTGTGAGCTTTCCATGAAATGCCACTGGGAGGCAGTCTTGGCTTGCTCCAATGGTTGACACCATCAGTTTTTGTGAAATGGAAGTTTTTCCATCAGATGCTTGCTGTCACACCAATTAAAAATGTCCGAATGTTAGTCACAATGCAGAGATGCTCATAGGCCTGCGTCCTGCGTCTCTGACGCACCATATTGAAAAAGGACGCATTCACGGCACCCTCGTTGCGTCCATGGGACGCACTACAATTTAGCGGAAATTACCGCGGATTTGAAGGCCATCCGTGGATTTCAAAGCCGTCCGCGGATTACAAGGCATAGTGCAGAAAACAAGAAAAATCTCGGTAAAACACCGCCGTATGGAGAAGTATTCTCTCTCTGTCTCAGGGCATTGCGAGCTGCTGCTAGAGGGAGAGAGTGAAAGTGCTGCGCAACTTACAGCCCAACTTCAAAGCAAGTTAACGATGGCTCGTTGACCCCAATTTGACCACTAGGCAATCAACACTGAACAGCACTAATTAATGGCAGCTGTGATTCTTGTGTCTTTTCGTGCAGCCAGATATCAAATAATTCCCTGTAGAGCAGGGGTCTTCAGTGTTTTCAGGCCAAGGACCCCCTAGTTGAGAGAGAGATGAAGCAGGGACCCCCTCTATATTGTATACAATTGTGTTTCAGATAAACTTTTGCTGCTCTTTTTTCCCTTTACACACCTATAACTCCAAAAATAGCAGATCTACAAGCTCACAAGTGTGAGCTTGTAGATCTGCTATTTTTGGCTAAAGTTCTCCTCAGAAAAGGGATACTAGGATTCAAGTGGTTAATGTAAAAAAAAAAATCAAGTACTACAAGTACTACAAGTACTAGTTGTCGGATTTGGAATTGTGTACTTTTCTTTCAGATACATGTTCTACATGAATATAACCATATAAGATGAAACACGAGTTAAACGCTGTGCATTTTTGTGGGACCCATAAAATGTCCCTGGGACCCATCTAAAAGACCACCCTTGCATCCCAGGACCCATTGCATTGAAAACCTAGCAACATCACTGCAATGAATCTCCATCAGACAGAATGTCAAGTAGCAGATGCAACATCATTTTGCCAGGCTTGGAACATAGTTTTTGCATATCAATCAAAACCATGTTGTTCAAAGGCTCCTTAAATGCCTTGAGCGAAAATCCTGAATCTAGTTACCTGTAACCACAAAAGCATTCAGTTGTGGGTGTCCAGAGAACCACTGAAAACGAGCTAGTGCCCACCTCAGTGACCAGAAACCCATTACCCTGTCCAGATGAGTGGGAATGATAATGTCTTGAGTGACAGCATGGTGGCAGCTGTGGCGTGAGGGAGGTCTCCCCCTACCCCCGCATTCTCCCTCTCTCTGTCTCTTAGCCTTTTATCAATCTCTTTCCGTGCACAGAGGGAGGTGTTTGTGTTTGTGTGACAGCTGTCACAATTCCTCCTCCACTATAAAACTTTCCACATCATTACCTCGCCCATAGCACTCTCCTACTAAAACCTTGGGGAAGTAGTTAGATAGGTGCGGCCATTAAAGTCGACTTAAATATGTTGGAGGGCCATGTCTGGGTCATCACTGATTCAGAGAAGAGCAATTGATGGCATTCAGATGTAGCAATCAAGAGCATTTCAAATGGTCTTTTTAGCACGCAACACACACACACACACACACACACACACACACACACACACACACACACACACACACACACACACACACACACACACACACACACACACACACACACACACACACACACACACACACACACACACACACACACACACACACACACACACACAGATGTATTTCATTATACACTGAATTGGAGTATCAATGTGACACGTGACACATGACACATTAAAAGGACATTACAGTCAAGCTTTGACAGTTTGACTACCCTACTTGTTTACAATATACCATTTAGATAACTGGATGTGACAGGATCCATTTTATTGTTTTTGTTTTTTCTTTAAGTTGATTAGTTCTTGTGCTTCTATGTAAAGTGGCTGTGAGTACTTAGAAAAGCGCTATCTAAATCTGAGCTATTATCATTGTTATTATTATAAACTTAAAAGAGGCGGTTCATGGGGTGTTCAGAGACCTAAAGCTACTCAGAAGACAATACGCTGATAACAGATGAGTTGCACAATGTTTATGTGTTTGTTTAATCAATAACATTAAGGTGGTGGTGTGAAGTCCAAAATCACATGAGAATGGCAAAAAGAACATGCTGTCAGAGAAGGCAGATGTGGCCTTTTATTATAGTCATAGTGAGTCATAGTTTAATCACACACACACACACACACACACACACACACACACATGTATTGTATACAGTATATTTTCATCACATTGTGAATGACCAGGGGCGGTGTGTTATACAATTTGATACGCCAATTTGACGCTGCTACGACAGAACATTCACTCTCTCAAGATATAGTAAGCTATTGGGCAACTGTTTTACAGAAATCTGATTTCATTGTCAATGATTTGAGAAACTCCACATCCTGTGTTATCCTGAACTGCAAATGAATCAACAGCAAACCACTATCACTCCCCAATGACTCAGCAGCCAGTCAGTTTTATAAGAGAATATACGCCCCAGAGGATGTAGCTGCTCTGAGGTTGTTTACTGTAAATGCACAATCTATCACTTCCTGCCTGACAACATGCACATGCTGTTCCTGTACTGTACTTTTTAATTCTATTGTGTGTTACGATACATAAACAACCGAGTACATAGTACAGAGTGATCCTGCCTGACTATTCTAAATTATAATCCAAAATAAATCGCCTAATCCGAGAACTGCTTAGTGTAAGATAGTATGTTTTAGCAGTATGCATTCAATAACTCACCCCCATCAGCAGTGTAAGACTTAGACTGGTAGTGAGTTATTAAATCTCTCTGACATGGTCCTTTGTGAATCTATCTGCTGTATTTCATAGGGACCTATGGGATGGTGTACAAGGGCAGAGACAAGGCCACTGGGCAGGTTGTGGCCATGAAGATAAGACTAGAGGGTGTGTGTGCGTGTGTGAGTGTGTGCGTGCGTGCGTGCGTGCGTTTGTGCGTGCGTGCGTGCGTGCGTGTGCGTGCGTGCGTGCGTGCGGGCGAGCGAGTGAGTCACAGGCTCCAGTTCAGCACTGCAATTCAACTTGATTTTATTCAGACAAGAGAAATAAAGTACATTAAGTATGGCAATGATTTTGTGTCATCTTGAGACAAGTGATGCAATCATGAAGTGAAATAATCTACACCTTTAAATATAATGGCACTTTTTAAGAATACATTTGAAATTTGAGATGACTCGTCAAAGTAGGAATTGTCCAGATGAAAAAAGAGATGGTCTGATCCTGTTTGCCTATGGTTGTGATTCACCATTTTTGCAGGAATCTAATCCACAGGAAGTAGATTAAACCATTGCACACAATGACACTATTCTTCCCACCATCCTGTTGATGAATAATGGACTTTTTACGACAAGGCCCAGACACTTTTGCCTTAGTAAAATACATCCAAACTTGTATAAACTGGCAAACCTGCACAAACATGCAAATGGCAAGTCACAAGTAAGTCAAGTCTCACAGCAGAGGAGTCCATGTCAAGTGACATGTTCAGATTGTCAACATAAATCTATCCCCAAGCCTACAGTTCTGTTTTTTAAGCATGTATGAATGTACAGCATGTGTGGCACACGTACAATTTTAGGCAGTCATACACACATACTCTCATACACTCTCCTGCACATAAAAGAAACACATGGCTCTATAAGGTAAGTGTCCCAGTGAACAGCTCAATCCAACAGGGGTTAATTTAAGACCAGCTCCACTCGAGTGAGAAATGGCAAGCCAGACAAGAACTTGGTCTCTCTCAGGAGAGATTCACCTTTTCCATCTGAGTACAAACGTGCATGTCAGCCACTCCGCTGCTCTCATCTGTATCCACATATGGAACCAAGGCCACATATTGCACCAAGGCCCAAGAAAGGCTAAATGGAAACACTTCATGATTGAGGTTACGGGCCAGCGACTGGACTCACTGGCTTCTGTAGTCTTACTTGCCATTTAAAGCGTTTTGTTCTAAAATGAGTTAACACACAGTTAGCCAAAATAGCCGATCAGCTATTTTCGGTGAGTGATATTGTCATACGATGAAGAATAGGTAAATCAGGCTTAACACATCGCTGGCTAACATTAAATCAAGAAAATGTATATGTGTAGCATCACTCCTTTTGCAGGATGGAATTAATGGCTAGGCTATAACTTGTTATTTGCTGTTCTGCAACTGGAAACCTTTCCCTTTTGCAATCAACTTCCTTAAAAGGCTAAAGTTCACAGTTGTTGTTTTTGTCCTGTAATTCTTTTGTCATTTTGACCCCTGTATTTTTTTGCAATGGATTCCATTCAGTATGACTCACAAAGATGGCGTGATGGTGGCTGGGCTCCATAACATCCAAAAGGTTACACCATTATGAGAAAGTAATACCACAGTGAATCACTTCACCAGTACCAGCTGAGGCTCTCTGAACCGTGTGTGTGTGTGTGTGTGTGTGTGTGTGTGTGTGTGTGTGTGTGTGTGTGTGTGTGTGTGTGTGTGTGTGTGTGTGTGTGTGTGTGTGTGTGTGTGTGTGTGTGTGTGTGTGTGTGTGTGTGTGTGTGTGTGTGTGTGTGTGCGCGCGCGCGCGCGCGCGCGCGTGCGTGCGTGCGTGTGTGTTAATGCATGTAGGCAGGGTACGTACAGTATGTGTGTTGGTGTGTAGGTACAGTAGTGTCAGCAGTCTGCAGTGCCGGCAGTGTGCAGGCACATTTGATTGTGTGAGTGAGCACAAGGAAAAGCATGTGAGTAAATGCACGTGCATGTGTGTGTGGGTGTAAATTGTTAGAGCAGCAGCCCATGCCTGGGGGGCCATACATTAAGATATTCCATTTCACCTCAACCCTGGAGCGGACTGGGGGTGATAATTATTCCAGATCGGATGTCAAATTAAGCACAGATTGTGCCAAGGATTTAATTAAGGGATAATTAAATGCTGCTCTGATTAACAGTGAATCACAGATATTGTTTGTTCATCCTGGTTGAAGTACTCGCACACATGATGCATACTGTTCAACGAAGACATGATGTTTTTACGGGTGCAAATGAGTACAAAGAAATTGGGACCCAGCTTCTTCTCTTTTCAGTTAAAACCATCGACGTATAGTTCTTGTTGCTAGGCGTGTGCATATGATACGTGTGTGTGTGTGTGTGTGTGTGTGTGTGTGTGTGTGTGTGTGTGTGTGTGTGTGTGTGTGTGTGTGTGTGTGTGTGTGTGTGTGTGTGTGTGTGTGTGTGTGTGTGTGTGTGTGTGCGCGCGCGCGCGTGTGTGTGTGTGTGAGCGCGCGCACGGGTGCGTGTGCGTGTGTCGCCCCAAACCACACTTCAACTCGAAGCTGTCAGTGTGATGAGTAGGGCACCTGTCAAGGACTGAGATAGTGGTCAGATACCACCATGCCCCAGGGAATTGTGGATGAGAAATGTGTGGCCTTTTGGATGGATTTCCCTGTCATCTTCCCGACCATTAAGGACTGAGGGAGATGAATTGAATACATAGGACCACAATGGAAACAAGCCCTTAGGACTTTTTGTGTTATCCGTTTCGCATCATTGTATAATTGTACCACTGTACTATATTGCAAACTGTTAATAAAGTATTCAATCAATCAAAATGGGTTCAATAGCCCTTTGTTAAGCCATCCGTTTAAGTACCCTTTGTTGTCTCTTTGACGTTATACAGTAAAATCCTCAGTGTTATAATACATTTGTACACTCTCAGAGTTAAATTGACACAGAGTATTTTATGTTGTAATTAGGTATTCCTGCATGCATCAGCAAATGTTTCATTTCAGCAACCTCACACAAATACATTTTACTATATATAACACAACAAACATACATCAGATCACCTTTATAATCAGTACCTATACTCTATGTCTACAGGACCATCAGACACACACACACACACACCCACATCTTTTAGGACAACAGTATTTTAAAACAATTGGCATAATGCCAAAGGGCCCCCAAAGGCAAACAATGATCTGTGATTTATCTTTACTGACAAAGATTTCAAAAGACCATATGTCGCCTCATAAAAGGCTTCATAAGATAGTGCTATTCTTTACTGCTGTGGTAGCCAACCTTTATCAAAAGGGAGTGCACTCCACTAGATGTATGAGACAGTGCTATAAAGCCCTAACTAGCTCGGTTTCACGCCCTCAACAGGAACACTTGCAGGGAAATCACATTACTTATGGCAAAAGTACACTTCTTCTCTTCTGCCTTCCATTGCCTGAGTTGATGTGGATGTTTTACACAAATGAGAGAGGCTTTGATGTGCCAGTAATACTGAGCCCACTTTAAAATGCAGGCATATGTTTCACGTGGAGACAGAGAGATAATGACTCATAACCCATGAGTTATGGGTATGAATGCACACATTGGCATTTCCTCTCTCCGGGATCACAGCCCACAATCAAGGCCTGAACACTGAGTCACATGGATAGCTGAGAGCTTACTGTGGGAGAATTGAGAGAGTTCAGAGAGAAATGGGTAGAGACAGAGAGACAGACAATGAGTGAGATACAGACAGAAATAAGTGACAACCTCGTAAATAAACAAGTTGTGGTCCAGCGAGAGCTCCGCCTTCACATCTACAACTGCTAGTTTAAAACTTTGTTATCAATAGGCCTATTCAGTACTTGCCAACATACAGTAGTTCTGTACATCTCAAGTTGTGTCGAGTGTTTGCCTAGTCCATACCTATTTCAGAACACAGAACACAATTCTGGTTGGCGGCCGCTTCGTCTTGCTAGTGCTGTGGCAGTGGCAGAAATGACGTTTAATTCAACTTTGCCACTCCACTTTTTTTCCACAGCGGTTGAAGCCTTCAACCAACAGTCTAACATCAGATAAATGGATATATCCATTGTTTTCTTTTAAGCTTCCGATGAACTTGATTCTAATGCATTGACCTGCTCCATGCTCAGGTGAAATAGCATAGGTATTGTCTGGTTTTCATCTTCCAAAAGATCAGAGAGATTTCCTCAGTTGCAGGTTTCTCAGTCAGTGTGCATGTTAAGCTGACACCCTGTCCTTGTACAACTGTTTGGTTTCCTTCAATCACCTTGATACTCTCGACTGTGTTCATCAGCATCAACATCCACAGCAGTGTAAAGCTGTTCCAAGACAACATGGCATTTTGTCAGACACACAAAAAAGAAAGAATTCTACAAAACTCCACCACTTCACTTTCATTATGATCCCTCACATTACTTCACTTTCATTATGATCCCTCCTATTCCCATAGGTCTGGTGCAGACCTTCCTGGAATACAACCAAGCATTGATCCTGGGGTGATAGGCTTTTCTCCGAAGCCGCCCCCTCTCTGTGGAACTCACTTCCAAACCACATCAAAGCAGTTCCCACCCTCTATTCTTTTGAAACTACTAGAACGTAAAACCTAACCCTCGTAACCCACGGCCTGGGCCGCAGCGTGGCGGTCCAGGCACCCTAGGCTGCAATGCCAGCGTGTCACGGGTTTGACTCCCGTTCCCGACGACCATTGCTGCGTGTCACCCCCCATCTCTCTCCACATTTCCTGACAGCCTACTTTCCCTATCCCTCTCTAAATAAAGGCATAAATAAAAAAACTCACCTATTCAGGCTTGCCTTACCCAGCTAATGTGTTTATGTTTATGTGAAGTGTCTTTGAGTATCAATAAAACTGCTCTAGATCCTACTATCTCTCCAACTATATCAAAAAAAGAGGAAATCTCTGTCCTTCCTTCCATCTATCTGTCCTCATCCATTTATCTCCTCACTGGATTGACTAATCGATCTGAACAGACAGGCATTGATCTGTGACATATACAGGGAGCGAGGAAACTCACTGCTGTGACTTGATGAAGCAGTGCCAAACTGGCTAAGGTGTTTCTAATTAAATGTCTAATTGCACTCTTCTCTTTATAGTAGCATGATGTAGGCTTACCTGGGCTCAGGGCAATACTGAGACAACACCAGAGAGAATGCCAGGCAGCAAAGAGAGAGCTGGTTCAATGTTGCAAAGCTGTAAACAACATTGATTTAGCATTTCTCCAGTGTTTGAGAACAACAAACACCGTGAACAGGAATACGGTGTTCCTGATCTGTTTTAACTGCTCTTAAACACATGGCTAGCCTATAGACTTGTGTGTGTTCAATAAAGCACAGAAGCTTTAGTTACAAAACGGTCTTATTTTGTATCAGCAACAGCTTCAGTGTGCTACAGTGGCGGACAGGGACTTTTATACAGTTACTTTACATGACAATTCTCATTCATTTTTCTCCTCAGTGGGTTTGTATATCAATCTAATAATATTTAACTTAAGCTGTTTATTAGCATTTTTGCCAAGTCTGCCCA
>NC_139950.1:21580083-21727583 GCF_963454915.1 Gymnoscopelus microlampas
GACCCATAATTAACACTGAGGATTTGCAGTGTATAGCAGTGTGTATGCCACACCTTCACACATGTACCTCTAGTTAATGTTTGTCAGATGGAAAAGCTGTAACAATACTGTTATCGCTCTCCTGAGATTAATCTGATTGACACACAGACTTAAAAAAAAGAGATTTCTTGATAAATTAAATGTCACCTTCATTGATACGTCATACGTATGCAGTCTAATGCAGAGAACTGGAAAATGTGGTCCACAAAGTAGAACGATACCAGAAAAAGAAGTCCTAGGGCAGTTTTATTAAAAGCTATTAAACACCTTCATCAATGGTACATTTATATGAACTATATTGGTATTTCGTAACCAAATGTACTTTTTCTGCAGGCACATTTGAGATTGTAAAATCTCAGCGTGACTGGACTTGGCATGACTTGAGTGTGCAGTACTGATGGGTGTGATGTAGAC
This sequence comes from Gymnoscopelus microlampas, assembly GCF_963454915.1. Classification (NCBI taxonomy): domain Eukaryota; kingdom Metazoa; phylum Chordata; class Actinopteri; order Myctophiformes; family Myctophidae; genus Gymnoscopelus; species Gymnoscopelus microlampas. Next base: position 21,580,537 of record NC_139950.1, read on the forward strand.
TATTGCTGGACATTCTGTTCTTAGTATTATGACGTACAACCACACCTACCATAACTCAACCTAACTGGATTCTCTGACACTCGGGTTGGACCCTACACATAACTGAAACACAATGAAACGCCTCAAATAAATCTCCTCGCCTTACAAATAAACCTTTTCACCCTACACCAGTGATTCTGTAACTACAGAGCACTTTTGCTCCCTTGGGCTGTACATACTGGAAAAGCTGTCCTTATATAAAGAAGCCAAACAAAATTAAGTTGTACTCTTCTGCATCTGTACATATTTTTGTTGAAAGAAGTTGTCCCCCTAGGTAGCCAAAAAATGGCTACCTAGGGGGAGGGCTCCAGATGAACTGAGAACACATTTCAACAGTTCTAAGATTGCAGTACATAAATGTACGGCTATATTTAATTTCAGCATCCTGCGAGAACAGGAGCTGATTTCAAATGCGGGTATTTTTTGCTGGCTATTCTGTCGTTTGAATGTGAATGAAAAGAGCCACTTTACCAGTACCAAGATGTTAGTTCTATGAACTATGTATTTTATCAACATAATGCTTTATAAAAACAGTGTTGTTACATGTACATAATAAAGTTGAAGTTGTCTGTCTATCTTTTATGCACGGTCACACCCCAGGTCGAATTTGGCTGAAAAGTTGCATAGCAGAGTGATATGATCCTTAGAAGATCATGGGCAAGGTCATGGGCCAAAACAGACACAGAATGTCAAACCCATACACACACCAAAACAGCCCAAAGACAGCATGCATGTCACAGCCATATGCACAAAAAACAATGGCATGCCATGAACAACTTCTCTATGAACATCACTATACTACAACCATCATATTTCCTATCCTACAACCATCACAGGTAAGTTGAAGTTTAAAGAATCAAGAAGATTGTATTGGTCACTAACCTATACAAGTACAATGAACTTGTATAGGTTAGTGACTGTTTTGTGTGTGTCTGTGTATCTTTTATGCACACCTACAACCCAGGTCTGATTGGGCTTAAAATTTCCATATGTGGTGTGATATGAACTGCGGAATGTCATCGGCAGGTTAAAACCCAGGCCACGCCCACATAAAAGCCCCCCTTGAATGCCATGCATGACCCCGTAACTGTAACAGCCACACTCCCCCTTAAACAGCCTGTCAAGCTCATGCTAAAACCAAGGCCACACTGTCTATAAAACACTATCTCACATCCATGCCAAAACAGCCCAAAGACAGCATGGCATGCCCATGACCACGGCAAAACAGCAGCATAGCATGAACAACTTTTCTATGAACATCCCAGTATACCAAGCATATTCTACAACCATCATGAATCGTTTTTTAGGCTATATTTCACCCCATAGAAACATTCTGCCCAAAGATCACAATCTACGCGTACATGTAGCCTCAATCTCCAGCCGCCCAGCCTCACTCATGGTCATATCATTGCAAATGATAACAATCTGTACATGCTCTCTCCAGATGGCAAAACCACCGACATTTTCTATCCAGAAGCTTAAGTGAATAACTGAATTATATTATTTTGTACATCTGTAAGTCAGTAAGTCTGTGTGTGCCACAATTGAAACAGTACTGCCTCGTTAACATAAATGTGGGGTATTTCATTGCCTAAGGATTAATAAAATGTTTATTAATAGTATTCACTGCCTGTCTAACCATTCCTGAAAATACAAAATGCAATATGGCTTTGGGCATATGCTAGTATACACTATAAAATCCTGAGTGGGTCCATTTTTACACTGAGTAAAACTGCCACTGAGGATTTAACAGCATAGTGAGAACTGAGCTGTTGAACTAGTGTGAACAAAGTCAAGAAAAAGCAGCTTTGTGGAGTCAGGGAGAAACATTCTGGTGACTCAGTGAGTGTTGCAGGCTTGGTTGACTCATGGTTTCATTTTATTTGCTTCTCCCCCTTCTCTTCAATCTGTCCTGTGTCTCGGTGTAAGATCCAACAACAACAAATGTGACTAAAATAAACATTTAAAAGGAAACAGGGAATGAACACAATGGATGATATTAATCTTTCAGTGGAAGCTCAGATGTACTAGCTTTGATATTTGTGGGTTGAAAATGTAATTTACTTTTCATTCTGTTTCCAGGTCAAATGGCACTCATGTCAGGCCCTTCAACCCTTTAACATTTGAGGTGCAAGTAGCCATCCATAAACACAGAATGACCTTTCAAGTCCCTCCTGTAGTTTTTTTTTACATGGCGCAGACGTGTTATAAAACACGACAACATAGAAACTGTCGACAATTCTGATTCTGACGTAAGCATTAGTCAGCTCACCCGATCCTATATTTTCTACCCACTCGCAAACACCAGATGGATATTAATGGGTTGTGGGTTTGACTATTTTCCTTCCTACACAAGACAATGTTACATGACACTGTTGGTTTAAAACTGTGAAGAATGTTTCACCTGGATGTGGCTTGGTAAGGAACACCAGTACCAGCCAGGGAACAATGGAGGCGGTGATATCCAGGAGCTCAGCAACGGAAAGAGATATTCAAAGGAATGAGACGGGAGACTTTGATATGAATAGAATTTCCTGCTAAATATTCCTGGGAAAAGACAAAGACAAATATTCAGTATCAAACATATCTGTCACACTTCTTTGTCATTGCGTGTAATTTCACAGACATCTCATCAAACAGCATGGAATGTCTTCTCGACTCTCCTCGTGTTTTCCTTTAGAATCCTACCATCCCCCCTTTAGCTCCAGCAGCGTAAGGAGACAGGCTGGTAGGGTAGAGTTGGGGGCAGGGCATCTATCTTTCTCTGTGGAGTCTTTGGAGCATACCGACAGCTGCTAGGGAGCCCAGGGGTTGGTGCTTACAGCTTCTGGGCACCAGTCAGAACCGAACCCCCACAAGATTCTATGAGGGACTCATTGTTTGCTCACTGCAATGAACTTTGAGAACAAGATCAAAATGATGCAACCTGGGATCAAAAATGGTCTTGACAGAGTGTTTACTCAATCTATCCACTCATGTTAATATTTGAGAACTCCCTGTGTGTATGTGTGCTGAGCTAGCGAATGAGGGGGGGGGGGGACAGATACACACTGTTGAGCTTCAAAGTCCATCACAACGTCATCTGACAGCCGCTTCCTGTCGTCAAGATCCCCAAAGTGTGTTTGTCCAGGTCCCGTCTGTTTGGGCCCTCAGGCTGTCATGTACTGTAAATGCTTAAGGAGTAACGGAACCACACCCTGATCAACAAAGCCAATGCATTCCTCTTCCTGGAATGACATGATGAAGCAATGTGGAAAAGGCGGCATTTTTTTTATCAGGAGGGGGTAGGGCTGATATATTATTTCTGAAAATGTTTTGACAGGGATTGATAGATATGTTTTGTGGACCAGATTGATATGATCTAGAAATATCGATCTAACCAGTCAAATTAATATAGTGATGTCTTTTTGGGCCTGTACTTCAGTCTTTTAAACATGCCTTTTTGTAACTCTACTACACTTTCCCTACCAAGGCCATGTAGCTGGCCCCATATTTGCTATCTGGTGCTGGCTCCATATGTTTCCAATCAGTAAAAACCTGTCTTGGTCAACACTTTGTGATTAAATGCCAAATGACCTGTATCTGTGTAAGATGATCTGTATGACCGGGATATTGTCACTAATTTACTCTGTCAGCTGTCACCCTGTCACAGATAAAACCATACACATGTCCTATGATATCGAAGGAACAACTTGTTTATGGAACCGAGAATTGTACACAAGGACACCCTAAGATGAACAACAACTTAATATTAAGACAGCCAGACGCCTGTCCATCCTACGACTCCCATCCTACGTCTGAGGGTCTTAAAGCCAATCATAAGGATGCACCTATGTCTGATGTCATTGAAGTCCAACTGTGTATAAATACTATGGCCTGTTATTGAATCATTAGTGTGTGATTGATATTTTTGTATGTAACTTGTACTGCCTCCGTGTACACACTCGAGCAATACAGACTGATCATTTTTGGATGTACCAGGTGTCTGACTCACGTTTCTTTGGGTGTTGACTGGACGGGTATTGGGGGGTCTTAGTACCAAACCATCTTTTCATCTTTCGTGGGCTCTCAGCCCTATTCATAGGGTTCAAATTTAACCCTAACAGGGATCATTCTTGAGATGGTTTTTCCTTCATATAATGATTTTGATTTTGAAGTACAACAAATGTAAATGACATTGTATTGCCAATTGACATTAATACCAAGGCATACTGATTTTCAATATCTCTCTCCACCTGCAGTCTGTGAATGTCCATTTCTGCTAAGCAGATCTACTGTAACTAGGCTTTAGTTTCCAGTAGGAATATTTACACAACTGAACAGGTGAAGCAGAAGTGGGGAAATTACGTGACATCCGCCATTTATTTTCCAATCATTTTTCCGAGCTTCGGAAGTACAGACATGTAGGTATAAGCATTGAAAAACTGTAGGAGCCAACACGTCTGTCTAGAGACTACATATCACATGACATGGTTAAGCTAAATTTGATTAAAAGAACATGAGGAGAAGGAAAACTAACCCTCATTTATTTTGGATTACTGAACAGTCAAGTAGCCTGGTAAACCATCCCAGTTGCATGAATTCACATTATCATGTGTCTTGTTGTTCTGCAGACCGGTTTGGTCTAGACCAAAAAGTGGAAGAGCCAATCAACGTCTGCACTCAGGGCGCTGTGATTGACAGACGTGGATTGGCTCTTCCACCTTTTGGTTTCCGCAGAATGCCCACCCAGCGCTTGGGGCCAGACCGGTCTGCAGAAGACACTTACTAATGTGAATTCACGCTAACGGGATGGTTTACCAGGCTACAGTCAATGCTAGCTTGCAACAATTCAAGTACCAAAAATCACTGAAAAACATCAGTGAACATTAAATCCCCTATAATAACAATCCAGTCTGGATAGGACTTTACGATAGAGGGAAATGATAGTGAAATCACGAGGAATGCAATTGCAGATTAACGGCAGACTCTGCAGTTAATGAGTCAAATTGCACTTCAATAGAATACATACAGAGAGTAGTAGTGAGAGAGAGAGAGAGAGAGAGAGAGAGAGAGAGAGAGAGAGAGAGAGAGAGAGAGACAAAGAGAGAGAGAGAGACAAAGAGAGAGAGAGAGACAAAGAGAGAGAGGGAGAGAGAGTAAGCAGGATAGGATATTGACACTGAAAGCAAATGAGGGACATGCATGATCAAGCCATTGAGTGATCAATAAAATGACCGACATGTAAAGCCTGACCAGCAGGCCTTTTGCTGTCAATACAAATCACAAAAATGAGAAATGACTGATGCACTGTGCCTGTCTCTTGGGCTGCGTGGGGCCGCTGTGTGCCAGGGCTTGTTTTTGAGCCAGCGCGTCATTTGCCCAGTAACACTAGGGACAGGTGGAGCATCAAGAGAGATATGACAGGCTGGATGGGGTTCAACTCTATGGAAGAACATTGCAAAAGCCATCACAGTAACTAGTACTGGTTTCACCTCTGTGACCGGGATGGAAACTTTCCACCTATTATGCAATAAAAGACTGTAAAAATAATAAATCCGGGAGCAGTGACCATGTAAAGTCATTGTTTATATGGATGTACAGTATGAAAAGCTCAGAGAAGATTAAAAAAGGAAAAATCAGTTGTACATTAACTGAAACCAATCCAATCACTGTGTAACGCCACACCCCTCCTGAAATAAGCCTGAAGGTTTTAGCCGAGTTCCGGGAGACAATTCCATTAACATCCGCATCATGTTACTCCTTGACACCGGACCACCCAACATGTCTAATCTGTGTTAGCAGACACGTTGTCTGAGCAGTGTCTTGACTGAGTCCAGCTCTGCTCTGTGCCCTCTTTCCCCTTCGAGCATCTTTTGCTGCGCTCGTGCAAGGCCCTGGCCTCCTCCAAACTTAATTATGGCCACAGCTTGCATGGAGGCATATCATTAGCAGTAATTGCACACAGCATCCCACCGCCATGTGCCTCCCCCGTTTTTTTTTGTCCCAGATTTACGGTGCGCTCATCCATGAAGGGAGCTGCTCAACTCTGTATGTTGCGAATGAAAAACCCGGTGGAGGGAGAGTTAGGAATGATGCAACCCTTCGGACTGCGTGCACACGCACATGTCCACATCTATCAACGTGTTGAAATCAGGGGCATACACAGTACATAAATCAGTGAGTGTGTTTTTAAAGAAGCTCGGCTGCAGAGAGCCCATGTGGATGAGTGGTTCAGTTCAATGTCAACCCCAGGAAATACAGGGATTAGCAACAGGCAGGGAGAGTGCTCATTGTGTGAGGATGTGTCTGTAAATGTAGAGGGAGAGTGTGTGTGTGTGTGTGTGTGTGTGTGTGTGTGTGTGTGTGTGTGTGTGTGTGTGTGTGTGTGTGTGTGTGTGTGTGTGTGTGTGTTTGTTTTCATATCAACGGTTGGGGGAGTTGTTCCCATTCCCTGTTCCATCTAGGGACTGGCTGGTACATGCTGAGCCAGGAGTTGTAGATTTAAAGACCCAAATGCAATTAGCCTGCTTCCTTTCCCTGGTCTGGGCAAGCAGATGGCTGGGGCCCGCCCGGACCCACTCTTTGAGAGATTCACAGCCTTTTACTGGTGTACACTCAACCACACACAATACACCTGTATGGTGTAGTGTGATACTCTAGCATCTAGCTGATATTATTAACTAGATAGTTCTGGTGAGAGAGCAGGAAGAGATGACACTTTGATGGGACGCATGGCTGTTGTTGACTGACAACAATTAGGTGTTTCAGGGACCCTGACTTTGTCTTTACATGGTGCTCTCAAACATTTAGCCCGGCTTGCTGAGAGTACAACTGCTCTACTGTGTAAGGTAGGTCTACCATCACTGTGGCTCGGTATGGCTCGGTGTTTCAGTAACCTATCCTAGCTCACGTTCTGGTTATTAAGGTAATGTTAAGAGTAGACAGCAAAACCACATTTGGTGATAAGGTGATTATTAACACGCTAGCATGGACCAATACCCATGATCATTGAATTGAATACACATGACTTGCAGAGACCTAAATGGGATACAATCACTGCCTGGCATAATATTGCAAATATCTCATTTAGGTTTCTCATAATTGGGATCAGCTTGTTTGTGTTATTGAAAACAAGATATAAACTGACACAAACATAAACAAAACAAAAAAAGATAGCAGTATTGAAATCACATGCAAGAGTGGTTTAAAAAGCTAAACAAATCCAACAACACAGCTGAACCGGTGCGGACATTGTGTGCTGTGGCGTGTGCACGGCGAAGAGACCCAATGTTGGCAAAACTTCAATGAACATTGCCCCCAGCGTGACAAATCTTTCCCCAATGGTCACTCACTGGTATCCTTGCTCCAGGTCTTTCAGCAAACACTGTGTCTTTGTTTCATACCCTCTGTGTGTGTGTGTGTGTGTGTGTGTGTGTGTAGCCTGCTGAATCAACCACAGAGGCTCACAGCTATGCTCAGAAAATGTGGCGTGCCTGCATTCCTTCCCGTAGCCTCACCTGCAGAGTGGGGGAGGGACACTAGGCAACAGCCACTGAAGCAAACAGCCTCGGATGGTCAGTGGTCACTCGGTACGTGCTTGTGGGAAGAAGAACAGTCATAACACTACAGCTAGAAAAATCAACAGAACCACTATACATATATGCTGTAACACAAAGTAAAAACCAGCTCCAATGAGTGTAGTTGTCATCAGTGATGGAAGAAGCACTCAAATGTTTTACTTAAGTAAAAGTATCAATACCGTAATAGTAGAAATGCTCTGTTATTAGTGAAAGTCCGTTATTCAATATGTACCTGAGTAAAAGTACAAAAGCATTGGCATCAAAATATACTTAAAGTACCAAAAGTAAAAGTGCATAAAGTCCCATTACACAAGTTTTCAAATGTATAAAATTCCTTTTGAAAACAGCAGATCTACAAGCTCACAACATGGCGCACCGTGACGCATTGCTTGTAGATTGGCTATTTTCAAATAGCCAAAGTATATATAGGGCTGAAGTGGTTAATGTATGTTTTGTAATAATAATCAAAATCAACAAAGTAACTAGTACTCAAGTTTTCAAATAATTGCAGTGGAGTAAAAAGTACAATATTTGCCTCTGAGATGTAGTGGAGTAGAAGTATTGAAAAATGGAAATACTCCAGTAAAGTAAAAGTACCTCAAAATTGTACTTACGTACAGTACTTGAGTAAACATACTTAGTTACTTTCCACCACTGGCTGTCAGCCTTGAGAAAGTAAGGCCACACATTTCATGCTAACTGTATAAACCAGCCTTGACATTTAGTCACTATCTTTGCGCCACTTTATGGTCCAAAGGAAACAGGCTGGAGAGCCATGAAATGTCCAGCTGTGTACAAAGCCAGGCCAGAGGTATGAAATGAGAGCAGGGGTGGGGGAAGGGACTAGTCCCACTGTCCCACAGCTGAACCTCAATGGTGAAAGCATCTGATTGGGAGGAGATATGGAGGGCATGAGGGTCATCTGATCTTCACTGGCCCACTAAGCTGTGCTGCACATCCAGGTTATGCAATGGCCATGCACACCACACTCCTATTTATGACGCACGGGTTACAAATCAACACTTGTGACATGGTTGCTACTGAATGATGTTTCGAAAGGAGGGACGAGGGAGGGACTGGAGGCTCACAGAGCCATGTTAGACAGAGCGTTAATGGACCATACCAGTCATATACATAATATGTGTAATGACTATGTCTAACCCTAACTATAAATAAATAATATGTGTATGTCTAACCCTAACCCTATAACCGAAATAAAGTAACCAAAAACCCAACAGAAACTAACAGATTTCACGGATTTCGGCGCGCGGCCGATCCCCAGCCTTCCCAATTGTCAAGCTCACCCGCCGCCTATGTCAGTACCTGTGACAACAGGTGATGATGTCATAGTACAGTACATACAGTGGTACCCGCTGACAATGGGTACTGATGTCATAGTAGTACAGTCTTACCCGCTGACAATTGGGTACCGCACTAGTATCTTAACCACATGAACCCAGTTCTCCGGCAAATATTCGGCAAAATGAGCTGATGTATAGGCCATAACGTTTTGCAACGAAATGTGTTGAGCTTGTAGATGGTCTATTTTATTTATACTAGCAGACCGAATACAGAGCCTTGGGGGATCCCTGTCAACTAAGTATGTAAGATGTAAGTGCAAACACCTCAACATGACAAAAAACTTACCACACTTCATCATGCTATTCTGATATTAGATTTGGCATATTCATGTACTACCTAAATGACAAACTCCCAAGTAAGAACAACATCAGAATAGCATTTTCATGAAGTGTGGTAAGTTTCGCATGATTTCAAGGTCTTTAAGATTGTTTTGGGAGGCATAAAACTGGAATAACAATTATGAATAGGCCAATATATCTCAATAACAGAAAAAAGAAATCGGTTTTGAGGAATCAAACCCTATCAAAGAAAGTGACCCACTTAATAATCCTGTGGTATGGCCTGTCAACTGGAACTTTTTTCCACCTTATGTGTAATCATGCACATACCTGCCGCTATGTGGACCTACCAATGTGTTAACACTTTAGCACCTCATGCTTAACCTCATGTAGTGTATCTGCTGGTTTTATGCTATGCGTATAGATGCACATATGTAGAAATCCTGATCTTTTTGATGTTCTCTTTGACATGCTTATTTCATGTTTGATTCTCCTCTCCTCCATCCTTTTTCCTCTTCTCACTTTCTGGAAAACAACAAAATGGAGCTTACGTAATAAACCTAACAATTAACATGGTATATTTTGCATTATAGTTTATATCCGTGTGCCTCGGCAAGTGGATGGTGCTCATTATTCCAGTATTAGGGGTTCCATTGGCCACCTACTGTACAATTGTATGCTCACAATGCCCCAGTACTGGGTATTGTAATGACTGCTGGATAAAAGCAGCCACCAACTGATTATGGAATCCCAGTTCAGGACAAAAATATGAAAAGAAGTTAACAGCATCACATTTATGCTGTAAATACGCTACATTTGGGTTAAACCCTTTCAAAAAGTCAATGGTTTAAACCTGTATATAATCAAGTTGTTACTAAACCTTAAGCATGTGTAATCAGAGGAAAGTGACCCGAGAGAAAGTAGAGCACTTTAGAGCTTGAGTTACAACCTGAATCAGACCCGGGAGCCACGTCTAGACACATCTACGCCTGGTGCTTTACAGATTAAATATGCAAGCCTGTAATTCCTAATTTATGCTCTGTCATACAGTGTCGTGGAACAAAAACAGCAGATCTATGAGCTCACAAAGCATCGTGGATGCTACGAGTTGTGAGCTTCTAGAGCAGCTGCTATTTTGGTCCACGATGCCATCGTACAACAAAGTATAAATCAAGCTTTAAATTGACATCATCATTCGGACAAGAGAAAAAATAGGAGCCAACGTGTTTTTTTCCAAAGACTATAGCTTTATTTATACTTCATTAGCCGACGGTGTTGCTTGCAGACAAACAATACCATCGTACTACGGAGTATAAATAAGGATTAAAACATAGGCCTACCTTGGAGGACTTAGTGGAGTGGAGCACAATAATAAACCTGGTCATTTCCTAATCAGTTATCATTGGATCCAGTTGAGTAAGGAAATATTCAGTGGGGGTTTGTGGGCAGGTTGTCAGCATAAGCTGCGTAGGAGAAAGACAAAGAGACATTATTCAGATGTTCCCTCCCACACATATTGGGTAAAAAATAAATAGATCAGTGTCCAGGTGTGGAAAATGTGAGTAACAAAAAAAGAAAAAAAAACAGAACAAAAGGAACATGTTGAAACCATGTGCCTTTTTTCTATTATTGCTCACCGTAGATGACTCTCTTAAATTTAGCATCTTAATCAATTAAAAAGGGATAGTTCACCCAAAACATTACTTATTTTCTATCAATTCTATAAATTCATGTAGATTGTTTTGTTTTTGTCGCATTCCTGAGACAATCATTTGATGACCGGTGGAAAGATGCTAATGTCCCCAGCAGTCTCCTACAGGAGCCGACGGCATTCAGATTATTGGTTTAGGAATGCGACAAAAACAAAAAAATCTCCATGAATTCAAGTCTCCATGGGGTGTGTAATAGATAGAAAAAAGGTCATTATGGGGGTGAACTATCCCTATATACACGTCGCTGTACGGCAAACACGGTTAACAAAACTGCCGAACAACAAGTACTACCTACTGCTGATCTACTTTTGAAAATGTTTCACTATTTTTGACAATATGACATTCCCAAAACAGGCACGCCAGGGTTTAAGTGGTCACAAAAAAAAAAAACTCAAATAATTGAACTGGACTGCAAATAAGAGAACATAAAGAATAATAGTAGCAGAGTGACTACATAACAGCAGCAAGATTATTGCTTGTATATTTTTTTATTTTATGTACAGTACATGTAAAAAAACAAAACAAAAAAGTAGCCAATAACATTGACCAATATGGGCAACAGTAGATAGCCAAGTTGCTCATACAAGGGAATAGCCTGACAAATGTTTCCCCTCAAAAAACATAGTTAGGAGGGTGGGGGGGGCTTGTACAGTACTCCTCCTTACAGCCTCCTAGCTTGTTAAGAGTCTCAACAAAACAGCCACACCATTGACCATCATAATGACAGGAGATTAGACCTTTCCAAAACACGCTCCGCCCTCAAGACAATCGATGGGTTAGTTTTCCATACAACTGACCATTTCGGCAGGTTTGCAGATGACCCAAGTCTGAGCAAAAATATTTTCAGACAACGAAACAAGAAAGGAGACAGGCCAATTAGACTGTGTGCAATCTGCAGTGTTTTGAAGACAGACTGGTAGGCTATGCTAGGTTAGCCATGCTCTCTGCCTTTTCTGCCCCCCCCCCCCCCCTCCCCAACCATTCCTCATTCCAACAGTGCTGCTTTCAACACAAAGGTCATTAAAGGCCAGATTCGCAGGCTGCTCATGACTCAATAACTGCTGGCTGCAGCTACTCGCCGGCTTGCTCACCCGAAACCTTCACTTCTGCTCTGTCTGCAGTTGAATTCACAGTATTCTTACAGCATTTTTGTCAAAGGTTACTAATAAAGCTTTAACTGACGATGCATAGGGGGGTCTTTGACACATTATTTGTCCCATTTTTCTTTTACTCCAGTGGAAACATTTAAATGTGGATTCATGTAGTGTGTTTGTAGTGGATACGTTGACAAAGACAGACACACCCAGGTCAAATGCAAGAATACAGTGTACACAACCACCCACAAAAAGGTATCCGGTCTCCCCGAATCACACAATAAAGTAAAAGAAAAAAAACGGAAAGAAAAAAGGAGTTTTCTTTTTCCTTACAAGGCCATGGATAGTCAACCATGACACTTTTGTACTCCCCCCGCTGCCTATCACGGCTGTATCTTCAGCTAGTATTTTTCGGACAGTGAGCTTACAGCAGGCCACCAAGGTACAGATAAAGTGCTTTTTCTTAAAACGTGACGCATTAAATAATTAAAGTGAGTAGAAATTATTTTCAAGGACAAGGGGGGGGAAGGAAGTGGGTGGGAAATCTTTTGCCAACCCATGTCACACTTCTAAAGAGTCTCCTAAATATATAAAACATAATAATAATAATAAATGGAAGAGAAACAACATGATGGGTTTTGTTTGGAGAGAACAGGGGTCCTTATAAATAAATCCATATATCCACAGAGTGACACTGAAGGCTACATAATGAGGATGGAACAGTGCTTATTTGATTGACAGACAGTCTCTGGATGGAGCAGTTTCACATTTCTTTTTCTTCAGATATGGAAAGTAGGAAGATTCATACTAAGACTTTTTCAAACCACGGAAAAACATCTCGGCCTGTTCAGCAATGATCACATGGGGGATGGGTGGGGGCGTGGGGGGGGTGTCGGCTGAAGATGGCACTGGGATCTTCTCATTGGGCAAGTCAGAACTCACTGTACCCAATTGGTGTCGAGGACCGTACTTGACAGCAGCATATTGGGAAGATTTTTGCGGGTTTGTTGTAGAAAGGTGGACGTAACGTATAATAATAAACTGTTACAGATAATAAATACATTCGGTTTCCTGTAGTGTCGCTATTCAGCTCTATTGAAATATGGTTAAACCTAGAAAATAAAAAAGGAGGAATAGTTCAGTTCTTAGTAGACCATGAGATACCTCAAACTGGCCCTTTTTGCTCCCTTATGCAGTCTAAACAACACTCCGCCTTGGTGGCCATTTTCCTCCAGCCTTGTGGGAAAAAAAAGCGGCATATAAATAGTAGCCGTGGCAACCGCACGTACTCTCTCCTGGGATTTGATGACAGAGTCGAGTTCAGAAAAACCTCGGAGAATTCACTTCAGCCCTCAACCTCTGCAGACAAGAGAAAGAAACGACAAAGTGAGAGGGGGAGAGAGAAGAGAAAATGCAAAGTAATGCCTAAGGCCTGATTTATACCTACATTCGCGTGGCAGCGTTGTACCCCTAAAATAGCGGATCTACAAGCTCACAACGTTGTGAGCTTGTAGACTGGCTATTTAGGTGTGCGACACGATGCGCAATTAAATATAAATCAGGCGTGAGAGCAAACAGCAGTCAGATCATGTAGGGTTATTTGAATTTCAGATATGAGTCTAGACAAAGAAATGGGGGGAAAGGTGTGCCTGTTGAGCATTTGTTGATACTTTACTCTGAAGATTATGGGACATTATGAATTCAAGTCAAGAGGTTTCAGGGGCAATAGCATGCAATTCAGCTATTTCCCTGCCTGTTGAAACCTCTGTGTTGCTGACAGGGAAGAAAATGGGTTTTCCCCAAATGAGAATCTGGAAAAAAAAACACCAAATATGGACTTAATTTGCTAACCAGATATATGCTATAACAAGTTGGGTGTGCTCTGTACATCCACATTGCCCTTGAGCCTATACCAGAGTAAACAGAGAGTGTGGGAGCCGCCTGTCCGTGCCATATCACTTGGAGACAATATTTAACCTTTGAGTGCATGTTAAGAGACTGCTGCTTGGCTACCTAGGGTCAACAAGCCAGGAAACCTGGGCAACGAGCTTAGCAAAGTCTACATATCTCCCAGTGACTTTCTTTAGATACGTTTGGTGTTTGAAGGCACAACTGTAGAGTACGTTTTTTTTATGGGCTTGCATGTCATGTTAATGTCCTCACCCTGCTGTAGCAGCATTGTTAATTTGTTTACTGGGAAACATCATGGTTTCGGAATTTTGCTGACAAGCTACAAGCGTATCACTGTAGTACGCAGTTCATAACATTTGTATTTAATCTTGTTATGTTAGCTGTGGTCACACAAGCCTTTGTCATTTTAATCTGAATCAATCCGATGTACAGTACAGTAGCACTAAATAAAATTAATGATCAGAGGTGACCTATCTATATGCTTCACAGTAAGCAATCAGAAAGGTTTCTGACTAATCTAACACTCCACCTTGAGAAACCTTTTGAAAAACATGGACCTGCGTTGAGTGCTTTGGCAGATTGTAGCATTATTGGTTCACTAGTCACTACCTTGCTTTCTACTTAAGTGTTTTAATCAGAATGTACTAATCCTGCAGTTGTTAAACAGAAGCAGGTGAGCCCAGACAAAGTTTACAGCAGGTGCCCCATATCAAAACACATCGCCAATGTGTACTTGAACCCATTAAGACCTGAGGCGATTCTTAAAAATGTTTTCTAAATCCTAACAGTTTTTTGAAAAAAAAACATTTTTTCCCCAAAGTTTATCAAAAATAGCAGATCTACAAGCTCATAGCGTGGCACTCGGTGCCACGCTATGAGCTTGTATATCTGCTATTTTTGAATAGCCAAAGAAATCTAAAGTGACACAGATGCGTTCCAGGTCTTCTTAATGTAGAGGTGATTTTTCTTCTAATCATGCAAGTCACGGATGTCTAGTACAGACTAGGGAGTTGCGTGTGAACATGCGCAAAAAGAGTATAGATATTTGCTCTATTGCTCTGCTACGGTGTAGACTAATGGGGATCTTAACAAACAATAAACATTAGAAAGTAACTGGGAGGAGCGTTTTCATTCATCATGATTTTCACTATGATCGAAACGAAATTTACGTTCAATTCAGTGAATCAAAATTAAAAGCAGGATCGCGATTCTTTCTGTTAATCATGCATGCACAGGTCCAAGGGAAGCCACAAGGCTGTTAATATGTAAACTTTTTATTATTCTAGATTCTCATTTGTTATTTATAAATGTTATAATTCAAATAAATGTTACTTATTGAGTGTTTTTCTTTACAAATCAAGACTCAATAGCATAAATGAATAATGATATGGCCATCAGTGCTGAAAGAAATTACGTTTTAAACATCAAAAATCGAATAGGATCAAAATTTAGTTTAAAAAAAGATGGATTAGGCAAATCGTGACACCCCAAGTTGTCATGTCCGTCAGACTTCATCTGTCGAATGGATTATAAAAGATCATGGAGTAGAATAATCTTCAACTGGCTGATGTTTTCAGTCTAGCAGATGTACAATAATCACTCAGTCTAATCAGATATTTAAACACTGCATGCATCTGTGTCTTAACTATGCCTCTGAAAAAACACTTACAGGTAAAGCAACACACACTGTAAGACATCTATGAAATTGAAATTAAATGTGCATTATTAGGACGGACCTACGTTTCACAGTGGGAGAGCAGTGAGGTAACCTCAGGGCCCATGTGACCCACGGCCTTGGCGGCCTCCAGGATGGCCCTGCGGTACATCCCTTTCTTCTTGCGATTAAAGTGTGACCTGAAGAGCTCTCTGAAGGGAGACAGTTTGGCGACGGACAGTTGGGAGGTGGTGGGCGAGCCGAACCATGCCACCTTAGCCTCGGGCCACTGGCCCTCGCAGCTCGCCGTCTCCTGCTTGCGGCTGCCGCTGATATTAAGTACGCGTGCGGGCCACCAGGGGAAACCGTGGATCTTTCCCCACACAATGTCTCCCACCGCCACCGCGTGGCCCTCCTCTGTCACACACTTGGTCATACTGCGCGTGTGCAGCCGTACTGTGATCGGTGGCACCGTCTTGCAGACGTCCTGCGACGAGGGCACAGAGGATGAGGACACAGAGATGTCCTCCCCGGGCGCCAGGTCGCACAGCTCAGGAGAGGTGCCGTCCGAGCTGCAGGACTTGGACTCGTCCAGGCTGTCGCTGCTGCACACGGACAAGCTGGAGGAGTCTGCCTTGCGCTTGCGAAAGTTGATGAGCAGGGTCAGGTCGCCGTGGCCCCCGTCGGCCTCCTCCACTGAACTCTCCGACCACAGATCTAGGGAGTTCTTCCCCTCCCCTGAGTCCTCCGAGTGGGGGAGGCAGGGGCCTGGCGCCCGGGGGCTCCCGACAAGTCCGGCCTCGTACTCCTCACCGTCCCTCTGAGGTGGCCTCAAGCGGATCTTTGGTGAGGGCAGACCCTGGCCCAAGGTGGTGAAGGGCCTGGTCAGTTTGAGTTTAGGAATGGACACCGTGAGGCCCGACCTAGTGGCATCCAGGATGTGCCGCTGCTCCTTGGTGGGCTCGGCAGGCACCTTGCCGTTCTCCCCAAAGCCATTTTGCACCAGCTGCTTGGGACAGAATGGCTTGACCGAGCCGTGGACCCGTGCGGGGATCTTAATGACCTCCCCCTTGCCCTGCGGCGTGCTGTAGGAGATCTTTATGACAGGACTGTGAGGGATCACATCGCCACCGGGGAACTTCTCCCCCTCAGCCTCTCCTCGCTTTTCCTTCCTGAGGCGTTTGCTGTCAAAGCCTGTGCCGTTCTCTCGCCTCTTGGCGGCCCTCCGGAGCATGGCCTCTTTCTTCGCAACCTTGGCAGAACTGTCCTTGGCCTCGTCGCCATCACTCTGGGGCGCATTCTCCTTCCTGGAGGCCTTGGTGTTGCTCATGCCGTCTTTGCTGTCCTCGTCGCTGTTGTTCAGCGTGTTTTTGCACTTTTCACACAGCACCTGCCGCGGCCGCAGGCGGATGGTGCTCATAGTCATGCGGCCAGGCTCCCGAGTTCGCCTCTTCCTTCTCTTAATTGGTCGCGGAGGGGGCTGAGGTACCCATTGGCTGTAACTGTGACGCACCCATAAGGGCCGAGGGAAGGGGGCTCCTTCAAAATAAGGAGGGTAAGGATTCTGTCCAGCTGGCACTGGCGTGGGCACGGGGCATGGAAGAGGTGTATCATTTTCAGGAAGCGTATTTTCATCCTTTGGTCTGTAGGAAGGGTGACTTGGAAATTCTGAAACTGGCTCCTCGCTCAGAACTTCATGGATTTCACAAGCCGGTGTGGGTATGGGGTAATCCCTTTGTTGCGTTGTGACATCTGGTAGACAGAACAGCCCGGTCCTATGATGGAGGAAGAAAACAAACAAACCAAACAACAATAATCAGAAACTAAATAGCAATAGGCCATTCACTGCAATATTAGGATGAAGCTCACAAGACAGCAAACTGGTCACACAAACATTCTGGTTATGCATGACAGGCATTTCTCAAATTCTTTAGTTAAGCGATTTCCTCCACAAGGAAATTGTTGTTCTGCACTTCTTGCATCTGACCCTGCTGAAACACTTTGGGCCACATAATCCAAATCAACCTCCTAATGTTGCAACCAACTAAAACATACATTTTAGTGGCAAAGCTGCTCAAAATCATTCCTGACAGGGGAGAAACCCTACTTTTCTATTTTCTTTTGTTCTGACTGGGCACACTGTCACTGTGGCACATTGCTCTCTTTCACGATCACCTGTATGCTGACTGCTGGGAATTATTTTTATGTAGTATTTATGCCAATTCCTAATCCCCCCCCCCCCCCCCCCCTCCCATCAGGTGTATAGTCCCTGTCACGGATTACCCCTAATTACCCCTACAGCTGGTCTTAGGGAGGGTAGACAACCACGTGTATCCTCTGCTCCGATACACATTAATCGGCAGCTGCTTCCTTTCACCTGATAGTGAGTAGTTTCACCGAGAGGCCTTAATGCATGCGGAGGAACACGCTATACATATCTCAGTAAAGCACCCTGTTTAACACAGGTGTCCTGACCAACCTGTAGGAGTCACTAGTGCAGACACAGAGATCACCCTCCCCAACTGGCTTCCCATGCGCGTACACAGGGGCCAATTTTGTTTGTTGGAGTGGGCACAGTGGGCAGTCAAGCGCCGGATGTACTGTGGAGGATTCAAATCCCAGTCTCCACGGTGGTTGGCAAGAACTTTACCCCTGTGCCACCCGGACACCCATGCTGAGCATTCTTTAAATGCATGTGTGTGGTTTGGGACACACAGCAGCAGTCTGGCTGTTAGTCTACATTGCTGCCAGAGGCATACTTTACGTATTTGTTTAAAGAAAAAAGAAAGCTAGTTTGATCTGTGTCTGCTTATAGCATGTTCCTCCAGTGTGGGACGAGTGGGACCTGCAGACTAGTCCCATGGAATAATGACCCTCTGAAGTGGTTCGGCAGGCAAGCAGTAGCAACATGGCTGTGTTGCTGTTTAGTCAAGTGACTGCAGACAAAGAGGCTACAGGATGCCCAGGAGCAGCCCCCCCCCTACACACGTGTGTGTGTGTGTGTGTGTGTGTGTGTGTGTGTGTGTGTGTGTGTGTGTGTGTGTGTGTGTGTGTGTGTGTGTGTGTGTGTGTGTGTGTGTGTGTGTGTGTGTGTGTGTCAAACACACACACACACACACACACACACACACACACACACACACAGACACACACACACACACCTGACTGAACAACAACAATCTCATGAATCACTTGGGATTTGGAGATGTACGGAGAGAGCCAGGAGATTTCAGTTTGTTTTCCCCAACCACGTCTACTGTGGGCCTGTGTGTCATGACTTTATTAATTAGGTCACATTTGGGGAGCACATTTCCTGCCCCCAACAGATTAGTAATTGGCAGGCACCTCTCAATAATAGTCTCACTGTGAGACTCGCTCTGAGACCTTTTTCATGTGTCTCTAAAAGCAGGCGAAACTGGCCATGGCCATGATTGACACAGCGCAGAAGGGGCTGTTTGTGACGAAGGACAGAGAGTCCTGGGCCAGTCACGAAACAAGGACACAGCACTTGTATTGCCCGGCCGTTGACTCAATATACTGTTGCCATTTCATGTTGTGTACACTACAACTAAATGCGAAGATCGGACCGAACGATATGCCAAAAATGGTGACATGAAAACCTGCAGGAGACAATGACGGGAAACCTATCTCATGTACAGAAAAGGAAGAGGCAGTCAAATTCTGTCAGTGACGAGGCCTAAAATATAGGCCTGTTTAAAGTTATTCATAGGCCTGTTTCCTTCATTTAGAAAGGGTTATTCCCAGGACGGCCCCTGCTCTCACATGAAAAACCATCTAAGCATACTAAAGAGGAAAGCTGGGCAGATTCTGCACATCTAAAAATAGGCTAAACCCAGTGGCTTTGAAGGTGCACTATACTAAGAGGAACACCAAGGCTAATACATGTGACTGTATTTGTGGTGTGACACACACTGAAGAGGTGTAAAGAATACCTAAAATAAATCAATAATGACAATGATTGATAATGACAATGGCTTTAATAAGAAACTCATGACTATGAGCTTGATCACAATAGTGGTGATGTCTTGTACCAAGAAAGATCTCCCTGAAGTCAGACAAAGCCCATGATAGCCACTAGATCTGACTGGATGCCTCAGGAAAGGGTATATTGTTTAACATTCAATTAAAAGTGTTCCCTTTTCTTGCAATGTCCCTTCTTTGCCCATTGCTTATAAGGTTCAACTATGCCTGGGTCTGTGGTTTATTTCTACTCCATTTAGCAGCTGTAAATCAATATAATGTGAATTGTGACATGGTATATAAAGGGAGATGATATGCAATGTATGCAATTTAAAAACAATCTGGATGGATGAATAAATAAAACAAAGGCATATGTGATGCACAGTGGTATTCAGACAAGGCCTATATTTTATGTTGTAGCTGGTCTGAAACTCTGAATTTGATTTGGCTAACAATGAGCTATAGATGAACTCAATGACATTGGCTATTGTTCAGTGAAGTCAGTGAAATGTATATTTATAGAGGGCCACTGGCTTCACTAGTACTATACAACACTTGCATAGTATTGTACATTTGCCTGTGACTAAATGTTTCAATGAATTAAATACACAGGACCCCAATGGAAACAAGCCATAGTGCTTTCTTGGGTTCAAGCCTTTTGGCATTGCATTTGTATTACACTCACTGTACTTTCTGTGCTTGTTTTGGCAAACTGTTAATTATGTATTCAGTCGAACACCCTCGCAATGACACTTTTTTTTTGTTTAAAATCGCATAATTGACTAAAATGTGAATGTATTCCATAGACAGGGTAGCTTTTCTGTTAGCCAACCTAGCTATAGCAGGTTGGCTAACAGAAAAGCTACCCTGTCAGTTGCAATACATTTACAGTCTTTTGTATGAAGGCCCACTTAGCTAGCTAACTAGCTAGCTTTGACTTGTTAGCATCCAAGATTAGCCGTTAGCTAACGTTAGCATATTAGCCGTTTATTTTTTTATATGCAAAATAAATCCCAAGAGAATCCACTCACTTTTTCTGGCAATCAAGTAATATCCCCGTGAAGCTCCTCTCCAGATAGGTGAGAGTCACCACCAGCGTGTCGTTGAGTATCTGATCGATGGTGACAGGGACCCGAGAGCCGGCCCGCAGCTCCTCCTCGGCCACAGCAGCCTCCATGTTTTCCTGGGGTGAAGTGTCCGGCCTGGCGGTGCTCGATCCCGGCCAAGGGAGCCACGGTCGCGTCGGTCGGGCAAAAATCCTAACTCCCTTCTCTTTTTAGAGCACGGTGAGGCTACACCAGGGCATGGAATGACGCCATCATGATCGCCCCCACCACCAAGTCAATTACAACAGTTCTGTTCTAGCCACTGGTGACATCACGCACAGACAGTGTGCGAGGAGCTAAAAAGCTTTTCGAGATAAGGCCTACCCTTCTGTCTCACACTGGGAATAATGTGCTACTAGTATTCATTGAGACCAGCAATGGTGTTATGGCCTCTATATCAAAAAGCCTCAACATCTGCTAGTGAGAGAGAGTGGTCTCATGACGCCTTTCTAGACTGGTCAGCATATTCATATATCTTTCAGTAGCCTACATCTTTGTGCTTTATAACAGTGTTTTTTCCCCTCCAACCCTTTTCGTATCAAGGGCCATTGTTTATTCGGCATTTGAGCCGCGGACCACCGTTTGATGAGATTTAGGTCTCTGACCCAAAACTTGGAATATTTTGTTATCGTTGGATAAAGATTTTGTCCACAATTCCATGCTGTATTGATGTTGGTACCATTAGGAGATAATAACAGTTGATCAAAATAACAATTCTTCTACATTCTCAAATTGTTGTGTAGACTGTTGTAAATTAAGTCATGTGCATATGTTTAACAATAATTTAACTCTTGAGAGAGTACAATGAAGGGTTATTAAGAGTAAGGGTACATTTGGTTTTATTTTACACTCTCAAGAGTTAAAGATCTAATAGGGTCCATTAGGTTACCAACTCTCCATCATTTAGCTGGGGTCCACCTGAAAGCCCCTCAAGGACCACTACTGGTTAAGAACCACTAGACAGGTCAGCATATTCATATACCTCAGTCATTGTCATTTTATAGTTTGTCCCCTTTGTGCTTTATAAGGTGCTGCATAGACCCATATATTACTGTCAGAATTAACTATTTCTGTAAATATTTAATCATATTTTAAACATTATGTAAAATATGTAAATAGGCCAATACAGCACAAAAGTGACCATAATCATTTGGGTGCACCATGTTGAGTGCAATATTTTAAGTAGTTTACATGTACTCAGATTAGGTTGATAAATTCCATGTCTGGTTAAACTAAAGCCAAGATGAACAAACTGAATAGCATGCAGTGATATGTTTGTTAAGCCTACTGTAGATATTTTGCACAGTCTTAAACTGTACAAATTTGTTTGCTTAACATTGCCTTCACATTGAAAGATAGATTTAAAGATATGATAAGATGGATAAGCATATTGTCACATTTTAGAAAACACAAATCAAAACAATGTGATTGTGTAACAACCTTGAGGTTTTTACTTTAGTATTTTTGTGAATATTGTAATGGATGTGAAAGACACAGTTCAACATTCATGTTACAACATTAAAATGGCAGGCAGGACACACAGATCCTGTTCACTAACTAGGTATCTCCCATGAAGGCACTAGGCAGTGAATCGATATTCAAAATCTCTCTTCTGCTTCCTCTCCAAAAGCTCTGATTGTAGCTTCTTTGTCTGTCAATCACAAAAAAAGAGTTCAGTTCATTAAAAAAGGGGGGGGGGGGGGAAGTATATTATGGTGCATAAGGATGATTTATTTCCCCCCCTTTTTTCCCACTTTTATATGGCACAACGTACCTCTTCCATGTCTTGCTTTGCAGCTGTGATCTGCTCTTCCACTGTGCCTATAGGATGTCCACATCTCTCCTGCATCATCTGGACATGGCTTTGGATCCGCTGTTCCAGTTCCAAATCCCGGGCCGCTCTAGGAGGGTCACACAGGGTAATGGTAAAATGTCACATTTTACATTTTGAAACAATGCTGCAGTCTCATTGCTTAGGTTCAATCTGCTGCTGATGTTCTGGCTGATGGAATGGTAACCTTCTATTTAACTATTCCACATCCATATAGGGTGGTGGTGGCCTGATCATCAGGTCACCACTAGGTTAGATAGATAGATAGATAGATAGATAGATAGATAGATAGATAGATAGATAGATAGATACATAGATAGGTAGATAGATAGATAGATAGACAGATAGATAGATAGATAGATAGATAGATGCCTTTATTGATCCCGCGGGGGGAAACCAGTCGCACAGAGGCAGCACAGCAGTTAAGAGTTACAGAGTTAGAAGGTAAAGAGTAAGTAAATAAAGTACTGTCGTATACAGCAATACAAGGCAAGAAAAAGGAAAACAAGAAGCGCTGTCAAAACAGAACAACAGTATACAATAGTATAAACCTATAGGGGAGCAAGCCTGCTGGACAATTAGTTATTAAATATATAGATGAAGATTTAAATGTTTGAGGTGTTGTTTCTAGTGGTGCTTACCACATAGTATTGACAGAAATCTGGGTATTTCACTGGACAAATATGGCTCAAAAAGAACAAAGAAAATTCCTGATACCATAGATGATTGTGCTGCCTCTATCTTACCACTAGGTGTCTCTAGTGTTCCATTTCAATGGGCCACAGCACCACAGTAAATAGGTGAGTGAAGTGTGCCATTGACTTCACAATTGATCTGTGCATTTTCAGTCTGATTAGACAACGCCGTTGTCCCCATATCATCTGCACACAGTATATATGACAGTATGTACTGTGTTTCTAATTGGTGCTGAATGTTTATACAGAATTGGATAGACCAATTATTTGTTTACTAACATTGAGCCTGGACGCACAGGTGATTGTTTCACGCAATCAATTCCCAACCTGTTTCGGGGTGCACTGGTTTCAGCACACCCCAACCCCCTCTTGTGTGTGTTGGCTAGTGAGACGCGTCCTAACGAGACCTGATATAATGGGTTTCGTTGCGCGCATACTGGCTGCACGCAGCCAGTATGACGTCGTCTGTTAAGGGGTCTATATGTTTCGTCTACAACAGTGGTTCCCAAATTGTTGTCTAACTCAACAGTAAACAAACCAACATACAGTATAGGTGTATACAGGGTATCTGCACATTTCTTAAGTTACAATTTAATTACTTTTAAGACCTTTTTAACACCAAATTGGCCAAATTGTCAAATATTACATAAGAAAGAGGCAAACATTGTGAAAGTTGCCGATCTACAAGCCGTTCTACAAGCTCACAACGCCTAGCACTGCGAGGCGTTGTGAGCTTGTTCTGCTTTTTCACAATATTTATCTGTGGAACCGAGTCAAACTAAATGTAATGCCTACAAATCCAAGTGCTTGTCAGGGTGGGGGTCCCCAGTTCAAATATGATTATTTTGGGGGTTCGCGGACTGAAAAGTTTGGGAACCCTTGGTCTACAACACATCTTGCACTGTCCCTTTGCAGTGTATTCGAGGTCAGGCTGGCCCTGTGTCAGCATGCACCGTGTTACTAGCAGTGTATTCAAGGTCATGTTGGCCTTATGTCAGCAGGCACGGTTACTTTGCAGGCTGTTAATTTCTCTGACAAATGACACCAAGATAAATTCCTGAGTGTTTATTGCACGTGGCAAAATAAGTTACACTTATTCTTATTTTAAAGAAATGATTCACAGGCGTTCGGGTGGTGCAGTGGTAAAGTGCCTGCCCACCACCACGGAGGTTGTGGGTTCGAAATCCACCGTGGTGTATCCGGCTTTGTCGAGCACCTATACGAACACAATTGGCCCGTATTCGGGGGAGGGTAGCCGGGCGGGGAGGGTGATATCACTGCACGGAATCCTACAGGCTGGGGTGTCTCCTGTCAGCAGGGAGTGTTTGGCAGGAGGAGTAGAACGAAGGCTCTACAGTATGTCCTGCCGGTGGGGGCTCTTCACCGGCAGGCGAATCAGTAGGATACAACAGCAGTGATAACACACAAATGTCTGTGGGGAGGAATTAATTGGCATAAACACTAAATTGAGGCGGAAAAGGGGTAAAAAGCAACAAAAAAAATGATTCAGAAGTCACTGGGGATGTGGGCCTGTGCTGAGTCTATACTAAAGTTGCAGCCTGTAGTTGTAGCAGCCATGTGATCACCATTTACCTGGCCTCTTCAAGCTCCCTCTGGGACATAAAGGACTTCTGTATCCTCTGGGCAGGATTGTGGCCAGCATGATGTGTCTCTGAATGCTGCAGCAGAAAAAAAACTTTTATAGTATAACAACATGTGTGTGTGTGTGTGTGTGTGTGTGTGTGTGTGTGTGTGTGTGTGTGTGTTTAGTTGCTATCGGTGTATGACAGGTATTTTCAGTCAAAGTTCACATGGTTGAAGTTTGTAAAAGCACAAATATTGTGGGATATTCTGTGTGTGTGCACATAACTGCAGGTACACATATAAATACTTAACATTCACCTGTGGTTGTCTGTGTACATAATGTATCTGTGAATGTCTATTTACTTGTACTTTACTGAAGTGGCTTAACTTTGACTATATGCTGCTGGAGGATAACTGATGGTGTACTCCTGTATATTTGATGCACAGAGAACTGGGCCCATTCCCCCAAACTGCACAGTAATTAATGTTATATAAAATATTCAAATGCATTCAAAGGTTTTGCTACATCTGAAACAAACTATTCTCTGGCGGTCTCACATTTTAGCGATTGAGTTAACTTGTTGTGACAAACGCTGTACTGCTTAGTAATGACTCCTGTGTGATTTTATTTAACTAGAGGTTCGGGCCGCTATGCGGCCGGCCCTCACACGCGCACCGCCGATCCGACCAAGATGTCTGAGTCATAGTGTCGGGGGCTTTGTCAGAGTACCTGTTGTACCCGTCTGTCTGTGTCCCTTTTATGCCCATTATGGAGATCTCTGTATCTGTCTGTCTTCGTGTGTCCCTTTTATGCCCATATATGGAGTGCCCTGATGTCATATTATGAAATCAGGCACCACACTCCCTCAAACCCTTGCCAGATGTCAAGTCGGTTGGTCCCATACAGTATATGCATATGACCATGGGCATAGCGGTCAGATCTGTAGCTCAGTACAACCGGATCTCCATATATGCCTATATACGGTATGGGTATATCTATAGTTATAGTTATGTCTGAGTCATAGTGACATGCCTATATATGGGTGGTTTTGTTTATGGTTATGTCTGAGTCAGAGTGACGGGGCCGTAGCCAATTTTAATATAGGATAGGATGATTTATACTTGTTCCAGAGCTTGTTTGTGTTTTCTCGCTCATAATAATGTGTTGGTTTCTCATAATAGTGGCAGTGGTGGCGAGGGAAATCCTTCAGATCATTTGGCCTTGGGGAATTCTAATACGTTTTACAAATATAAATACAGATATATGAATTTGCACGGAATGCCCACGTAGCAAAATGGCCCAGTTCCCTTGCATTCCACTCCATCACTACTCTCTGTTGTTGCCTCAGACATAATAATGTTCAACTGAGTATATCTGGGTGTCAAGAATTGAAACACATAAATAGTCCTTAGCGTAATCTATATCTTCTCTTGTGCCAATTCTAATATCCACTCTTCATGAGCTAAGTCAAATGTGTTATATCTTATACAGTACATTTCTTTGTTAGTATGGTTGGCCATACAGAGGTGGTGCTATGCTACCCCCTTGTGTTTAGTAAGTGCACTCCAAAAACATTTAAGCGATGTTGAAATTTGGTAGTTGCAGTTTGCATATCCGGTCTAGAGTGGAGAGCAAACAAATTGAACTAAATTTCCACTCCTATCAGAGAGTGCACAAGCTTCAGTGAGAGTGCACCATTATGGCTCAAGGCAAACCAATGTGATCATTGTATGGAACCAACTGTTCTTTAACATGGAACATGATCTATATAGCTAATAAACAAACAAACATATACAAATAAAATAATGTAAATAATAAAGAGCAGAGGCACAGTTTAGATAAGCTCACGTACTTCCTCTCTCCTGTGTCTTTCATGTCTCTCCTTCTTGAGCTCCAAGACCTTCCTGTCTTGCTGCATCACCTTTGTATGTTTGCGCCATTCCTGAAGAAACTCCTCGTCTCTATGGAAAAAGAACGATCAGTCAGGATGCATGGATATCAGTGCATTAGAATGCAATTGGGTCTCATCATAAAGATCCAGCACATAATATTGATCCCTGACTTTCTGGCAGTTCATCAAATGCCAATTAGACACAATACACCCCTTGGAGTTTCTTTCTCCACTCTGGCATTGCGTGTACACAGTAAAATCATCAGGATTTTATAGTGTAGGATAAATATTGTGTGCAATTCTAACACGACTAACTAACACGATTCAGCGATGATTAATAATGTCAACGTGCAGTTGATTGAGTACTGTATGCACTGAAATAAGATTTATACAGACAACTCCAGACACTTACTTTCTTTTCTGTTCCAAAATAGCCTGTTTCACTTTCAGCTCTTTCATCGCAGCCAGTCTCCTTTCCTCTGACCTCATGCCGTGCTGGATGTCAAATGGGTGGCGCTCGGGAATTATGTTGGCCCTTGTAATCTCTTTTTTTCTGACAAGTAAATCGAAACAAAATGCTTTATTTTTTATTGTTCACTAGAGCTCCAAGTCCCTGTGGAGGAGAGGCTGGGAGAATTTTTATGACTACAATAGCTCTCCTCTGCCGAGAATATCATTAAAGAAGTTCTATGTTATCCGTGTCCAAACATCTCCCCTCGCAAACAAATCCCAAACCTCAGCACTAAAGTTCTCAATTGAATCAAAACACATTTACCACCCTCCAACTGTAGATAAATCTATCATTATGTGTTCACTTAATTTGATCACTCCAGGAGGACGATATGATAGGGAACTTGGGGGGAATGTGTAATGTTGCAAATAGCGCTGTTTGTTTTTCCAAACAGGCTGAACACTCAAAACGACCTTGTTAATTACAATACTTGTTTTGTATATACAGTACACTGTACTATAAATTATCAGTAGAGATGCAAATTGATTATACAAATGAGATGAACCAGGGGGGGAGGGACAATCTCAGCCAGGAAATTGTTATTCACAGCACATGCACATCAGAACCACACACCATACATTCACCATGTTTGTGTATCTCAGCAAATCATATTTTCTTCCACTTTTACTATAAATATTTACCTACCTTTGGATAATGGCCAGGGGATTTGACTCACGGTTTCCATCACCCTGTGCTGCCCTGGGCTGCTGTGCTGAGGGTAGAATGGATTCTCCATAGCCCAACTCGGCTCTGTCCATGAGAATCATCCTGTGTTTGAGATCCCTGAACTTCTGGAGTTCATTTTCATCCACAGCCTCCTCACTCAGGTCCATGCTGGACCCCACCAGCTCTGATAACTGGAGTTTTTCCACAAGGGGCATGTCTGCCAGAAAAACAACAGGACAGCTTCCAATCACACCCAGGGGTACGTTAGAGGAAGAAACCACACTTTTTTGGGAGCTAGAGGACACTGGCTATGACCTGCCTATAGTTTTACGAATTGATAAGTGTCTACAAATAATTGATTTCCCAACAAGACAGGTTTACCACTTATATTTAGAGAAAGAGAGGGGGGGGGGGCTTTACAAGCCTCAGAGATGCAGAATAGGCCACATTACCCTCTGCAATTGTGAAAAGTCGTGCACTGGTAACAGATCATTCACTGAGTAGACGTGACAACATTCTCAACACATACTCACACCTACACATAATGATCACACATTCAGAATATATATTTAAGAACTGGTTATCTGTACTGTATGTCTGGTGTCTGAGTGCATGTTATGCAGTGTCCGATTGCACTATTGTGAGTTCTGTATGCACTTATCTTTCCAGTAGTCCTGTATTCATTGTTAATTATTAAGTGGATGTCACAGGTGCCACGGCAAATTCCTTAAATATTATTCCATACATAACCTTACATGGCATTGAAGTGCTTTCTGCTTCTGAACTATTTGTACAATATGATGAGTGATGCTGAAATAGGGTAAACATATTGTATAAATTGCCAGCATTGACAGGTTGATGGCAAAACAGAATGTAAAGCTGTAGTGAACAGAAGCCTCGCAAGTCTACTGTGACAGGTCAATCACTAAGGATATGCTCTGAGGAAATAAAAAGAGTCCAATGAATGTTGGTGCATTTATGTAGACCTAGTGCTGAGCACACCACACGCAACAAGCTCAGAGATTGCTCCCCAGGGAAGAGGGGCCTCTTTTTTTTTATAACCTTGTAGACAATAAGATAAATGGGCCGACTGTGGCGTTTGTCTTTTCTCAATGTGCAACAGCAGCTCTTCCTGTCTCTGCCTGCTCATGAATTTATACTTTGTCTTACCATGGTGTTGTTCCTCACAAATAGTAGATCTACATGTGCACACCGTATAGCATTACAACACATTGTGAGCTTGTAGATCAGCTTTTTTTGGCGAGTGACACCATCTTACCACAAAGTATAAACCAGGCTAAGATGATTAGCTATGGACAGTGCTTGAAGACAGAGAACACCCATTAGGAGCCCACAGGTGATCGATCATTTTCATCTGGCTAAAATAATTGCAGTGTTGTATAGCAGCAGGGGAAAGGGGGGGGGGGGTCAGGCGACTGGCATGCACTGTCTCCAAGGGAACAGAATCACACCACTGAAGTGGAACCAGGGCAACAAGCTATTTTTGTGACCACCCTCCCTTTTCTTATGCTAAAGGAGCAGATGTCTAGGACGCATACAGAGGCCACGTGCATACCCAACGCTGCATCGTACAAGTTCGGGTGAGAGATTTTCATTTCATTCACCTGAATGAGATTTCCATACGTGTACTGATCGCTCAGCCATAGCACTCCTCAAGAACTGCAGAATGCTCTGGACCCCCTCCTGCACAATGACCGGTGGTGGGAACCTGATGGGGCAATTCCTCAGGTTCAGAGCTTTCAGGGTCATCACATTACCTAGGAAGTGGAAAAAAATATGTATTATTACCTCGTTTGCTACTTTTAAAATGGCACATGGAGTAGATATAAAAGACATGTATCAATGAGCAGTACTGAAACAAAGAAAACAATAAAAAAAACAATATTAGTTTGAATCAGATATGAGGTGAAATCACTACAGGTAGAGGTGACTGAACTTAACTCACCCAGCTCCAGTGGAAGTTCAGAAATAGGATTTCCTTCCAGCAGCAATGTTTTCAGAGATCTGAATGAACCATTTAGAGAGATTAAATCAATACAGTAGATTTACTTACGTAAATGAGTAGTAGAGCTAAGTGGCAGAATTTCCCATTTTTTGCAAGAAACAAATAAACATATATATATATTAACCTTCTTCGGATCTCAAATGATCTTTGATTACACACTTTTACAGTTCTTGAGGTAGTGTTAAGTTATTTTGAAAGCAGATACTAAATGGTTGAACCCTCCTTTAAGAGAGCAGCAAGACTCCTAATGACGCTTTTCCACTGGACGCTCAACTCGACTCTACTCGCTTTTGGTACCAGGTACTTTGTTTTCCACTGCAGATACTACTCTCTCAGTGTACCTGGTCATCATAGCAACATCCAACCCACAAGTCTGTAGGAGAGCACCAAAGGACAATAGTGAATTGTCTGGAAATGGCCTCTATACAGTCCAATATTTTTTTTAAATTATTGATTCATTTCACATTGGCTAGTTTAGAATCTTGTTAACAATGTTCGGGAGCTTCCATACAGTTCTAAGGGAATTGTGGCTAAATTATACAATGCTAGTGATGATTGTCTTTGACCAATCAGTAGTCCAAAACGTCCACTCACTTTTTTTCACCATGTCACTTTATTTCACTTTGTAATTAAATATATTTATATTTGCAACCAAAAAGCCTCAACCTTCTTCTGTTAGTGTGAAAGCCTTATCTGTTGTTTATGGACTTGAATGCTGGCCACTCGCACCTGGTACTAGCTTTGGTAAGCCATGAGTTTTTAGAGCGCAAACTTTTCTACTTTATTGCCTTTGGTATCGCCTCAGCTCGCTTGGAACCTCGATGGAGGTGATACCCAAATAAGTATCAGATACCATGTACTATCCACAACTTTTTCCAGATGGCAAACCAAAAAAGGCAAGTCGAGTCGAGTCAAGTGGAAAGTTTGGCCAAGGGGTAGCTCTAGAGGAAAGGCTATGGGGTCAACAAAATCAGTAGGGTTCATTCTCTTGGGTGCATGAAGTTTCACATGAAATTCCATGGTAATCCAGCCAGTAGTTTGGAGATATCTTGTTTGGGACCAGTGTTGAAAGAAATAATGAGTTTGCCTATATCAAATACTCTGCAGGTGACACAGAAACACTGACCTTTGAAGACAAGCAGTAGATAAGAAACAGGTCTGGAATAACAATACAATATCACATGTTATTTTTTAAAAAGGGAAAAGGAGTGGTTTACCTGAGAAAACCAATTTTCATAGGAAGGGATGAAATGTGATTATTTCTGAGGTCCAGCCATACCAGGTTGGGCAAACTGGTGAACATCGAATCTGGGAGAGTGACTATCTGATTGCCTTCAAGATATAAATTCTGACATAAAAAAAAGTGATATATAATTTATGATCCAGTGAAGAAAAATACTTAGAAATTCAAATATATATTGTACGATAATAACAATAACATCTACTATTAACAGCCAATTGATATCACAACAGGTGGGGAGAAGTATAGATCAATGAATGAAGTTCAAACTGACCTTTAGCGAGCCATTTTTCAAAATACTTTCTGCAACGTCTTTCAACTTTGTTCTGCTTAAAAACACTGTCTCTGGTGCAACACATTTCTCAGGTGGCAGGTGAAGTGTCTGGGAATTTACAACACTGTCCTCACAATCAAGGCTCAAATGCAGATCAGGAGCTTCTTCTGTCTGTGGGAAGGACATTGCAGATATGATATTTGTGATGCAGCAGTATAATGTATTATCAGTGGTGTAAAGTAACTAAGTACATGTACTCAAGTACTGTACTTAAGTACACTTTTCAGTACTTTTACTTCTACTCAACGACATCTCAAAGGCAAATAATGTACTTTTTACTCCACTACAATTATTAGAAACCTTTGGTTACTAGTTACTTAAGTTTGTAGGTTTTGATTATTATTACAAAACATCCATTAATCACTTCGAAGTTCCGCCCTATATATACTTGAGCTATTTGAAAATAGACGATCTACAAGCTCACAACGCGTTGCGTGAGCTTGTAGATCTGCTATTTTCAAAAGATTTGTATGAATCGGAAAACAAATTTGTTACTCAAGTAAATGTTTTATACCAAACTTGTACATTAGGGTATTGATACTTTTACTTGTAACAAATAAGGTGAGTAGGCTACTTCATATTATGAATTTTCATCATTCCGTGTCCATTTGTCAAGTGTCATTTTCAGTCATATCAGCTCCCACAGTGCCTAGAGCTAATACAATGAAATGTGTTTAACCAAGAGCTCTGAGACTCAGAGTCTGAGTCAAAATATATGTTATAATAATATTCAGGTAACAATCTTTCCCAGACATTTCAAGTTCCAGACATCCAAAAAGAATCACACTGCATTATTGTGTGTCCCCTTAAACTCGTCACTAATGTATTGCTCGATCATCTAGCTCAGGAGTCTTCAACAGGGGTCCGGGACCCTTAGGGGGTTCTCAGAGTTACAACAGGGGGGCCGCCAAATCTTTATGTGATAAATTCTTTTTACCACTTAGAATACCTATTCCGAGGGGAACATTAGCCGAAAATAGCAGATCTACAAACTCACAACACCTTGCGCTGTGAGGCGTTGTGTGCTTAAATCGGCTATTTTTTGGCAAAGAGGTTTGGTGTAGAGGGAGGGAAAAGAGCAGATCAAGTACAGAGCCAACGCCAACGGTCAAGTTTTAAGTATTGAGGGTTTCAGTGGTTAAATGTCTGAAATAAACAAAAAACATGAATTCACATAACACTGATAGTTGATGAAGCTATCTATGAAATCTATGAAAAGGTTTAATCTGCAACACTATTGTATCGGCTTGGGCTGAATAGCTTGCCTATGCTAATCAACACAATAGAAAGTAAACTACAGTAAGTAAGATTTATTGAGGTACAAGTACAACGCAACAACTCATTCATAAAGACTAAAGAGTGTGCTTAACCATGTCATTACTTTTAAAAACAACTCTCAATATGAACTAAAACGTAAATTGAATCGTCGATTTTTTTTTTTTTACCATCCTACGAGAGGTGTCGTATCCATTAGTAACCAACGCAACATCAACTACGGCGCTCGTCAACTGTCAAACAGTGCGAGCACGAATCCACTAAAGTTTACGAAGTAACACTACGCTTGTTGTGTGCATTATGTTCTCATTGTATGATTTCTTTCTTTTAAAATTTGGAAAATTCAAATGTTTATTTTAATCGGCAAAAACTGTTACAATCTAAATGACTGTGAATACCCTATCTATCACCTGGGCCTCTTAAGGCTGTGAATTTGTACTTCCATGTACTGTTATGTACTGTCATGTACTGTTCTCATGTCTTACTAAATAAAGTACATCAATCAATCAATCAGGCGATGGAGCAACGCGACATGAGTGGGTCAGGGGAATACAAGAACGATCACCCCAAAACACAGTCGCCCCGAGACAAATCTGGTGACCTCGGAACGGTCGCCAGCAGGTATTCCTAAACGTAACCTCAATAAAACTATGCCTAAACCTAACCTTATTCCTAAACGTAACCTCAGCAAAACCATGCCTAAGCCTAAATGTATTTCTAAACTTAACCTCAGTAAAATTATGCCTAAACTCTAAATGTATTCCTAATCCTCAGTAAAACAAATACAAGAACCTGGGCAAGCGGTCCACGGGAAAAAGAAATGGGGGTGAGCGTGTTTTGGGGCGAGTCTTCCGGTTACCGGCCAGGGACATAAAGCGTTAAAAGCCCTTTCCTCTCAATGAGCAGCAGGCACCACCCACCCATCTTCTAATGAGATTCCTAATGTCTAAATCCACTGAGGTAATACGGACCACAGCCCCACTTCCTCTAGTAGTAGCCGAGTACAGTGGGCGGTTGAAAAGCTGCAGACAGTGTGTGTGTATGATATGATATGATCGTGTGATCCTGGGCTCTCCTCTGGTCTTGGATCTTGACATGCACGACAGTGTGAGTCTCTGGCAAACAACTGTCACACTCAGCTCCGACCGCTCCGACAACATAAGTCACTTGGTTGGCTGGTTATTACGGAAGAAGAGAAATCACCACCGAGTGTCTTTCTACCTCTCTCTCTCTCTCTCTCCCCCGATCTCTCTTTATCTAAAAACAGCTTTTTGTTATCCCCAAAAATATCCGGTAGTTGGTGTAACATTACGGGTTCTTCTCGCGTCGTACGGTGCGTAAAATGAGAGGAGAATAATTGACAACGCGATGTATCTGATCAACGTTTGATCAACGTGTCCATCCAGTCCAGCCACACAGAACACACCGCTGTAGTTTTTTTCCTTCCAAGGGGAAAAGGAATGCAATCTGAGCTCGCATCGATGTTTCAATGGAGCAAGTGGAAGAAGAGGATGGGCTCGAACAGTTCTTCAAAGAGACCCGTGTTCGACGAGAAGGAAGATGGTAAGTAAATACTATAAATTATAGGCAAATGGAGATGTTTGATGCGCAGATTGATCACGCGATGACCAAAATCACAACATTATGACTTCAACTGTTTTGTGAGTTGCAGTGGTGGAAAAAGTACTCACATTTTTTTACTTAAGTAAAAGTAGCAATATTGCAATATAGGAATACCCCGTTACAAGTAAAAGTCTGGAATTAAAACTGTACTTGAGTAAAAGTACAAAAGTATTGGTATCAAAATGTACCAAAAGTAAAAGTACTCATTAGTCATTATGCAAAATGTCTATTTCAAGTTTTCAACAACGAAAACAAAAATATATATTTTTTAAATAGCAGGGCTGGAGTGGCTAATGTATGTTTTGTAATAATAATCAACATCTATTAAGTAACTTGTAACTAAAGTTTTCAAATAATTGTAGTGGAGTAATGAGTACAATATTTGCTCCCGAGATGTAGTGCAGTAGAAGTAGAAAAATACCTCAAAACTATACTATAGTACAGTACTTGAGTAAATGTACTTAGTTACTATCCACCACTGCGCAGTGATCACCACAGAATGACCATTTCCACAACATTATGACTTCCACTGTCTGAGTTGTACAAGTTCATATAAGCGAGAGAATGGAGCAAATAATGACTAGCTGTTCTGACCAGGGGAGTTCAGGCTGATGGCTGAATAAACCATTAGCCTCACAGCTTGTTATGTCTAGGCAGAGCTCGGGGGTGTGGCGCTCAACTTTCTACTGAATAGACACTCTGCAACGTTTTTTCAGGCCAAGGACCCCTTAGCTCAGTGGTTCTCAAACCTTTTCATGTCAAGGACCCCCAAATTGACACTTGTCAGCCCGCGGACCCCCATTTGAAAAAATATGCCAGATATGATCCACATATGAGAAGATTTTTATGGCTCTAGCAGTGATTCTCAACCATTTTAATTCCAAGGACCCCCAGTTTGACATGCATTAGGCTACGGACCCCCCATTTAATAACATTTCTATCTCTGGGACCCCAATTTATATTGTAAAATCAATGTTAATTTAACATGTTAATTTAACTCTGAGAGTGTACAAATGGAACCATGGTTCCATTTGTACACTCTCAGAGTTACAGACCCATAAGGGTCCATTTGGTTAACTATCCATCATTTGGGAAACCCTGGGAAAAACACACACACACACACACACACACACACACACACACACACACACACACACACACACACACACACACACACACACACACGTAGAATGCAGTGATTTCAGCCATATTACAGATATTAATAGAACAAATAGCGGGGAGCACAGACATGGAGAATGCATGGATGATTGCTTGAGCTCTTTAATATGTGCCATTGAAGACATTGAGTTGCCTAATTGCATAATTAAGGAAAGATTAGTGCCATGCAGGGCAGTAATAATTCATTCATTGATAGCTATCATTGTATGGGAAATAATCCTATTGTAGGCTATACGAAATATTCTTGGCACTGATTCAAAATGTTCTTTAAGGGTGGTGTAAGTGATTATTGTTTTGTTTTTAATTACAATGAGTGTAATAGCTCTATTCTCTTAACAACCATAGAGAGTGTTCGGTAACAGGGGTCTTCCCGGATCTCCAGCTCTTTAATAAGCAGAAAACACATGTTCTGGTCAGGATATCAATTTCATCCAACCAGGAGAGAAAACTCATACAGGATACCGGATAGACAAAATTGGAACTGGAACACACGCTAATAAATGGTATTTGTGGAGTTCTCTCTGATTAAATATATAATATCATTATTGGTGACCCACCTGAAAATGTATTTTCGATTTATTGGAGAGACAGGGAGACTTCCTGTTACTGATACTGAACAAAAACTTTATAGCAATGATTACAATCAGAATATAGAGCTTTAACTTTTTAACAATAAGCGTATTGTTTTGTTAAAACAAAACGCTTACAGCACCTTATCTAGGTAAAATTACTTCTTTCTCAAGTTTCTTGAGTTATTTTAAATGACAGATGATGACACTTACAGACATCAGTGAATGAGGTCAGCTCACAGCAGAGTTGTGATCTATTGTGTGTGTGTGTGTGTGTGTGTGTGTGTGTGTGTGTGTGTGTGTGTGTGTGTGTGTGTGTGTGTGTGTGTGTGTGTGTGTGTGTGTGTGTGTGTGTGTGTGTGTGTGTGAGAGTCAGTGAGTGAGTGCACTATGTGTCCATATGTCAATGCCTAGGCTACTGTATGTAGCACACATGCGTAGGCCAACATCTATTGACAAGGGTGACCTATTTAGGCAGTTTATGGATGTCTTGACGTCTAAACAAAGTGTCCTGCAGCGCAACTAATTATTCCTGATACATTCTGGGGGGGGGGGGACAGCAGCAAGGAGTTGCCTCTCAGGTTTTATGCAGTCTGCTTTTATCCTCCTAGCAGTCATTATCAGAAGGAAAGCTTAGTAGCCAGGGAGTGAGTGCATTCAGGCACAGAGATGCTCTAGGCGAGGCCTTCTGGTTTCTTACCACTTGTACTGATTAATGGAGAAACCTTGAACCATGGGGCTGAATTGCTCAAGGCTGAGATGGCTTATTTCTATCCTATACCCATGCTGAGTGAGAAGAAGGCGGCCATATCATCTTCATTATGTTTCTCCTTTATGTCTATTTTCAGGGTAATTTTCATAACCTCATATCAGAGATACGATGCAAGTGCCACTTGTGCATGATCTGTGAGAGTCGGCGAGACCCTAATAATCAGCCTAAACTTGTCTGCATCTCTCTTTCCCTGCCTTGCCAAGAGTTGATGCATTTGATCATCATTATCATTATGGTCCAGGACTCGTCCTTATGACCACCATTATAACAGTTTGGTGCATATATTAATGGTGGCCATCATGTTCTTGGGTGCAAGCCAAGGTGTCATTTGATTGAGTTGCTCTATCATTATTGTAACTAAGGCAGCACAGAACTGCAGTCCTATAGTAAAGAATGCAGTGATATAATAAAGTGTATAATAAAATAAGGTGCAAAGTAGTTGGGGGGGATATATGACTCACACAGACTTTTCAATGTTCAGGTAATTTTCTCTTCGCGGGTCACACTGAACACCTTGCAGCTGTTACACTAGCTTTAGTGCTCTCTTGCTGTGTAAGGGAGCCTCTTCTTCTCATAGCCGCTGCATATTTTTGAAGCGCTGCTCCAGCGGTGATAACAGAAGCTCGGCACACTATTGTGTACTGCATTGTGGATGCTGAGCCTGTTTGTTGCAGACTGTTGATGGCTCTCGCCTGACAGGTCTCTAGGAAATAGTATCTCTTTGGCTTCTTGGAAAACAGCATATGGCCTACATTAGGCAGTAATATTAGAGCAGCATTTGGCCCGAAAGGCTGCAAACACAATCAAGTGGTCAGGTCAGTGTCCATGCATGGCTGCCAAAAGGTTTCTTTGTAGCAGATTGTACGATTAGCAGAAAAGGCCAGGGAATTGATTCACGGGCACATCCTTCCTGTGCATCAGCAGCATGCTGCTTTTTCCAACAACACTCTTAACCACTAATGCCCTTTTTATACTTAGTATTGCATAGAAATAGCTGATCTACAAGCTCACAATGCTGCATAATATATCGCTATTGTTGAAATAATTCAATTCTATTGTATTTTTGATGCAGGTTGAAAGTGGTTAACATTGTCCAGGGAGGCGAATTAGCGGTAGCTACGAGTTGAATTCAAAGAACACATAGATTCTTATTCTATTTTGTATCTTACTCTACTACTTTACCAGGAGGTAACTAGACATTGTGTGAGGGATTTGCAGGTGAATTTTGGAAACTGCCAACCATTGTGGCCTGGATGAAAGGCTTCATGATGACACCCATGATGATGGTGTTGTTGTTGTTGAATGCAATGATGTAATGACTATGACTGTGGCAGCGGGACGCATCCAGAACCATGCCACCTCACATGAGCTTTACTCGACCACAACCATGTCAACACATTGGATGCAGACCTATAGGTATATAGCCTAACTATGGGCCAAGCCCTGAAGACAAATGGAGCACTCTTTTCTTTTACCAGACCTCCTCTGAACTTGAAACGGCAAGAGCACATTTCAGAGTGAATCACCACAGTGTTGTGGCCAGTGCAGAATTGAAAAATGCCAGTGTCTTAATTGAGCGTGCTCATGCAGCATACATTGGTTACCTCATATTTTACAGACAAAGCATTGGTTGTCTGTGTGCCTGTGTCTGTTCGTTGGCATGCTTGCTGTCATGCACTTTGCATGCTCAAGCACTTGTACATGCGAATGCCTGCAAGGTAATGCTAAGTATCGTACTGTAGGGATGCTGAGAGCAGATTTGGTCAAGGATAAAGACAGACACAGAGGGAGATGGCTGAATGCACAAACGGAATACAGAGTCCCTCACTTTCTTTCATCTTTGCTCTTGGCTCTCAATTTCTTTCCCTCCCTGTATTCAACTGAGCTCTACGTCTGCCTGCAGCTACTGGCTTCCATCTGCTGAGGACTACCATAAGCACCCATACAAGTAATGCAATATGTGGGTGATAATATCGTGGTCATAGTGCCGTGTCATCTGATCCCTGAGGGAGGTTGCAGTTTAAGTTCTGGAGCACTATCATAGAGTGTTTTGCTCTTCTCAAATGTACAATTTCTCATGTAAACCAATTTGGAATTATTTATAGTTCATATATATTATCTAACTATATAAATGGCGACCAACTTCCGCACCCTCGGTGTCCACACCCCACAGCTCTGTTATCGACTAAACAACGCACCGCCAGACCACATGTCGCCAACTGACTCGCCACGCCGGCCGCGCTGAATTTACGCCTCGCGTAGGGGACATCTCACTGCTCAATACACCTTTTCCACCGCGCAACATAATTAATTCTACTCACCAAATGTCGGACAAAACGGAAGGGGAGGCAGCTTCGTACCGTTTACCGTGCGCACGACCTCATCACCACAACTGCACGCAGCCGCTGCGGGGTTTTTTTCCTTTTTTTCCAAACTTTTTTTTTGGTCACCATTTTCTCCAGGCACCATTTCTGGTGTAACGTCGGGTGTTTCTTTTCACCAGCCAATCACCTTTCACGTTGCCACGTCCGTTGCCACGTCGCGCTGACGTACGCTAAACAAGCGCTGCCGTGCGCACAATGCAAACGAGCCCAAAGGCGCGCCAAAATCAGCCGACCATTGCTTAGACACAAAGTCAGACCTGGCAACGCAGCCTACGCCAATCATGTGTGAGAGATCTA
Organism: Gymnoscopelus microlampas; assembly: GCF_963454915.1. NCBI lineage: Eukaryota > Metazoa > Chordata > Actinopteri > Myctophiformes > Myctophidae > Gymnoscopelus > Gymnoscopelus microlampas. The sequence goes on from NC_139950.1 coordinate 21,620,114, forward strand.
CAAGCTATGGGCCAGAGACGCCACCGTATCTTAGCAACAACTACAGCGCTCACTCTCATTGGTCGTGTCACGCTAAGAGCAGTCTCCAGACAATGGCATCGCAGACAGCTTGCTGTTACTGCTGTAGCCATCACAGGCAGTTGCAGCACGACGGACAGGGCGCTGTGATAGCTGCCATGTCGCTAACGCTAACCTGGTTGTCATGCCTGCAGCGGCTGTGCAATCACTTTGTCAACAATGCACGTTCGTGTGGTGAATGTCTATATTGCTGCTCAGTTCGTCCATTGTAGATGGTGTATGTTTGTGTGTGTCTTCTGGAGAACTATGTCGCTCCACAGCAACTACAGTAACTAACGTAATGGCAGGACCGCCCCGTGCAACAGATGTTAGGCTGCATTATGGTCATGTAGTCATTTCAGATAATTTCGCTCCGATTACAGCAGTGTTTATCAACCCTTTCACGCCGCCCCCCCCCCCCCCGTACTTGATCTGGGACCCCCCCATTCTGTTTGACTCCGTTCCACAAGTAAATATTGTGAAAATAGCCGATCTACAAGCTCGAAACGCCTCACGTTCAGAGGCTTTGTAAGCTTGGAGATCGGCTATTTTCTACATGATTGCCTCTTTCTTACATTCTTTGCCAATGTGGCCCATGTTTTCATAGCATAGTTTATTGACTACTTCTGTTGCAGAAATGGCCATTTCCTTTACTTTCGGTTTTTTATTGTCTCCGCCAGGCCGAAAGGCATGGCGCAACACTATGTTTCACCCCCTGTCCGTCCGTCTGTGATAGCTAATCTCTCACATCGTTGACTTGATCGCAGCAAAATAACAGCCCGATGTGGAGAGTCAGTGAGAGCTGGATAAACGACGTAAAATGTGTCAAAAGGAGTCTGTACGGCTGTCGATAAATGAACACATGACGTTGGTGGGAGAGCAGATATTGTGTCTTTTGGACAAACAGCAGCGTGGTGCTGATGTTTGTTGTGTGAAGCAGCTTAATGTCAGAGTGTTTGTGTTGGAGCGCCTCAGTGCGGCTGCAGAGTTCATGTGCAACCTCTTCCAGAGAGACACAGAGACACTAGAAACTCTGCTGGGTAAAAAAAACACTGCTGGGCATTGACTTTCCTATGGACATTGATCTACACACTGCAGGTATATCTGCTACACACACAACATCAAACTACACACTGCAGGTATGATGCAGCGTTTGCATTACAGCCAGCATGCCAGCGTAGTTCCCATATGGTTTCAAGGTGGGCTAAACCATATGGACCCCATGTCAGCAATGTCAGCGGCATCCACTTCAGTCCCAACTGCGATGCCCATGCAGGCTATAAGTAGCTTCTACCTGGCCCTTAGGTGGGCCCCAACTAGCCATGTTTATGTGGGACCAAGGCGGGTCCTAACTGGGTTTGCCCATGCAGGCTTTAACTGGGTTCTACCTGGGCCCTAGGTGTACCCTAACCAACCACAGTGCAGTGCCCATCGCTCCAATTGTTGTGACGTCAGGGCTCTCAATACTGCACATTGGTGGAGGAGGAGGGGCCGCAGGGCGACCGCACACATCGCTCAACCAATCGTAGCCCACGGATGTTTCCTCTGTGGATTTACAATCTGCCCCTCTATGCCACATATCATCCGCACTACAGGGTCTTCACTGACCGAGCCACGGCCCCACTGACCCTCATGACGCTACGCCACTTAAACGTGCGGCAGCATGCGCTGGGTTGGCAGGTTTGCACAGCCTGCGCCAGAAACAAGCAACCACCTTCATGAAAAAAAAAAAAAACCCGAAATGGTCCGCAATGTTCCAGGGGTGTCCCCGCGCGTCCCAACACTCCACAGGGGGTCAGTGGACCATCAGGGGGTCCGCGGACCCCCTGTGGACCCCCTGAAACATAACAAATATTATTTCTTCAAATTTTTTCCTTTTTCAAAAAAAAATTTCCACAGTTTCACTCCGGCGATTTGGGTCCCCCAATATACACACGGCTGGGCCCCGTGCGCGGCTGGGGTTGAGGGGGGCGTAGCCCCCCGAAACTCTAGTTTAATATATGATGCAATTTGATTTTTTTTCCAACCAATGACATAACAACTGCAGTCTCTCAAAAATATTATTTCTTTTTAAATGTATTTACTTTTGGTTGAATTTTGAATTATAAATCATTTTGCAGTCAGTTGGCGTCAAATTTTTTGGAACAAATCCCTTTAGCTGCTCTGTGTACTCGTGTAGAGTACAGCCCCTCTGAAAGGCAAGTGACACTCTCTGGAATACACTTTTAGTCTGCCTCTCCAATCCGTGTAACCTTGTTTGCTTCTGGTAATGCTGAGAAGATGACAGTTGTAGCAGTGCTTGTGTCAGAGCAAAGGTGTCATCAAGGAGATCAACTCAGCTGGGTGCTGAGATGAAAACAGAGAGGAAAGGTCGCTTGCTTGCTTGTGTCTGTGACTGTGTGTGTGTACACGTGCTTGTGCATGTGTGTTATTCTGTTTGTGTGTGGTTATATGTGTATGTCATAGGCTTGGGCGGTATCAAGGTAGTACAGTATAGGATATTTAGAAATCCCAAAGTATGATTTCCAGATTCACTTTTGGAATCGTGAACATTTTGCCACATATAACCTAACTTGATCTTCAGAAGACTTTTCTTCTGAAGAATTATTTTATAACCGCATAATTTTGCTCAACTGCCATTCTGTCACCACCACTCACATTCTGCATATGAGTACTTTTACTTTTTGTATATTTTGGTGCCAATACTTTTGTACTTCTACTCAAGTAAAATATTGAATACAGAACTTTAACTTGTGACAGAATATTTCTACATTTTGGTACTACTACATTTACTCGAGTGCTTCTTCCACCACTGATTTTTATAACACAAATACCATCATACGTATAGCAGCCTATCAGGGTGAAATGTCAGGAAGGTATGAAAAAGGAGATGCTGCCCAAGCCTAGTGCGCTGCCCCTTGCTGGGAGGAAGGATTAGGACACATGGAATGCAACTGATGTGGGCCCAGAAGGTTGTCATAAGCCCAGTGTGGATGCTCTCACACCTGCTTACTCTTTCATTTTTTTGTGGCAGTATATTTTATGTCCTTCCTCCTTCTCTCAGGGACGGAACAGACTGTGCTTCACTGTCTGTCATAAACCCTTACATTACAAGTCATCGTTTGGGTTTCATAACAGACGCATGCAGTGAATCAGACACTGCACTCTCAGTAGAAGTATAATTTCAATTTGTGTTTGGCAACACAGTAAACTTACTCCTCAACATAGAACACGTGTGTGTGTGCGTGTGTGTGTGCGTGTGCGTGTGCGTGTGCGTGTGCGTGTGTGTGTGTGTGTGTGTGTGTGTGTGTGTGTGTGTGTGTGTGTGTGTGTGTGCGTATAGTATATACATTATATAAATAAATGTAAACCTTGCACAAGTGTAGCTTAATGAAGCGCTGGATGTAGTTGGATGTCATATGTGTGATAGCTACTTGGCAGAGGGACAAGAAAACCCCCGCTTAGCCAATTCCCTTGGGAAACCCGTGTGAAACTGTAAGCACGATCACAGTGAGCTGAGAAACAGATCAAGACGGGTGAAAGGGAAAGAATGAAGATGTACGTTGATCCCAGATAATTGAATCAACAGGAGCCATTTCACAAATTCCACATATAAACTCTAGGTAATATTGTAAATGTATGTAAATGCTAGTTGTAAATTCCCTGATTAATACCCATATGAGTGTGATGTGTACTGTATTTGTGTGTTGCATGCATGCAAAGTACATGTGTGTGCATGTGAGTGTTCAAAGTGAAGTCCTCAGAGACAGTGAGAGAACCTCATCCTGTCATTTTTCTCCAGCCGGCTGAAACCACTTAAAAATAATAATATATATATATATATATATATATATATATATATTTGTGTGTGTGTGTGTTTGTGTGCGTGCATGCATGTATAACCTCCCTTTATATTTTCCTACATAATGGAAATATGTTCATTATGGTAACTTATTAGAGCCTGCTTCATACTGCATTCATGCATTTCGATGTTTGATAGGATCATTTCTGTGTCAGTCCTTTATAGTGCACAGGCTTAGATCTTGATATCAAGAAAATAAGATGTAGATATTTCAGTGTGTTCTGTGCACGGGTCCCTGGCATGGAAGCATCTTTTTGAGAATTGTATTGTAGGCAGGCTGGCAAGGTGAAGAGTTTACATGTCCGTATGAATGAAGATGGAGAAGATGGAGAGAAGAGCACAAGCTCTTATGATGTGTTTTGAAGTGGATGAAGTTGGAGAAGATGGACAAAATCCACCCACAACTACTAACACATACAAGCTAATGATGCTGAAGGAGAATCATTTCTTTGGTGTAATTAACAACATCCAATCTCAAAACTCTGAAATGGTTATAAATGGATGGTTTGTGATGGATGAACTGCATTCAAAATTCCTGTGTTGTGCTCTTTTATGTTGATATGCCACTGAAATGCAGCGATGCTACATGGTGAAAAATTAGTGTCCTCACAAACAAAAAGTGTCTGTGTCAAACCGTGCAATCAGTACAATCAGTACAATGTACTTTTACTTTTGATCCTTAATACATTTTAACACCAGATGCTTTTCTTAAGTACATATGAAGTGAGCTACTTTAACACTTTAAACCAAGTGATTTTCTTAGGGATGACTTACGGATGACTCGCCAAACATTACATTTACGCGCTTTTGGGTTCCTGTAGCAGTGTCTTGACTGCAAATGCAGTAGGTGTTCATTTGGGATCCTGAGTGAGTCATTAACATTCCTCCATTGTATCATTATGTCTATCACAATGTCTATCACAGTGGATATGTTACATTTTATTCTTATCTGTTAATGGTTGATCAACCATTAAGCTTCAGGTTAGAGTCGTCCTGTACAACCAACCATCTAATAAAAAATCTTTACATTAAATTTTACATTGGAAATGAAATATGTTCCAGCGGCCACAAGAAAGCTCCACTGGGGCCAGATTTGGCCCGCGGGCCACCAGTTGAATATCACTGTGCTAGGCCAGTGGTTCTCAGGCCGCGACACCCAAAACAATCATATTTGAGCTGGGTACCCCCCACCCTGACAAGCACATGGAATTGTAGGGGTTGAGGCATTACATTTAGTTTGACTCAGTTCCACAGATAACAATATTGTGAAAATAGCAGAGCTACAAGCTCACAACGGCCCGTAACGCGAGGCGTTGAGAGCTTGTAGATAGGCTATATTCACAATTTTTGCCTCTCTCTTATATTAGTTGACAATTTAGCCAATGTTTGACCAGTTTTTATAGTAGGCTAGTTTGTTGATTCATTTTGATGCAGTAATTGTCTTTCTTTCTTGTCTTTTTCTCTCTTTTTTTTAATTGTCACTTCACTGTCATCTGGGGACCCCCCTGGGGGTCCCGACCCACAAGTTGAGAACCACTGCGCTAGGCTATCAGAGCCCCATTTTTATTATTATATACTATACTATACTGTGTGTATATATATATGGTACATTCTTCCACCTGACCTTCACTTACATTTATTATTGGCCTACTGCTGCTTATTGTCGCTGTTACTCCATTGCTTTTTTCCTTTGACATTCACTGGCATAATGTTCTTATTTGCCTTTGCTTCTGCTGTATTGCTTTGTTCATTTAACTTGTACAGCACGTTGGTCAACCACGGCTGTTTTAAATGTTATTTATAACTACACATGGCTCTCTACACAGGGCTCTCTCGTACAATAGATCAATGAGACTTCTCCGGTATGAATAAAGATTAAGTTTGATTTGGTGTGAACTAGGGCAATGCCCATTGGTAACACACGCCCCTCGGTTATGCAATACCCGTTGTATCCGATCAACTCCCTGGTGAGAAGTCGGTTAGATCAGCGGTTCTCCAAAAATATCTATATAAATCCACAAATCCCCATATATGGAGATTCCATAATACTGACTTCATAGACTGGCTCCCTGGTAGTATCATAGGATCCTCACTGAGTATTCGGTCTCTATAAAGGCATGGAATCTGTGTGTAGCACTGAGGACCCGAGTTGGGCGATCAAAGTTGTGGAGTGTGGAGACACTGATGTTCCTTTTATATTATATAATTTATAACCACTGAAAGTCTTGGTAGTTGGTACACAGTTTACAGATGAAAGGTTTTTCTCCAGTGTGAATACGCTGATGCATCTTCAGAATATGTAACCGACTGAAACTCTTGTCACACTGTTTCTCCAGTGTGGAATACGCTGGTGTCTCCTCAGCCTACCTAATTTGTTTTAAACTCTTATCACACTGTTTATAGTAGAAAGGTCTTTCTCCAGTGTGGACATGCTGGTGTGTCCTCAGGTTACTTAACACACTGATAACTTTTGTCATGCTGTTTACAGTGGAAAGGTTTTTCTCCAGTGTGGATACGCTGGTGCTTCTCCAGGGCATCAAAGTGACTGAAACGCTTCTCACATTGTTTACAATAGAAAGGCTTTTCTCCAGCTGTGGACACGCTGGTGTCTGTTCAGGTGACCTGACTGATAGAAACTCTTGTTACATTGCTTGCAGTGGAAAGGTTTTGCTCCATTGTGGACAGGACACGCTGTTGTGTGTTCAGGAAACTTAATTTGTACTTGAAAACTCTTCTCACACTGGTTACAGATGTGGGGTTTCTCTCCTGTGTAAGTCAGATGATGTGTCTGGTTGAGTTAAAGTCTCAGTCTGTTGGTGATAGTAAGATCTTTGTTGGTTGGTCTGTGTCTCCTTGTCTCTGACATTGAGATGAATTGGACGCCTAAAGGCATTTTCACGCCTTATAAAACTGGTGTAGATGCTGCACCGTGGCGGATTTGAACCGTTTCCATTGAAGCAGTCCAAGCACTGAGATATTTCAAGTCCTCGACTTTTTGTTGTTGTTCATATTTATTCACAAAAACAATGAGAAAACGGCTTTTGATCAACACTTTGTGACAAACATTACTGTCAACAAGGAACTACTAAGGAATGGTTACTAAGTCCCTCTGGGATTTTCTTACAGTGTTGGGAGATTTGGATCAAAATACAAGTTGCTGCCTGCAACCATGTTTATTACTGTTTGACATGATGAGATCCTTAAGCATTGAGGTCACTCGACTCGTGTTGGCAGTTCAGCCTGCGGTGGCAATTTATTTATGCTGATTGGTCAGTTGCTTTGTAATCCCGAGGGACCACAGAGCTATCCAATCAGCACAAGCTTATCACCCTCTCGGTTCTTCTACCATTCCACTCACCCATGGCAAATAAAGGATGGGTATGTGACAACTACTTATGAGTTGCCCATTTATATTATACTTAATAGGCTATTTAAAGTAGTTGATAACATCCCATTATTATTAGTTGACTATAATGTATTTAATCCGAGATAAATCGTGTCACAATGGAAGGTTTGAACGTTTTCCAGTGACATGATGTGAATTCACTTTCATTTTATTATGGCCAGCCTAAGATTGAATATTGTCTTCTAGAGGTTATTCGTATCTCTAAAAGAATTAGGTCAAAGGAAAGGTGACTTTGTTCACCACACCAGTGCAGAAGACAGGACAGGATGGGCGTCATTTGGCCTGGCCCTTTGATGTCTGAATATCATATACCACCCGCCACCACACTACCTCTGGTACAACTGAGCTCATTTGCAGTGCCAGAGGGCTCGTCACACTTGCTGTGTGGTGGCACGTGCCCGGACACACGCACGTCGCACGCATTCACTCACACGCACGCACGCATTCTTGACTCTCATTCTTGAAATACCCACTGAATGGCCTGTGCTATGTGACACCATCAAAGCTGACAGTGGCTCCACCCTTCAAGCTGCCCATTGGTCCCCCAGGGAGCGCACAGCAAACCATCCACCTCCACTACTCGGATCATAGGGGTGTAAAAATACAGCAGCCTCATGCAGGTGGCCAAAGGTTTCAGTTGTTTTGATTAAATGGCTAGTCTGGCAGCCAGAAGTTGGTAATCATGTTGGTGTTTTCAGTTGGGCCAAATTAAAGTGCATACCCAAAAAGCAAACCCATATGTTGTTGCTGTCGGGCAGAAACCTTGTCGTGTCGTGTGTCCAAAACCGTTACTTTTAATGAAATAGAAAAAAGGACCTGTGTTCCAATGGATGTAGTTATAGTCACAAGCTCTTTAGTCTTGTTAATACTTTTCATTGGTTCAGTATCTATAAAACTCATAGACAGACACACTTAACCACTTTCTCTCTTCAATACTTTTCTGAAATAGCAAAAATAGCTGATTTACAAGCTCACAACGCGTCGTCACATCACGAGTCTCGACTCATTGTAAGCTTATAGATCGGCTATTTTCACTACTTTTGCACGGCACTCTTGCTCAACGAAGTAGGGCATCAATTTAAAAAAATATTAATAGTTGAAATATGGAGATGGAGATACAAGGTTTCTGCCTGACAATGACGATATACAACAGGAGGGCTTGTCCTAAATACTTGCGAGGGCTAATAGAAGTCAGGTGTATCTGGGCCAGAACACAAAGTGTCCTACCGTTGCCCCAAAACAGAGCTACTGAGGAGAGATAACTAGGCCACTGCATCCATTTCCTCACTCTTAAAATACATCTTAAAAATTTGGTATCACACACAACCACATTTAATTATCTATCTGCTTTAACCACTTTCAACCTGGCGTCCCTATTTTGGCGATGTCATTATAGGTGAAAGTTTTCAGAATATTTCCAAAACGGCGTAAACAGCTGATCCACAAGCTCAACGTGTCGTGATGTGAGTTATATTCACTATTTTTGAAATAGGGCTTGTTGTGTGGTTACGTAAGTGCCTTTTCACTGCAAGCAGTTTACCATGGCATGCTTCATCACTTCCTCCTGTCACTCTTCTGAAACCCTTTCCTCCCACCACCTCTGCCCTGCTCCACTCAATATAGCTCCTTGATGCATCACTCTGTGGCCTGTCGAAAGGTTAATGTGGCACTTTAACCCTGGAGCAAGATCTATTTCTCTACCAGAATGTGTCAACGCCCTGTGGTGTGTGGATCCAGCGGGAGGAAGGGTGTATGCAGGGACACAGAGAAGCAATGATGGTGATGGGCCAGTGGTGACGATAATGATCAAGCCCTTCCATAACATTACCTTCAGTGGTGTTGTAGCAGTTGGCCTGGTTTCATAGGGCTTCTTCCCTGAGGTGGTCATAATGACCCTATAGGCTAGGATGTCCAGTGAACCCATTGCTGTTTTTACAGGCGTAATTTAACACTGATATTGGCCAGACACGATGCAGGCAAGACAATCTCTCTTTGTGTCTGGCCGGTGGGATAATAGAACATGGACAGTTTAGTATACCACGAATACCATGAATCACATTGAATTAATTAGGTCAGCCCATTCTGTGCACATGTACAGTATGTATATTTTTTACCCAGCAATTATTTTTCATGGGTGAGGGGAGTGATAAAAGGGAATGCAAGGGGGTGATAAAGTTGATTAATATTATTATTGATCGATAAACAAACACTGATTGGCCAACTGCTCAAGCCATATATTTCCTAGGGATCATATGGCATCTGTTATCAGCGCAGCTAGATTGTCCATGTTGAACTGAATCTCCCTGCGTAAGGAACTCTGATATGTCAAACATACATGACACGTGGCCGCCTGACACGGTTGCTGTGGATGGTTTGGTAGAATTCATGGCTGAGGAGACACCGGCCGCAAAGGAATCAAAACAAAGAGCGGAAAACAGACCTTAAATAGTTCACAAAATGGTGAGGCACATGAGCCAACACTGGACTATGACAAAATGGTTGGAATTGGGAATCACTGTGGGACTATATATACACCCATTTTGTTTATTGGAGTTTGTTTACACTAATCTGTCAGCAGTGTTTAGCGGCTTCGCTGACCAAGGAATTAAAATGTTTTAATGAAAGTTTGCATGTTTATGCAAACTTTTTATGTTTGGCTGTTGAATTCATGGGATCTCAAGCGTTGCATTTGAACTGGTGAATCTTTAAATATTTAATAATGCAATGCATTCCCTCATATTGAAAAACTATTATGCTGGCCGCCAAAGCAGGGTTTCTGGTGAAAACAATAAATGATAGCATGCATATGATGCCTGAACTCGGTTAGATAAGAAGACAGTATACATGGTCTAGTAGATGCTGTGGCAGCGTTGCGACACGGCACAAACACAGCACAACAACATACACACACATTGCCATGGTAACCTCAGAAGTTTTCAGTGTTTTTTGGACGCTATAGTGTGCACAACGTTATGTGAGGGTCCCCCATGCTGTGGTGCAGTATTATCTTCTGGAGTGTGTTCCCTCTCGCTTCCTGTGCACGCTCTCAGCATCTTGACAACCTGACAGTTGCCTATGGCGACCTATAGTGCCATCGTCGTGTAGAGGTCCAATTTAACCATCTCCCTTTCCCTACTCAGCAGTGCAGCTCCTTGTTTGTGAAGATTATACTATAAAGTTTGTGCAGTTTCATGCCTTACTGAAATTTACAGCTGATGTTTGAATGCATATGCCCAGACACGTGAATGTCATTGTCATGGATAAATCAGTATCAATTCAGTCGATTTAGTTTGTGCTGCATACTTGAATAAAGCTGGCAAACTGTGTGTGTATTGCTGTTAGTCATATGGACTGCTGACAATGCACAACGCTCTGCCAGCAGTCATTTGGCACCGGCATTGAAGGCAAAACTTTTAATAGTTGGCTTCTTGAAAAAGCTAGGCAGTACCATATGATTTAATTTATAAGGGTACCTTAAAGAAATGTTACAGACTCTGTTTTTTAATCTGACAGAGTGCTAAGCTAATAAATCTGGCTGATAGAGGGAAGAGGGGGAGGATGAGCAAAAACGGCATGGATTGCTCATGGGTTGAGAGAAGACTTAATTGCAAAGTGTGTGAAAAGGTAATAGTGTAAAATGAAGAGAGGCAGATGTGTGGTTATCTCTGAGAGGGTGACCTACACACATGATTAGACATGGGGAAACATGATTACCAGCCCGATTTCCCTGTCCATTTGAGTCTCAGAATCAACTTTAATGTCTTATAACATGATTACCGGTGTAGAAGAGTGGGTGAAATTCTTTTTTCCCCTCAACATTGCAGTTACAGGACGATTTAGTATGAGGAAAGAGAGAATAGAGAAGAAAGGAACACAGAACAAGTCAAATAACAGGAAGGCACAGTCAAATCAAATACACAAAGTCAAATATACAAAAAGTGCACAATTAAAAAATGATCAGTGGATAGATGGCACTACGGAAGGCAGAAATGCTTCTTGTGCAAACTTATGGAAAACAGATCCTGTCTGAGGAATATAATCATTCAGGATGCAGATGCTAAAATAATTGGCCTGACGGCGCAGGTAAGAAGAAAAATCAATTGTTTCCATTGACCGATGCTGAGATACCCAATAAAAGTTTTGTGATGGATGCACACATCTCTGATCTGTGCCCTCTATTGATCTTCTTACAAACACCAGCAGTTCAAGCGCAGTCTGATGTGATTGGCAACTCTAGTAACTGGGTAGCAGGGAAGAAAGGATATGAATCACATGCCTCACTGGTTGTTTTCAAATGTCATTTGTCGCTTTTGGGTAGAAACCTGTCCAAAAGCGTTACTTTTCAGGAAATGAAAAAAGAATAACCTGTGTTCCAATGCATGCAGTGTAGTTATTATTTACACACAAGCTCTTGGTAATACTTTTCATTGGTTCATTATGTATAAAACACACTTAAATTCCTGTGGGCGTGCAGAAAGAGCAGATATACAAGTTCACAAGGTGTTGTGATGCAATGCATTGTGAGCTTGTAGAACAGATATTTTAGCTACACAATTGTCTCCCTGTGGGCCGCACCTGGGCCGTGGGCCCCCTATTGGGATCCATGCATTCAGAAGAATATGAAGGGCCCTGTAGCGCTCATGAGTATTCATGAGTTTCTATTTAGTGAGCCTTCAATTAAGCTGTGTTAGACGTTCAGTGCTTCTACTGTACATACACCCCAGCTCCCACATTGTGCCATCTCCACAATGTTCTGAAAACCTAGGGATCTGTTTTGATCCACGGTTTATTATTCGATAAGCACACCAAGTCAGTTCAGTCGTGTACGTGTATACACTTTTATCTCGTTTTCCCTTGACTATTCATGCACTGTGTTCTTGCTTATGTCAAGAAGCTGTTCATCCTGAATTCCACAGTAGAATTACAAAGTAAGTCTTCCCTGTGAATGTAAACTCCCATCTCCCATCTCCCCAGTCCTGGCTTCATTTAAGTAAACACGTTGGTCATATACAGTCTTTTAATTTCAACCTAGATTAGCATACCAATTTTGGACAAAAGATTTTTAAAATTGTAAAATAATTCTTCAAGAGCAGATCTACAAGTTCACAATGTGTTGTGATGCATTGGGAGCTTGTAGATCAGCTATTTTGGATATTTTTTAAATCAGACTTAATTGTTTAATGTACATTAGTGTTTTGTTTTCTTTCCTTTTTTATTGAACTACTTGCAGCGACGGTAGGTCTTCATTTGTCACATTCAACTCTGGACCGTGTTATTGACATGCAAATCTTATAGTCCTTAAAAGGATCCCTGGCTAATATGCAAAATATGCCTTAATACATTATAATTGCCCTCTATAATTAAAATTAACAACACCTTAAATATTCTATTTATTTATAAGATAAATAAATAGAGGGACAACGCCCGGCGCAAGTTGATGTCATTTGTTCGTGTGTGGTCCAATCCTATGGAATGTATGGAATGCATGTGCTAATAAAATGTATTTAAAATATAGTTTTGATGCTCATAGTAACCGTAGGAAGTATTACGTTTTTTTTCTTTATTAAGACATGCTAATAACATTCCTTAGGGCTGGACCACACGTGGACAAATGTCATCATCAACTTGCGACGGGAGTTGTCCCGCTTGAGTAAAAGATGAACTATTTACATAAATATAACATAAATAAAATATTTAAGGTATTTTTAATTTTTTATATTAGTTATAGAGGCCAATTAGAATGTATTAAGGTGTATTTGCCTCATTAGCCAGGGATCCTTTTAAATCTACATGGAGTAATCCGAAGACCGGCCGAGCCTTTGAGGCTGCATAATCGTTTGTTTACATAACTGGTTTATATCCTTATTTATATGAGATGTCGCCTTACTGGAGGCTGGTTAGTTAGCTTCAGAAGACCAGAGCAAAGACTTGGACTTGGCTGCTTATGTGTGAGACGGACAGAGCCACTGCATCTTCAGCACTTTGGAGCTGAGTCAGGCACGTGCAGAGCATCCTCCCTCTGGTACTAATCACAAGTTCAAAAGAACATGTGAGCTTTCCCCCCCCACTGCCACCTAGTAATCTTGTAATGAGAGTCTCATCAATAGAGATCAAAGAAGATCCATGCAAGGCCAGGCTCAGGATGGTTCACGAGCATCGCTTTGGCCCAGAGCCCTCATGAAACAAAATGGTGGTGGTGGTGGTCACTTGCAAAATTGTCTCAGGTCTACAGAGAGTGATGTGTAGCGCAGTCTTCAGAGAGCCCAGTGTTTTCCAGTAGTATGTCTTCAACTACAGCCCATCATGGCATACTACTGAATACAATGAAATATTCAACAGTCATGTGGGAGAAACCGCTTGCTGTAAAGCAAAGGGCTTTTCTTTTTATTGGCCAGTCTTTGCTATGATCCTAGTTTCACCAGATCGAATGTCACACATGTGTATCGGGTGTCACATAACTCTCCTAATGTCATCATTAAAGATGCAGAAATGACACTGTGTATGCTTTTGTAAGGCTCTCTGTTCTTCAGATTCAATGTTATGCCACCAGCCACAGCCCACCAAACCCACAAAACCCACCAAGCATGCTGCATACTTGGCATATATATACTATTTAATGAAATGGTATCCTGACATCAATATCTGAAATAAACTGTCTTGTGTAATAATTGATAAACATAAGGGAATTCAATATTCAAAAAAGAAGACTACAGGCAGAGATCAGTAAAAAAAAGTCTTATAGTTAAGCTGTTTTATATCAACAACTTAAATCTTTAATAGATTTCAGCTGTATTCTACTTCTACTTTGATATGATAAATTATTCATAGAAAACACAATTTGTCAATATCTGCGCTGATATGGTTATTCTTCTGTATGTTGGGCCTCATGCCAGCTTTTCCAATTAAACTCACTAAGGTGAAATTCTCTGTGCAAAACTATAATCCTTCAAGCCTTTGTGCTGTGCAGAATATAATAAAGGGTGTTTTTGAGCTATAATACACTGGTTTAAATATAATATAGAGAATATTATATCAAGTGCCTAATATTTAAGAGAAATGCTGTTTCTGGCTAGTGTGGGATTCCTTCACATGAGGCAGGATACAGTTCAAACTAGAAAAAGTGCTCTTCGGAGCACAAGTCTCCGCCAGGTCAGGTAGATTATTCTGGCCTCCTGGTGGCGCTATAATAGGCCAATGTGAAATGGGTGCCATTTCTTCTTAGGCCTTGCACGACAATCGGACTCTGCATTCATGATGTGAGGCATTTTGTTCCAAAAATGTGGTTTGCTAAATTAGACCTGCTGGTGGCGCTATAACATGCCAATATGAAAAGTGTGGCATCTCTTCCTCGGCCTAGTGGGAATGTGTGTGTAAAATTTCACGGAAATGGCACACTGCGTTCATGATTTGAGGAATTTTGTTCAAAAGGGATCCATCCTGCAAACTTTGGAAGCCAATGTTAGCCAAGTAGGATGGAATATGAAATATCGGACAAATCCATCATGATCACATGACTATAGAGATACTGTGTACCGATGCGTGATTTTTGGACAGAATCTGAAGGAGTAAGGGCAAAAAATGTGTTTTTACAAAACTCAGCCTCCTGGTGGCGCTCTAAAAGGCATATGTGAAAAATGCAGGGCAAAGATTTTTCCTTGGCCTCTAGGGAGTGTGCGTGCAAAGTTTGACGCAGATCGGTGCAGTTATAGCTAAAAACGTGAATTGGCCTGTTATAGCGCCACCATGAGGCTGATGTGAACGTTTTCAAGTGGCATTTCTTCCTGGGCCAAGTGGGAATGTCTGTGGAAAATTTCACTGAAATCGCATGCTGCGTGCATGATTTGAGGCATTTTGTTCCAAATGAACCAATCCTGCATACTTTGGAAGACAATTTTAGCCAATCAGGATGGAATATGGAAAATCAGACAGATCCGTGTTGATCACATGGCTATAGAGATACTGTGTACAGATTTGCGTGTTTTTTGGACAAAATCTGTAGGAGTAATAGCAAAAAAATTGTTTTGCAAAGGTCGGCCTCATGGTGGCGCTATGACAGGCTAATCTGAAAAATGTGGGGCAGAGGTTCTGCTGTGGCATCCAGGGAGTGTGTGTGTGCAGTTTCACAGCGACAGGGCCAACGGTGGCAGAGATTAGCTGTTAACAGACAGAAGGACGGACACACACACACACACGGACGGACGGACGGACGGACGGACGGACGGACGGACGGACGGAGGGTAAAACATACTCTCTCGCCATGCCTTTCGGCCTGGCGGAGACAATGATAAAGCACTATTATTACTTAGTAAAGGCTACCATAATGATCACTTCCACTCATGGACCTGAGTTCTGCTAACTATGGTTGTAGATTTTGGAGCCATCACCTATACACATAATTTGTATACCATACCCATGAGCGTTTTAGTTTAGTAATCAGGCATGACATTGATTTGATTGTAGTCAAAACTATAGTATTGTTTGTTTCTGATGTTTGTGTTTGGTATATCTGACATCCTTGAAACATTGTCTCACAAAGACATTCCTTTACTATTACTACAGACATAAAGTTAAGTGTATTTGCACATTATGTCTGTTTGATCCAGATAAAAGCAGCTGCAGACATATTGAGAGAGTGTATTATTGAGACCTGTATGAAGTATCACCAGATGCAGTATAATATACAGAAGACAGAGCCAGCACCCTATCAGTTTAGGATGTGAAAACTTGAAACGCTACATATGGTGACACCAACGACTATTATTACAATGTTCTCTTTCATTTTAATGACATGGGCTCCGCTCATTTGAATGCAAGGCTCCCTATTTAATAGGACGATCAGTCAGAAGCTCGTAGACAAATAAGAAATGAAATAAGTTAACAAGTAGCTGGAATGTTTAATGTTCGTATCCGGCTGGTGGCAGGTGCCTCTGGAACACTCTGCGTGGCAAACAGTCTCCCACTGCTCTGTAGTTTTAGGTTGTATTGCATATCAAATGTTCTCCACAGACATTACTGTCTGGTATTGAGTTGCCCCCCGCCCTCTCCTTTAGCCCATTCAATCTGGGAACGCATCTCTGTCATTTTAGATGTCTTTGGCTATTCAAAAATAGCAGATATACAAGCTCATAGCGCGGCACTCTGTGCTGCGCTATAGTTAACATTTTTGCAAATCTTTGTACATTATTTTTTAAAGCGAACATTTGTAACTCAAACATTGCTTCTGGAGGTCCCTGGAACAAAATCTTTTGAGATGGGGTGTAAATC
This sequence comes from Gymnoscopelus microlampas, assembly GCF_963454915.1. Lineage (NCBI taxonomy): Eukaryota > Metazoa > Chordata > Actinopteri > Myctophiformes > Myctophidae > Gymnoscopelus > Gymnoscopelus microlampas. Next base: position 21,636,703 of record NC_139950.1, read on the forward strand.
CTAACATTTTTTTGAAAAAAACTATGTTGCTATATCAGTGGTTCTCGAAACTTTTCTCGAAAATATATATATATTCAAAGATTTGCACAAATGTTGATTTTTCAAAAATAGCAGATCTACAAGCTTGTAGTGTGTCACACGGTGCCGCGCTATGAGCTTGTACTTCTGCTATTTTTTGCAGAATAGCTAAAGTATAAAATGATGGTGATTTTATGGCTAAAATCTAAAATGACACAGATGCGTTCCCGGATTGAATGGGTTAGGATAGCACTTTGGCTCCTCCACAGTGCTGAAACCATCCCATCCCAGGTCAATACATCCCTTTCAAATAGCAGTGCGACAGTATCACCAGCCTAGTATATTGATTATGACATGAGTCTCTCCCCCATTTAGGTACAGTGTGGCCTCTTTGGGGAGCCCAGAGAAAAGTAAGCATGAAGCATGAGATGTCTCAATGATGGCCCTTGACTTACAAAGGAATGTATCAGTGCTCGGCTGATCTATAGTCCTTGGTGGTATTGCAATTAACACTACTGAAGGCTGTTTAATTCATTTCCTTGAGAACTACATTAATATTATTTTAGAGGGGTTTCTTTGCAATTGTTTGAGATTTTTGATCATAATTCTAGCAGTAGTATTAGTTCAATAACTCTTAAATTAATAGGATAAGTAACAGGACATCTTGTTTCTTTTTCTTTTTATGTTTTAGGGTTCTTGGTTTTGTCCAATTTTGTCTGATCCTTACCAAATCTGCGCTGCTACCACAGTTTAGTAGTGTCTGCACTATGAATAGGAATATCTGTACTATGAATACCTTAACCTAGTTGTTGGCTGTAGTAGTCATCCCAAACGAGACATGATGCTGCTTTAATTACACAAAGTCAGAACGTCTGAGCGCCAAGCATCTGTTAGCGGTTAATCACGATGCCAGAGCAATCTAAACCTCAGGTCCTTGTATTGCCAGTTGAACATTTCGGCAGCATCTGTGTTCTTGACACCCCTCCCCCTCCACACCCAACACTCTGCCGGGAGCAAAGACTGGGATGGTGATTAATACGGAACGTCTCATGAAAATTACATCATCTTAGTATTCATAATTAATGGCAAAATATTACTAAAGAAGCTTTACTACCGAGGAGAAATTTACACATGCTCATACATTTACACTTATTTTCAGATTTCACGTGTCCTCCCTCTCTGTGTAGGTCCCACATGTCCGTCCCAGTCCTCTAGGCTGTCGCCCATGCATGTCCTTTCAACACGGTAGATTCCTGATCCCTGAAGGATTATGACATTGTCTTTAAATCTCTAACGCCTGAGCTACAGCTGTTTGTTTGTCTATCTGCAGTGGTGGAAAGTAACCAAGTGTACATTTACTGTAAAAAAATACTTATTTTCTATCAATTACACACCCCAAGCCTTGAATTCATGGGGATTTATTTGTTTTTGTTGCATTCCTAAGCCAATAATTAGATGACCGGTGGAAAACATTCTCCATTGAGTCTCCGACCTTAGGAATGTGACAAAAACAAAATAATTCATGGGGTGTGTAATTGATAGAAAATAAGTAATTTCTTGGGTGAGCTTCTCCTTTTAAGTACTGTCATTTTTCTTTACTTGAATATTTCCTCTTTTTTTCTGTCCACCTGTGTCACTTTTATGCCCATATACAGTACTAGAGGTTCGGCCAGCTACGCAGCCCTCATACCTACGTTGCCCCGCCGAGTCTGTCGGAGGTTTTGTCAGAGTACCCGTTTTACCCGTCTGTCTGCGTCACTATTGTCATTGTGCCCAAATAGGCCTATGGAGATGTCTGTTCCTGTCTTTATACCTGTGTCCCACGACGGTGATGCGCACGCCGACTTGTGATATCACAGAGCGATGTCAGAGTGTGACATCAGTGAAACCAGAAATATGATATAACTCTGCACGCCAGAACGGTCTTCATATGAATGTTATGTTTGTGCCGTCCACCGTCCACCCAACGTCCACCCACAAGACAATTTTAATATAGGTTCACCAATTGATTTTTTTCTTTTTTTTTTATCATGAAAATGTTTGCAAATCTGAATAGATATATTTTTAAAGCGAACATTTGTAACTCAAATCTTTGCTTCTGGGGTCCCTGGAACAAAATATTTTGAGATGGGGGTCCGTGACCAAATGCATATCATTTTGGGGGTCATTGACATGAAAAAGTTTGAGAACCACTGATATTATAGCATCATATACGGTTTTCACTTTTCCGAAAACTGTTAGGAATTAGAAGACATTTGTAGATGCTTTGCCGGATTGGACGGGTTAAGATATCAATGCTAAATGGAACATGATGCTGTCGCAGCAAGCACAGACGTCACAGACCTTTAAAGTCGTTGTTCTGAGTTAGACTGTTTGAAGATTGTTTTGAAGACATTGTTATTACATCGATCGTTTTAATGTTTCACCTTTGGCATCTTGAGTAAACCTCATAATACCTGAACCCAAATAAGAGGTTATGTTTTTCTTTGACATTTAAAAGGATCATCCATGCAGCAGGCCTTTCATTTCGCCGTGACGTAACTCCCCCTGTAAAAGACGACAGCGACTTATTAGACAAAAGAGCTCTCCGTGTGCCAAGAGGCATGAGGGAGAGCACACGGTTAACCACTTAAACCCTATACTTGGTTGACCGCAGTCCCTCAGGGCTCTATGCTAGTGACTTTTATGTTTTCGCTCCAGATTACAAACATCTTTGCTGAAAACAGCAGATCTACATGCTCATAACGTGTTGTGAGCTTGTAGATCTGCTATTTTCTGCTAAAGTTTTCCCCATAATACGTATGCTGAAGTTTGTGGTAAACCTCAAATAACAATCCATCTGATAAAAAAACTCAATACAGTCATAGAAAAAAAATAATACACATCCGCAAATAAAACCAAATGTCAAAACAGCAAAAGAGTATGAGTCAAAAGATAATTACAGTGGTTTGCAATTATCATTTAATAACTTCCTCTTCCAAATCAAACATCGCAAGTCAGTAACTTCCAGCCCTCAGTTTGTTAAGATTGAACTTTCAGTGGGAAAGTAGGAAATCATTGATTACATCAATAGTAGCCGGCCGCTGGCAGGCTCTGCGGTCTGTTCCCTTAGCTCGCTCATGGCATTTGCCAGAGCGAGACCAATTGAGTGACAGCTCTGTGCCCCCACTGATTGCCACCCCACTGCCACGCCAGCCCTCACACATCCCAGGAGGCATGCTGTAGAACTGCCGCTCCAAAACACGCTTATCTCGGGCTAAGCTGCCTTCACCTAGCAGCCTTTTAAACATCGCCGTGCAGTCAGTCATACCGATTTGCTGCCGCTAGTGAAACGGGACTTGAGGACGAGATGACAAATGATTAAAAGATCTGCATTTTGATTCACGAGATGCTATCTCTCCAACTATGACCTGGTGTAAATTGTCCGCTTTGCTTGTCGGTTATTGAGCGGCGTGAATCATCCTGGCAGGTGGGGGGAGGCGCATTGTGTGACTGCAGGCCACTTAATTAGAGGGTCAGGAGGACACCACATACTGTACACACTTTAGCCCCTTGACATGGGCTCTATGCCAATATCAGCTCCCCGTTGAAGCCAATCACCCATAGTGGCTGTCGGAAGCCTATTCAGCACATCCACCATGGTGTGTCAGCAGCCTCCTGCCCTGAGCAGGCAAGATGTCACCGAGGGTGCGAGCACTCCTATCTCCTGCCATGGGAGCTCAATTTCACTCACACCACGTTTACAACAGCGTTTTGAAATAAGATGAGCAATGCAGTTGTCATAGCAGCCGGTTGAAACACTGGAGAGCCATGGGTACAGATATGAGTAAAGGTCAAAAAACAAGTCTAAATGAATAGGATAATCGTCTGGTACTGATACAGTACCTGCAACCGGTGTCTGCAATTCTGCATCAGTATTTGTGCATGTCTGTCTGTCTTTCTGTCTGTCTGTCTAGTCTGTGAACAATTAATATATTAATTTATATTCTGTATGTACAGTATATCAGCAGTCTGTATCAACAATGACTCTAAAACCAGTTTGAGATCTGTCTGTGAGGCTGACACTTTTCACTTCTACTCCTTCCGTCTCTTTCTTTACCATACTACTTTGTTGTTGTCTTCAATTCTTTCTTTTGTTATTGTTGCACAATGTTGATGAACCGAAACCAAAGAATTTGACTCTTGTGCACTTGTATGAGATGTAACGAATACAATCTTGAATCCTTTAATTCCTTTTCTTTCTACCAACTCTTCCTTCCGCTCTCCTTTCCACTGGTTTTCAATGAGCACCACTTAACCCCTGAAATGACCTGAATTAGCATGCACTTAGCCTCTGCGGTGTGTACTGTATAGTGGCAGCTAGGTAATGTTAACAGCAGAGCAGATGAATCACGCTATATGGTAATTGAAACTGCCCCTTACTCTACGTGCACACAGATAGATTGTGGAGAGCTCTCCCATTTTTGTGAATTGTAGTAAAAGGACGTTCCATCATCTTGACATCCACTGAAATAAGGCATTGTAAGCTGGGTGGACTTCATTTACAACACGCCAAAGGATCGTCTTTGAAATAGATACAGGAAGTGCTTTTACACGCAGTGTGCCCTTGCCATTCAAAATCTGTATGGAGAGAAATTATTATTGTTGACACTCAGGAAATTGAAGTCAGCATAAACATCCTTTGTATCACTGTGGCCCAGTTCACCGCGACTGAATTGGACTCTGAGCAGCTTTTCTGCAGTTTGAAATGTGCTGGCCATCCTTGCAAGACGGTGACTATTGAGCGTTTGAAGCCTCCTTGAACTCTGTCAGCCCTGTTCTACTTCCTCAATAAATCTGCCCTCAGCATGCCAGTCGGGAGCGCCTATAACAGTGAATGGATACAGGAAGCACAGTGTTCACTGTTATCTATCCACACAGCAGGGGACGATCCCATGGGGAATCCAAGCTTTCTTTCTCGCCTATTTCAGATGAGTGACTCCTTTCACCGTGTCACTTAAATAGGGGGTGGTTTTGTTTCATTTCCTAGTAGCTCCTATGACTCATGATTCAAGGAACATCTCTGTGGAAGCGAGGGGGTTTGATTGGTTGAAAATGGCTTCAGTCATGCTCTAATGAAGACCCTGGGAGATTGAAACTGAACAGCAAGGTGCTGTTTCTGGCTGATTGCTAAACAGTCCAATATAAAAAAGCGATTTGTAGACACCACAGAGGTGAATAAACGGAGAAGTAGTGAAGTACTACATACATTACATTTTGCTCGGATTTCATGACACAGTTCAGCCATAATTTACACTTTTAGGAAATAGTAAAAGGTTTCTTTGACAGAGAAAGATAAAAAGTAGCACCGTTGTTTTGTCAGCTTAATGTGAACGTTTACGTCTACAGTGCAATGTGTAAATATGTCTTCATATTCATAACAAGCCCATCACTTACGTGACTGGAAGATACCACACAAATTTGCTTCAAAGCTGAAACTCTAGACTTATTGACTCTTGAATTCTGAAATACTTTGGAGAGGTCTGATCACCAGTGGATAAACGAATAAACCATCCAGCCAAACCATTGTTTGCAGTCACTTTGTTTCATTAATCCCGGTACATTTTTGAAGATGTTTTCCGCCTTTGCTCGAAACAGGAGCATCAGTGTATTCGCCTGAGCCTGTGTACCAGGGTGCTGTACAGCCTATGAGGGGACTAATCCTAGATAATTTGTCTGGCGGTAGCAGCTAGGGGGATTTGCTTCCTTAAAGCCCATTTAGAACCGGGACAGCATCCGTGACATATGATTTTAGATTTTTGCGTTGGCTATTCAAAAATAGCAGATATATAAGCTCACAACGCGTCACTTCGTGCCGCGCTGCGTGGTAAAAAAAACTGATTGTAGAATCGTCCTCAGGTCTTAATGGGTTAAAGCCTGGCATACACTGTGCGATTTTAGAAATGTTATTTCATGTTATTACTGGCACTGTACGGGGGAATCGCCTGTGTTGTCAAGCCAAATCTCACAATTTATGTGCTCACACAGTACGGTCTGATCATCAAGCACAACCTGAGTGCACACATAGACTAGAGGGAAATTTGACTCGGTATAGTGTATGCCCAGCTTTAACCAGTACCAAGGCCATGGAGTCAATCCAGTGCTTGTGTCATCTGTGATTTGCAAAAGTGAAAATGAATGTAAGATTTATGAACACATGCTTGTAGGTGCCTGGCCCTGCTGGCAGCTGTCTGGTAAATAAAATGCAAAGAGTTCAACACTTGGGAACTGAATCTGTTTTGTTTTGTTCCATTGTGATATTTCTGTTTGAAATCTGAGCTTTAGAAATAGTTACTTTTAAGGAAGAGATAAGTGTAAGCATCGTGCCGCTGTGCTGCTGCGAGGCACTGTTGCTTTGTGACACACGCGCGCACGCACACACACACACACACACACACACACACACACACACACACACACACACACACACACACACACACACACACACACACACACACACACACACACACACACACACACACACACACACACACACACACACACACACACACACACACAGGCTTCTTTCTCTTTTAAATACTCGGTCCACATGGAGGCCTTGATACACACATAAGATACATAGCAATGGGGTGGCAGATTCCTCAGCTGACTGAAACCTCATGTTGAGCTAATAGTTGCACATCATGATTAATTACATTAACCTGAGTGATTAAACTTCTGAGATGTTTAAAAGAAACAAGACACTGGTCTAAAAACTTAACCTGAGTGATTAAACTTCTGAGATGTTTAAAAGAAACAAGACACTGGTCTAAAAACTTAGCCTGAGTGATTAAACTTCTGAGATGTTTCAAAGAAACAAGACACTGGTCTAAAAACTTAACCTGAGTGATTAAACTTCTGAGATGTTTCAAAGAAACAAGACACTGGTCTAAAAACTTAACCTGAGTGATTAAACTTCTGAGATGTTTCAAAGAAACAAGACACAAAACTATGTGGCTTCGCTGTGCAATTGAAAAGGCTTTGAGACGGTTGGCTAAAAATGGATGATCAGTTATCTGGCTAACTGGCTAGAATCCCTCTAGATATAACTAGCCAACATCTTAAAATGTGAATTGAAAACATTGTTTTGCTTTCTTTCATCCTTTACATTGGGCTACAGTGATATGGATATATCTTGAACAAATGCCTACACATTCCCAATTATGTAATGTGAGCTTTGAGGTAATGCTGATAACGTTGCATATGGAGCTTGGCTGTGGTCGCTGTAGTGGCATCAGCTAAGCTGTGTGGTTCGCTGTATGCATGTAGCAACGGGAGATGAGCTGTGAATGGCATATAGCAGAATTAGCTTAATGCTAAAGTTGCTGAGCTGTGAATGGCGTAGCAGCGTCAGCTGAGCTTTATAGTTTGCTGTACACACATGATAGCGTGAGCTGTGCTGTTATTGGTCCACTTATGTGGGGACAGAGATAAAGAGATAAATTCAACCCTGTTCTAGACGACTGGCCCCTTCGGCACCATGCCTTAAAAAAAAAAAGGCTGGCACACATGTTCTGATGTCGATAAAATGAATTCCAAATCAGTTATTTTCATTTACAGATCATGGGGTCTTCAGGAGTTCACAAACAAATCCATCCAAGCCGAGTTATACTTTACTATACAGTTAAATAGTATTACACAGTTAAATAGTATTAGGCTATACTGATTCTAAATAGTTGTTAATGATTGTTTCCTCATTGACAAATCACTACCTGACCAGGGCATTTCAGAACACATGAATATGTGCACATTTCATGCATTGATTAGTCTTGTTTTTATTACACACCACAGTTTCAATAAATGTCACTCCTCCTGACTAGTGCACTGGGGTGGTGAACCGTATCCTGCCTCCGGATTACTAATGTTTGCCTTCTCTGTGAGAAGGCAAACACTGTGGGCAAGAGAAAAAACATTGTACTTACCTTGACTCAACTCCCTTTGCTGCCCTGTTCTTTAAATTATCACACCATCTGTTTTGATAAAGCTGGCAAAACAACCTTTCTGACAGATATTTTCTCTCTCTTTCCTCGTTGCAGTGAACTTCGACCATTTCCAAATTCTGCGAGCCATTGGGAAGGGGAGCTTTGGAAAGGTACTGTAGATTTTGTGTGTGTGTGTGTGTGTGGGGGGGGTGTCTGTGTGTGCGCAATTGTTGTCAGCATTTGTATGTCTTTATGTTATTGTGTGTATGCATGCATACAATAGTGTATGTCTTATGTGTGAGTCATAAGATCTCTAGATGATTCTGCAACTCCAATTAACTCTGGAAAAAAAAGGCCAGCCAAAGTAGGCCTTAAGTAATTACCTTTTAGATCCCATCTCACCCCACTGCTTAATAACATTGAGCCTTTTTGTTCCCTGTCTGTTTTAATGGTAATGAGATAAAGAAGAGAACCAATTTACATTAAGCTTCCTATCACATGTTATAGAGTGGGAAGTTACACAGTAATATGCTCAGTGGTCAGTTAACATTTGAACCCTGGTGGGCAAGTCATTAATAGGTGGGGCAAAAAAAAACAATCAAAATATTTTGAAAAAGTTTCGAGAATAGCAGGTCTACAAGCACACGGTGTGTGGTGTGACACGATGTGAGTTTAAAGATCGGCTATTTACAAAATAATTTAGAACATTTATGTGGTTAAGTGATTTTTACACTCTGTGAAGTGTAAAAATGTTTTGTTTATTGGAATTGCACCAGGAGAGAGCGTGGTGTGCGTGTAATATGTGTGTGGGTGTGTTTGCCTGCTTATTGTCAAACCTTCCCTCCTCTCAACTTTGTCTCAAATGCCTGTATAACAATTGGATATTGTCGTTTGTTCAAAGATAAGACACTTTGGGATCCTCCTACACGTACTGTACAGTATGTTCCATTCTTTGTCCGAACAATTCAATTCAGTCACTGAATTACTCAGGGGTTCAAACTTCTACACAATATGTCTGGCTTGGCCGGGCCGCTAATAATAATGATATTGATGTGTGATTGTCACAAAATCCAAAGGCCAAACACCATTTGGGAACCACTGGTCTACACCCTCCCCAAGACCAACCAGCAAGGGTCCGCTGTGACTATGTGGGGGAATTGGGAATCGACATAATGCGTGTGTGTGTGTGTGTGTGTGTGTGTGTGTGTGTGTGCATGCACAAAGCATGGCTACGATTGTGCTCCAGAGACTAAATGAGCTTATTTGCGTTTTTGAACTAGTTGTTAATTATTCTTGGCAAATTCCTTCCGCTTTGCTCCTTTCGAAACATGATTTTGTTTACCCTTCTCAAAGTGTGCGTTTTTTATACGACGGACCATCGCTGACGGTGTTGGAATACATTACCATGTGAATATATGTTAATATTTCCTATTGCCTTGGTTTCTCAAGCTGTGGTAATGAAATTCACTGCCAACAGGCCTAACTTGTATGAAAGGTCATTCGTCCCTAATGTATTGCATTTTATTTTCTTCCTGCCATGTGATTAGACTAAAAAAAATATATAATAATAATAATAATAATACAAGCATATTGGAACTCTGTCTTTTTCCATTATGTTGTTTTAAAACAAAGTTTCATCTTCAGCTAACAGCTAGTGGCTGGTGTGATAGCTGAGATGATTATGAGATAGTTATGCAACACTTTTACCAAACACTCTCCACAACAGACACCCAGAGAGATGCTCAGATACTGTTTCTCCTAGTTGGAGGTCACCCTGTCTGTGCTGTTTAGCCCTCAGTGACCCCTCTCTGCTCTCATGCCATTTCTGAATATTTACTAGCGAGATTCTCCATTCTCCATGAGCACATGCATGTGCGTTTGATAGAGAGAGTGCGAGTGCTGTATATACCACTCGCCTTAGAGTTGCAAAGCACGTCCAGCCTCTGCCATTGTCTCGGTGAAATAGGCTGTTTGGCGTGTGGACTACGTGTAAGAGGCATGTGTCTGTAAAACTGAGGGATGACTGCAGTTGGTCCATCAGTAGGTAGTAGGCGGCGATAGGGGGCAGGTGGGAGCCTGTTAGAGGCAATTTGACAGGAGACGTGGAGGAGGAGATGTTGTTTACAGCTGAAAAAAATCTCTCTAAAAATCAACTGCAAAGGCGTGGCCCACACTGGCATATGTTCATATCACCCTCTCTTTCTCAGTCCCTCTCTCCCGCTCTCTCTATTCATCAGATATAATATTATAGTTGTCAATTCCCCTGTGCTCTCTCGGCTCTTCAGTCTTGATGTCTGCCTGAGCATGTCCTTCTCAGTCCTTTTCATGTATAGGCGGCTAGTCCTCTCTTGCTCCTGATGTTCTCTCTCTCTCTCTCTCTCTCTCTCTCTCTCTCTCTCTCTCTCTCTCTCTCTCTCTCTCTCTCTCTCTCTTCCCCCCCACACACAATTTATTGAGTTATTTATTTGTAATAATTTATATTAATAATTATAGATAATATAAAAAAATAAAATAAACACAAACCACCCCAAACGTCTTTTACTGCATCATGTTTTCATATCGAACAACATACACGCTATATGCAGACACAGATATAATAGGCGACCGATAAATGGGTCGGGCTATAGTGAGTGGTTTGATGGAGACAGACAACATAGTCCAGGGGCCAAGCCATATTTTGGTACCACCTAAGGTGACCGTAAAGTTTTTGTATTTTTGTCTCCCTACATGTCTCTAGTTTATATTTTGGTATGATAACCCTTCCAATCTTGTAGCTTAATGGCAGTTATCACTACCTACCGGCTAATGTATCCGGTAGGAGAGACAAAGTAGAATCTTTGTGTCTCCTACCGGAAATACACCCGGGCATCAAATCATTGCGACAAAAAACAAAATACATCCATGTATTCAAGGCTTCATGGGGTGTGCAATTGATAGAAAATAAATATTTTTTTGGGTGAACTCCTCCTTTAAGTTTCCCAGTGGGACTCTCTACCCATTCAGCTATGACCACCCTAGACCGAAGGAGGGTCAACTTTTACAAGCTTATGGAAAGCAGTCTTTTTGCAAACACCAAAAATCTGAGAAGTTATCAATTGCACACCCCATGAAGCCTTGAATACATGGATATATGTAGTTTTGTGTCGCAATAATTTGATGCCCGGGTGTATTTCCGGTAGGAGACACAAAGATTCTACTTTGTGTCTCCTACCGGATACATTAGCCGGTAGGTAGTGATAACTGCCATTAAGCTACAAGATTGGAAGGGTTATCATACCAAAATATAAACTAGAGACATGTAGGAATACAAAAATACAAAAACTTTACGGTCACCTTAGGTGGTACCAATTTGTGAAAATATCAGTGTTGGCCCCTGGACTAACATGTAGGTTGTTTGAGGCTGAACAGCCTGGGGACCCAGGCAGAGGTACATGCTTCATACAGCACCAGGCTGAGGATAATTACCTGCCCCCTGGTGCTCTCTGTTCGCTCGCTCTCTCTCTCTCTCTCTCTCTCTCTCTCTCTCTCTCTCTCTCTCTCTCTCTCTCTCTCTCTCTCTCTCTCTCTCTCTCTCTCTCTCTCTCTCTCTCTCTCTCTCTCTCTCTCTCTCTCTCTCTCTCTCTCTCTCTCTCTCTCTCTCTCTCTCTCTCTCTCTCTCTCTCTCTCTCTCTCTCTCTCTCTCTCTCTCTCTCTCTCTCTCTCTCTCTCTCTCTCTCTCTCTCTCTCTCTCTCTCTCTCTCTCTCTCTCTCTCTCTCTCTCCCTTCCCTTCCAAGAAGCTGTCTGCCGTCATGCTGCGGGGCTCATTAAGGGCCTGTTAGAGCAACTGGATGAGGCCAGTCGGGGATGACACCCAGGAGCCTGCCCCCAGCCGCACCCCTCTGAGACAGTGTCCTCTGCACTGGGTGCTGCTAATAAAGTGACAGCCAACTGTTGGATAGAGGGACGAGTGTCTCAGCAGAGAGATGGGGGCGGGGGGGGGGGGGGGGGGGGGTAAGAGGTGGTGCGTGGGAGCTCAGCTGGTGCCTGTAAAGGCCCCCCGCCCCCCCCAGAGCCCTCATTACGATACCTTGTGATGCAGAGAGAGAGTGTGTGGAGAAATAGAGAGAGGGATGTCTCTCTATAGATTTGTGGATAGTTGCTGGAAATAAGAGAGAAAGAAAGAGAGAGATATAAGAGAGAGGAAAAGGGGCAAAATAAATAGAGTTCGATCAGGATTTTGCTGTGTGAATTACTTCAGTGATGGAAGAAGGTATCTCTGTCCACGTCTTCTTGCAGGGCGCCGCCGCCGGGCGCTTTGCGGTAAATTATCCATCCGTGCTTTTGGAAGACTTGACACTTCAGTTGTGGCTTAGTTTATGAAGACTGCACCGCCCTCTCTCTCCTTTGTTCTTCTTCCTCCTGTCCGTCACACAGGTGTGAAGACTTCAGATGAAGGTTGGCGTTGCAGAGTGGAGGGGTGCTGCTGCAGCTCTGCCGCATCGCGGCCTCAGGCAACCTATTAGCCTAGAACTGTGTATTCTCCACTACAGCACACTTTAGTTCTATAGTCACTGCTCAGTACAGAGCATCCGCTGCATAGGCATTTAAACAGCAGGACACCCTGTCTATTAAAACCCTTTTAGCTTCAAGGCTAAATAGCTGCATTACACACAGAAAATGTTGGCGATTATGCATACAATGTTTTTTCTTACTCAGATTTAGCAAACGCTACATACATGATGTCTTAGTATGAATACCACTGGTCTGAAGATTTCTACATGCACACGCTCAAAACAGGACATTGGGTTAAAAGATCTTTCCACGTTCACGGCTGAAACTGGAATCATACCCTTGTGAGTGAGTGAGCAGGCATCCACACCCTGTCAACACCCACGTTTAGCCTAGTTGCTAAAAAATCTTGAATGTCCTATATTCAACCCGTACGAGCAACTCCTTAGTCAATCCAGTGAATTTCTTTATTGTAAGGAAATAGTGGAAGCACCGACCTTGAGATTGACAAAATAGTCAAGTCTAAAGAGAGTATTTCGAGGCATTAGCATTCCAGTGGTGAGAATGAGGTGAGTGGTGATGTGGCAGTAATTCTCAGGGATCAGAGTTCTGATCTCTAAATATTATTCTGCTGAGAAGTCTACCATCATCCTCCAAAAGCACCCTCACAGAAATTGCACGTTGGAGCACATAAATACGATTGCACACTTTGACTATTACATGAACTGATGATTATACTGAGGCACTTGCCACATACATGCATAATATTAAAATAATATTGTTGTTTTTTATTATTAATATGAGTGTCGTTTAGGTTTTTTAAATTAAAACGATCTTAACGTTTTTTTGCACTATTTGTACTCTCAACTGCTGTTGTTGTTTTAAGCTGCACTACAATGTTTTTCACCCACTGTTTTACTTGTAATTCATGTGATGTGACAATAAAGTTCTATTCTATTCTATGCTGAATTCTTTGTGAGAAAGTATTTGCCACAATATGTTTTATCATTTTTAACCCCCCCCCAACATTTTTTTGTGTGTTAAATATCTCAATATTCTGATAGCAATAATTGCCATAGAGTGTTTGTTCAGTAACAGGGGTCTCCCTGTCTCTCCAGCTTTTTTGTTAACAGAATACGTTTTTTAGGTCAGGAATTTTATCCAATCAAACTCATACAGTACATGTGAAATTGGAAGTGATGAAACAAAGAAAATGAGCAAACACAATTGGAAGTGGAACACTATAAAACTGAAGCTGAGTGATCTTTGTGGGGTTCTCTCTCCTTGTTGGATATATTAGTATCCTGACCTGAAAATGTATTTTTTGTTTACCAAAGAGTGGAGAGATGAGGAGACCCCTGATACTGAACAAACATGGCAATGGTTACCATCAGTTACTACTGTATATAGAGCTTTCACTTTTTGACAAAACTAAAACAAAAAAATAAACCCCCTTTTACATTAACAGTACAGAAGGAGCTACCAGTATGCGTAGTTAAAGCGTTGTTGTGCTCTACATACGTTACCTACTAAATTATATACCATACTGTATAGTGTGTTGTCCAGGGGTCATCAACCCCTGGGCTTGTGATGTGATTTTCCTTAAACTATATTTTTGCCAAGACATACAAAATGAGTGGTCAATAATATTACCACTCCATCCAATACTAATGCATACTAGTCCAGTAGACGAGATGGAGAACACATGTGTTTTTAAAGAGGGAGAGTGGTTAGTCCTCATCCCTTTGAACTTAATTTATCAAGATAGTAAGTAGGAAAGCTGAGAGGGAAGGCGTAGATGGAGCAATTTGTAACCCATTTTCAAAAATTGCTTTAAAAGTCAAGTGTGTTATTGTTATTATTTCCATGGCCATCTCTGCACTTTTGTCTACTTTCTACTTCACTTTCTAAATCAAAGTGATGGCTTTGGACTTTTCAAAGCATTAAAGACAATCAGAGACGGTGAGAAGAATTGTCATATTGACATCATCCACGAGTCATTACTCAAAAGCTTAAAAAACTCAGACAGTTACTTACAATGTCTTGTCGATGAGGCTGTTTTTAATCTGTCAAAAAGCAGCATGGCCAGAACATAGCCCTGCAAGCTGGGCCAGGCTGGCCATCATGGTGGGAAAATAACGATGTGTGCCGCAATGTCTGAAAATGGTGTGAGTACACATATTCTCATAATTGGGCCGTACAACATCCAACCCCTGCTGACTTTTCTGAACACTCTCTACATGGATCACATCCCTGGGAATGCTTTTTGAGCCTTGAGCCCCGGGCTGTGAGACACCTCCAGCAATTTCTGTTTTGCATCATCACACACTGTTACTAGGATGGTGTTTGTCCATCATTATTTTGGACCACGGACTGGGCCAGGGAGAGGTTGAATATGGTGGTGAAAACTGGCACCAGAAGGTCAGCGCAGGTCTTGATGACCCACTCAGGATGCCTTCTGGTCCGGCTGCTTTCCTGATGTTCACCCTTTTTGACATCATCATCATGTCCTGTTCAGAGAAGACAAGCGTGTTTTCCATGGCCATCTCTGCACTTTTGTCTACTTTCTACTTCACTTTCTAAATCAAAGTGATGGCTTTGGACTTTTCAAAGCATTAAAGACAATCAGAGACGGTGAGAAGAATTGTCATATTGACATCATCCACGAGTCATTACTCATAAGCTTAAAAAACTCAGACAGTTACTTACAATGTCTTGTCGATGAGGCTGGTTTTAATCTGTCAAAAAGCAGCATGGCCAGAACATAGTCCTGCAAGCTGGGCCAGGCTGGCCATCATGGTGGGAAAATAACGATGTGTGCCGCAATGTACAACATCCAACCCCTGCTGACTTTTCTGAACACTCTCTACATGGATCACATCCCTGGGAATGACAGAGGTTTGGGGAAAATAGCTTGCCATTTTTTGGCTTTAGCTGCGATAATGTCAGCTTTAATGTCATCATCAGACAATGGTTTGTGGCCCATCCAAGAATGTTGATGACTGGAGTTCCTTCCACCATACTCTCCATTCTTGTGTGGAGGTGGAAAGTATACAATCATCGACCACTAAATCAGTCTTTGCTTGCTGCAATGGATGCAGCTTTAGATGTCATAACAGGTCGATGAGAATATGTGGCCAAACAGACAGGAGCAACAGGATGTCTAGTGATTCCCAGCACTGTAACTTTATTTCGTTACTGAAGTATACTTCTGCATATAGTAGGCCTATGTTTTGTTTGCACAGCACTTTTAGTTTTTGTATTGACAGGCTGCAGATTTTTGTTCTGTGCTGTGTATATTCTCAGTTTTTTTTCTGTTTACTGTATTGTTGTGTGATCATTCCAAGAAAAAAGAGTTTCTCACATTACATGCAAATCTAAGTGTCCTTTTTCGGTAGCACTTCAAACGATCATCCTATCAACAAGCATTAATTAACAGTTAATAAGATACTTATAAGTCCTTATAAGATGCTTATTAACCTTAGTATTTGTTAATAAGGATATATAAGTCTTAATAATAGCATTGTAAACATGTTTATTGTTAGATAATAAGACATTTGTGCATCTGCAAGTTATATTTGTCAGTGTAACATGTAGTTGTTGTGATTATCCGCTGTTCTGTGTGCTGCCCGTGTCAGCTAAATGAAGAGTGCCTTAAGGACATTTTCCTGTTTATTGTTAGATAATAAGACATTTGTGCATCTGCAAGTTATATTTGTCAGTGTAACATGTAGTTGTTGTGATTATCCGCTGTTCTGTGTGCTGCCCGTGTCAGCTAAATGAAGAGTGCCTTAAGGACATTTTCCTGATTGCTTCCGTCCCTCTGATAAATAAAAAAATCCCTTGGATACGACCAAGCAATACAAACAAAGTACCCTTTTAACAGAGACTTCAAGGCTTCACTTTGAGAGGCTTCACTTCCTGAGACATCCAAGCAGAGGAAGCATGAGCTGTGAGCCAACGGATACAACAAACAACCTTTGTGCTGCGTTTGGTTCTGCCCTGCACTGATTTCCAGTCCTATTTAGATTCTTAAAGCGGACACCTAATATGAGAATATTGTGTGAAGTGTTACTCTCATTAATTAGCTCATCTATGGCATGACTTACACAGACATCCGTGTACAAGAAGTTTCTACTGAGCAAGAATTCAAATTGAGCTCAAACAATGTCAGATTTCTGGGTCCAAGTCCTAGCCCACCGATTGTTTCTGATGTTTCGTCTGATGTAGTCCATACCTGGGGATGTGAGAACTCAAAGTATTTGCAGACTGATGCTGCGTTCACATGGCAGATACAAAGATACACAACATATTTGTAGCTTTGTATCTGAAGTTGAAATAAGCTCAACTTATTTGTAGCTTTGTAGCTGTTATAGCTTTTGTAGCAGCTACAAACATCGGATGTATCTACATGTCGCTGGCAACCATTGTGTGGAGATACTGTAGGAGAGTGTGGAGGGCAGCGAATCAGCGATTCAGGAGTCCCCAGTTGGTGTTGGCTAGACCGCACTCTCGCATAGCATCGCTGGCGACCATTGAAAAAGAATGGTAGCCTGTGTAGCCTTTGTATCCGACAGTGTGAACGCAGCATTAGGGTTATGTGCTGTGTACACAGTATATCAGGACTAGAAATTAACTTTTCTTTCTGTTGTCATATACATTTCATATACATTTCTCAATAGGTCACACACACATATTCTGAATATTTACAGTTTCAAAAGTAATTTGCCAAAATATAACAGCTGTGTGTCCCTATGACTCGATCTCTGCCTAGCTCCGACAGCCTGCGGGGCTGTAACCATGACAACAGATCCCATAGCCTAAACTCAGAATCTCCGGTGTTTACACAAAAACGCTAATAAACAGCTTACATTCTGGGAAAGTGAAAAACGGGCTTCCTCACTGTCTGCATATGCTAATGGTCAATGCCCGTGTGCAAATTCAGATCAATTGCTCAACCCACTGAGGAGAACCATGTGGAACAGAGAGACTTACTGACGGACAGAGGTTTCTTTATTACATGTGTATAATAGGGTATTTTGATGATACCGATGTCGTTTAAGAAGTCAAAATATAAATAAATAATAATCTAATGGCTGAAACTGTCAGGCTGTAATTTCAAATAAGGGCTTGTGAATCTGCATGAATGCACTCAACTACTGCAGTACAACAGACTACAACCTCAAAGAAACCAAAACTTTGATTAATGTAGTCAGTACGTTGTAATCCTCTCTACGTCTGTTTTTGTGAACATCTACTCTGCATAACATATTAACACAACAATCACAATTATGTACAGTAATAATAAGAAATCGTTTGTCCTATAATTATTTTCCCTCCAGTAATTAACCTCATTCCATACATCACAAGTCTGTGTTTGTATGCTGTAGAGTTGGCACCGTCTTGCATCAAATCTATGAATACCAGCTCTTAAAGTGGGGTCCAGGGACCCTCAGGGTTCCTTGAGGGGAATCCAAATGGACCCTTACAGGTCTGTAACTCTGAGAGTGTACGAATGGAATCAAACACATTTGGTTCCATTTGTACACTCAGAGTTATGGGGTCCTTGAAATTAAAAAGTAATGAGGAACCACTGGTTTATACATAATTTGTGCTCTGAGCTCTTTTTTTCTCTCCATAATTTGCATCTCTCGCCAATGTGGTGATTTTTTACTTATCTATCAGTTACTTTCCTGATACAGGTATTCCAGTCATGATGCAACTGTTCAGGTATTCCTCCCGCAGTGCAACACTCAAACGCCTGTTCTTTTACCGTTGCTATTTTTCTCCTTCTTCTCTTAGTGACAAAGGCTGACTGAGACACATTCTGCCTACTAGATAAAACAATGCACACGTGCGTACACACACACACACACACGCACACGCACACGCACACGCACACACACACACACAGGAACATATCTCCTGACAAAGGCATGAAACTGAAACCTCTGTGGCACAATAACACGTTTTTAGTTTGCTTGGGGAGAACAGAGCACTTTCACTATTCAAGCAATTAGAAGAAGAATGTTGAATGCATACTAATACACAGCTTAGAATATATAGTTATTCTGTGGGTCTTTTCAAGAATCAAAAGGGAATCGAGAGGGATTTATTTGTAGCTTACTCAAACAAGTACAAGCAACAACATTTTGGTGAGACATGAGACTGTGCTAACACAATACAAGATAGAAATAAAATACAGATAGAATGGCAGGTATGATAAACATCTAAAGACAGATTCGATATCTTTTAGCAGCAGTGTCAAATGTGGAAAAAAGGCACACATATTAAAATCACTTGTCCACGTAAAGGTGCAATTAACATTTTGAGCAGCTGCGGATTCTTAGTAGTTTGGCTTTGTTATTTTGTTTTTGTATTTTGACCATGTCTTCATATCAGGGATTTGACAGCGGCAGGGGAAAATAAACGCTTTTTGAGCCTTGAGCCCCGGGCTGTGAGACACCTCCAGCAATTTCTGTTTTGCATCATCACACACTGTTACTAGGATGGTGTTTATCCATCATTATTTTGGACCACGGACTGGGCCAGGGAGAGATTGAATATGGTGGTGAAAACTGGCACCAGAAGGTCAGCGCAGGTCTTGATGACCCGCTCAGGATGCCGTCTGGTCTGGCTGCTTTCCTGATGTTCACCCTTTTTGACATCATCATCATGTACTGTTCAGAGTAGACAAGCGTGTTTTCTGCTACAAGGGTCGAGCACTCACTTCAATCATCGTCCATAGGGCTAATCGTGCCAGCTGCCAGGTTAGTGCTAGCATTTTTAGCCTCGAACCTTCCAGAGAAAGCATTCAGAGTGTTTGCCAGTGTAGCATCAGCACTCTCGATCTACTAGCGCTTGCCCTTGTAATCTGTGATTGTTTTTAGACAGACATGTAAACAGCACGAGATACAGGCAGACATTTAGGCTAAAAGGATAACACAAAAAGTTCCAGGGGACTTGTTTCCATTGTGGTCCAATGTATTCAATTCATCAACATGAATGTGGGTTTTGGGTTGCTCCGGAACAGAGCTTCCACTTTTACTTTATGATGCTGCTTTGTGTCGTCTATTTCCCGTTTCAGGCTGCCTTATATTCCACCATATCACCAGAAACAAGTCCTGCATTATAAGCAGCAGTGCGCGCATATACATAGCAGCCCAGGTGGATTTGTCGACCCACGGTTTACCTTCACCTTAGGAACTACATCATCCACCAGCGTTGCAGTGAAGCTGGTCTCCACTCACCGCCTCTCTAAACGTATTTACGTCATTTCCAGAGCTCTGTTGAAACATAGAATGTCCATAGAATGTCTGGTGCTGTCCCTTGCATGTGAAATAGTACTCACTCCTTATACAGTGTTTCCCCTCTAATTGTAGAGTCCTGGCGGGCTTAATTATTGCAGCTTATTAAATCTCCTTGTGATCCGTTTGTTTTAAGTCTTGCATATACAGAGTGAACAAAAATGTTAACGCAAATATAAATTGAAGACTGCGTGCTGTACCCTCCAACTGTGTCGGTACGCCATCCTGTGCCGCGCATCTGTTTAGGGTTTTTTCAGTACGCACCATCAGGCCTGAAAATAATTCTGGAGGAAACACTGTTTATACCACATTGGGTGTTACTTAGTAACAGCTGTTAGTTGTCACTACAGTCTATCTCTGCACCATTGTCACCATGACATATTTCTGGACATTTACCATATGTGCATGTGCTTCTTGTTCTATTATAGAAAAACCTTTTCCTAAACAACTGTTGGAGAAACTTTGCGATAGAGCGTCTCTGTCAAACAATTTGCACTGCCTGGCCCTGGCTCCATGGCTATACTGTATGTTTATTAATGGCCATGCCTGCCTTTCTGTGTCATGGAGCTTGGTAAATGGCCGCCCTAAACACTTTGATTTCCTTGAGCTTGACAGTGGCCGCCATGGAGCAGAAGAACCAAACGGAAAAGGGAATTATTTCCTCTCTCGCTGGATGACATGTTCATCAGTGCCTGAAAGTGTATTTGCCCCGCTCATCATTATCTCTCGCAAAAGCTCTCCCTTGTCCCAAATGTGGCAATCACAACAGTGTACAATATCTGTGTGTATTTGTCTGAAAAATAGCAGATATACAAGCTCACAGCGCCGCGCTGAGTGTTTGAATAAATAATAATATTTTTTGAATAATTTTGAATTACGAAAAAGAGCTACTGATTTAGAAGGTAGTTGTAGAATCGGCCTCAGGTCTTAACCATTAAGATCTGAGGCTGATTCTACAAATGCCTTTTAAGCCACTAGTTCTTTCAAGACGTTTAACACATTTTCAAAAATAGCAGATTTACAAGCTCTAGTTATCTAATCTACACTTTCAAATCCTCATCGTGGACATTGCACGTGGCTGTTAATTAGCGTTGTCAAAATAGGTGTACAAATGGAACCAAATGGACCGTAAGGCTCCATCTGGTTCCATTCGTACATTCCCTGAATTACAGACCCATTTGGTTCCTAGCTATCAATCATGTCGCTGGGGGCCCCCTGGAACTACCTCAAAACCTGGGGTTTATCAGACCCCATGTTGAGAAACACTGGTTTACACAACAGTTTCAATCACTGCTTATTTGAACGTGACGAGTGTTACGTCATCATACTGACAGCAAACGTACATACACACACACACACACACACACACACACACACACACATATACATACATACATACATACACACACACACACACACACACACACACACACACACACACACACACACACACACACACACACACACACACACACACACACACACACACACACACACACACACACACGTGCACCATTCTCAAAACCAATCTCTGTATACGGCATGTCAACATTAACACTCAGACAGAAAAATCCTAACTGTTCAGTTAACTCGCTTATGGGTCCATTTGGGTCCATTTTGTACACTCATAGTTAAACCATTTTACTCTGCATATTTTTTGCTGAAACGTCATACGTTGCCTTAGAAGGCTTAGACCGAGGCTTCTGGTCCACTTGGCACTTACCTGACCCAGAAAACAGAAAACTCTTCAGCTTCATGACTGACTCCACTAAATTTAACACCCAACCTTTTTCTCCTTTTCTGCAAGCTTTGTCATCCCAGGAGGCTTGGGCCGTGTGACAACAATTGATAGGGTTTCTAACTATAGCAGAACAGCAAAGAGAAGGGGTGGGCGAGGAGGAGGAGGCATATGAAAAAGGTAAACATTAACCCAGGCTGCAGCCAACCCTTGGATACTGGGATGAACAGTGAGGCTTCTCTTTGAAGGGCAACATGAAAGAGCTATTTTTTTCGGAACGATAAGTTACAACTAATATGCATTTAATACGTGCATGTGTTCAAAGAGCATGTAACATTAAGATTAAGCATGAAGGGAGGGAATGCTGGAGGCTGAGGGGACCTGGGTGTGTGTGCCCTTATCGGTCTCTTTCATCGTCGGGGAGAGATCTTGCATAAGGAACAAACAGAGCATGGGCGAGTTGAATTTAGCTTGCCTTGGTGAGATTTAGAGCCCAACTGATAGCTCGATTTTTGGGTCTAATATGCATCCTGATTTTGGAGAGCCCTAGACCCCTCTTACCGATTTTGAGAGGCAACATTGTTCTATCAATTTGAAATAGACTTGATTAAAGTTTATATTTGAGAACCCTTAACGTACGCAAGGAAACAAAAATACAACTCAAATGACTTTTCATTTAACCTTAACTGTAAGCCCTATTCAAAACATTTCTAAAATAGCAACTCACATTGCTCACAATGCATCGCAATGGAACATATTTTGGAAAACCTTTTGAAAGATTTCCCATATAATGACAAAAATGGAGATTAAAAGTGGTTGAAAATCTGGAAACATAGGTTGGCATAGGGGTGTGTCGATACACTAATTTCACGATACAATACGATACACGATATTGGGCTCACGATATCGATACGATACGATATATGGCACTTTTTTATTAGGAAAATATATGGGGGGGGAAAAAAAGCTTATGAAAATATATGGGGGGGGGGGGGGAGCTAATGCAAACAAATGCTTCCGTCTTTGCATTATTATTATTGCAACAAAAACGCCAAAACGATACATTGTCACGAAAACGTATCGTGATATATCATGGAACGATATATCGGCACACCCCTAGTTGGCAATTCCAAAAAAGTCAAATAATGGACATATCGGTCTGGCTCTAGTCAGTGAGTTTCAACTGCCTGGAGCCTGCAGACAGAAGCGCTGCAGTAGCTATTGAGCAGTTGGCTCTGTTAAGTTATATGATCCCTAGAGGCCTGAGACCCAGATACTGAGTGATGCTGCAATGTCTCCATAAGGTCATTGATCCCCACAAAAGTATCTGTGTCCCTCAGCAGTCCTGTTGTACTGTCACTGACCTTGACACTGAACCCCTATCTGACAGTCTGCTTGAAAGCACACTGTATCCTCCTGAGTGTTAATTTTCTCCACCAGGCCAAAAGGCCGGGATGCAGAGATTATGTTTTTGCACCTGACTGTCTGTCCATCTGTGTACAGATTATCTCGGACATCACGGGACCGATCGCCGTGAAACTTTGTACACACACTCCCAGCAGGCCAAGGAGGAACCTCCTCCAAATCCTATATTAAGATTGCTTTGCGGGTGGGCGGTTGCATGTCCACTGTCACGGGGGGGGGGGGGGGGGGTCGTGAGGGGGCGTCGCCCCTCAACTGGACCATCTCACCCCCTAAGTCAAGACTCATGCGTTCATGATTTGCAGCATTTCGTTCAAAACGGGCCACTCCTGCAAACTTTAGATGTCAATCAAACAGATCCGTCTTGATCACATGACTAAAGAGATCATGTGTACCGATTTGCGTGAAATTTGGATAAAATCAGAATGAGTAATATCATTTTTTTTACATAAGTCGGCCTCCTGGTGGCGCTATAAAAGGCAGATGTGAAAAATGCAGGGCAAAGGCTTTTCCTTGGCCTCTAGGAAGTGCGCATACAACGTTTTACACAGAATTTCATGGAAATTGCACACTGTGTTCATGATTTTTGGCATTTTGTTTAAAACCGAGCAGTCCTGCAAACTTTGGAAGCCAATCTTAGCCAATCAGGATGGAATATGAAAGATTTGGGGCAGAGGTCCTGCTCTGGCATCCAGGGAGTGTGTGTTTCTCTGTGATCAAGCCAATGGTGCCGGACAGACGGACGGACAGGATGCAAAACATAGTCTCGGCCATGCCTTTCGGCCTGGTGGTGACAAAAACACGAAAACACACTCCAACATCATGTTTGTTGCGCATGTCCTCAATTCATCGAAACGGGACTTGTGTTCAAAATCGGTTTAGTGGCCCTTGGACCCTGAGAGTGGACAAATGTAACCAAATGGACCATCCATTTGACTACATTTGTAAAGCCTGTAATCAATGGATTGGTGCATATTGATTATAGTTTTAAAATAACTTCAAAACTCCTTTTCCTTACACAGTCCATTAGAGAGATGGGTAAGAAATGGTGGCTGACAAGCAACCACAGGTTCCTGTGAACCGATGGCCATTATATGGCGTGCATAAATTGAGCTATCAGAGTAACTGCGAGTCCATTTTTTAAACATATTTTTAACTCCATTCTATGGGCCTGTCAATCTTAATTTCCTCTCTTCCCTTTTTAGCCTGATAAACGTGGCAGCACAAAGCTCTATTGTAAGGTATTCTTAAGCCCTCAAAAGGTTGTTTTGGCAGAGCTGGCCATCTTTGAATTGAGCAGCTCCATTCACGGTACTAAAATTATTTCTACTTCAGGAGCATTCATTGCCCTGAACACCCATGCAATTTGAATGCAGTTGAAGAACAAAGAGTCTCCTGGGATAAATTATACACGCAAAAAAAACGTACAGGTATTTGACCAGTGTTTCTAAAAACTCTGATATTCTGTTGGTGAGCAGTTAAATGGAAACTTTGTAGATAATCAACCTAAATCCCATAGTTCTGATTGATTGATTGATAGATTAAATACTTTATTAGTCAAAAAATGTAAACGGTCAGACATTCAGGCTAAAAGGATAACTAAAAAAAGTCCTGGCGGCTTGTTGTTGCCATTGTGGTCCTTTGTATTCAATTCAATCAGCATAGCATAAAAATAACACAATAATACATGTCATCAACATATACAAAACATTATATGTACAAAGGATAAAAAGGGGGGAAAAAACGGCAGTGAATGACACCTCCTTTCTATGGGAAAATGCATTTATCACCCCTTGTGGTCTCTTGATGGATATTTTTTTTGGCCAATTTTGAAATAATCCAGTGATTTACAACTTTTAATGGATGGTGTCAGGGTATTCAACATTTTGGTGGCAGAGTAGTAGAATGAGAATTTTCACATTTTCACATGTTCTATATTTGGGTATTACCAGTGGCGTCGTTAGGGGTGGGCTTCGGTGGCTATAGCCACCAATGTTTTGTCCAAAGCCACCAATAAAAAAAAATTAAAAATTAAAAAATTAAAAGTTTTTTTTTTTTTTTTTAATTATATATCTATCACCCTAACCTAAACCTACCCCTAACCCTAAAACCGAAATAAAGTAACAAAAAACGGGGGAAAAAGCACCCTAATCCGCGAAATCCGCGAAAAAAATCGCGCGCGCGCAAAGCGCGCGCGCGGGAGGAGGGGCACATGCAGTGGCGTCGTTAGGGGTGGGCTTCGGTGGCTATAGCCACCAATGTTTTGTCCAAAGCCACCAATAAAATTTTTTTTTAAATTATTATTATTTTTTTTTTATTTTTTTTTTATTATATATCTATCACCCTAACCTAACCCTACCCCTAACCCTAAAACCGAAATAAAGTAACAAAAAACGGGGAAAAAAGCACCCTAATCCGCGCGCGCGTGCATGTGCCCGTTGCCTGCGGGGCTAAGCCCCCGACCTAGTAGAGACCTAGCGACGCGTCTGGGTATTACCAGGTTGTTTTCACTCCCTCTAGTTTTATGGCTGTGGGTGTCACTCACTTTGGAGAAGTAGTTTGTCAGGTACAGTATGAGGGTATTGAGGGCACTACCCCTTTGACTATCTTAAAAACCAATCCCATTTTTTTTAATGCTTAAAACCCTGTCTTCTACCCTGAGCCATCCCATCCCTGATACAAATACCCTAGTTTTTCTGGGTATTAATTTGCAAAATCTTAACAATGCGAAAAGACTACATAAACATTGTCTACAGTAACATCATCGAACATACACAATTTACTCCCGATGACAAAGCGATGACGTCAAACACATAATTTCACATCATTGAATGTACAATCCATGAAGTGAAATGACGCTTTTGATATATACGTTTTCGGAGAAATACACAGAAAACACACAGAATTGTCTCTGTTACACTGTAATATTGATCTCCTTACATAATACTGCTATATTATAACAATGGGATTCAAGTTGAACAGGTATAAATGGGTGAGTTGCTATTTTACAGCAAAGGAAAGAAAAATATTTTCTGCTCTCAACTTAAATCATAATTGCTGTGCCTGAGATGATGAATCATTTTGTCACTGTGAATTACACAGTGTCCTGCTGAATGTTTGTCCAGTGACCTCCATAATTAACACCATCCCCATCAGTGGAGCATGAGATGGCAGATAAAGCCTGACACAGTTCTTCAGAGGAGTACACCATGAGTCTCATGATTCTAAAGGCTTAACCTTGATACACTTATTTCCTACATTTTCCAAGTTCACAACATAGCCTTGGTTGTTACTTTATGTTAAAAAATATAGATGCATCACAATGTTTTCAGCTGAATTTGACCAAAGGTACCACAAATTCCATTCCATGCGATGTAGAATGTCCCCTTCCGATAGTCTGACTCTGAATCAAACCCATGCCTTTGAGTGACAGACTCAATTTCGGCTTTGCTGAATCTGAAGCCATCATATCCTTTTGTCTGTCTTGCATAGCACCATGCTCGTTGTGCATGCGTATCTCATTTGAACTGTCAGTCATACTCTGGGATTTGTCACATTCCTTAGCCCAATTAAGACTTGATATGCCATTAGTAGTGTAAAGATATGTGTGGTCTGTGCTCTGTGGTGTTCCGAGTCCGACAGCAAGTGTGAGATGCTTGAATGCGGGAGGCTATAAGGATTGGTCTCCAAGATAATGGCTATGATAATTACTGTTGCATTATACCGCACTGTACATTCGTTGCTGCTCCCATCATAGGGTGTGTGACAAGCCTGCCATTGTTATCCTCTTCTCTACTAGTAGAATTGTCTCATTAGTAGTACTCAAAAGTTTTACACACACACACACACACACACACACACACACACACACACACACACACACACACACACACACACACACACACACACACACACACACACACACACACACACACACACACACCGTATATAATATATCTCTCTATCAATATATATATATATATATACAATACACACACACTGACACACACACACACACACACACACACACACACACACACACACACACACACACACACACACACACACACACACACACACACACACACACACACACACCCTGGGCAGAATAACATGTTTATTTCCTGGCTTTATTTAGAATCTCCTGCTTTTTAATGTGCTGTTCAATTGCACAAATGCATGCCAAGTGTCTTGGCTGACCCCGCGAAGATTGTATCCAGCAAACTACCTGGCAGGCAGCTCATTATTAGCAATATTCCATACACTTTTCCTAACACAGAGTAGGAAATTATCATGCTACTGAAGAACAAAGTTTCCTCTGTTCTCATGCTTCAGAGCTTAAGAACTAATAAAGGCTATTTGGTATGGTGATAGGGAGTGGCTTTGTGATGTATCTGATGGGAGAGAGCAGCATCCCTCCGTACAGTACGTGTCTGTCTATCCTTTGAATCAGCTCGCATCAAATGGCCCCTCACTTGTAACATCATCTGTCCGCACTGAAAATCAATAGATTCTGCCTAGGAGACGTGTGTGTGCATGCGTGCGCGGCTGTGCGCGTGCGTATGTGTCTGTCTGTCTGTCTGTCTGTCTGTCTGTCTCTGTGAAGGTGTGTGTGAGCATGTGTGTGTGTGTGTGTTTGTGTGTGTGCCTGTCTGGCCACCTGTAAAACGCTTTTTTTAGCAGGCAGAGATAACCAGACACTGCACAGCTTGTGGTCAGAGATTGCTGTCAGTGTTGTGACAACATTGAACACCTCCTCACCCCTGGACAGCACTCTGACATGCTCCTCTCTGCTGGGAAAGCAGCTGAGTCAGGAGACAGGCCACTAGTCTGGGTCCACAATCCATGAATTGCATTTTGGATTTTCACCGCTCACGTATTTGCTCGACCTCTTGAATTTCTGGATTGGTCCGAGTAGTACAGCTGTTGTGAGCTTTGCTGAATTCTATGCACCTGGCTGGTTAGTTCTCAGTCCTGTGAATTCCTGAGTATCTTCACTCACCGACCAATGGTCCAACCACAGTATCAAAATGTTTGTCACACAGTGGGATAGACTATTCATCAGCCCCGTTGGTTTTTATCTTGCACCGTTGTACAAATAAACTAAATAAAAAGTAACTAACCAATGAGGGTACTCACTCAATACCCCCAAGATGGCCTCCCAGTGGAAATCACTGCCAGTCAGCCCAGTGAATCATGAAATTGAAATGGTCACATGGTTTTTAATGACAAAATGAGAAAATAGTCTGCACACTTCAGTGCAAACCGTTCCCTTATGCCAGATTTATTACCACACAGTTGTAACATTAATCAGATATGAAGAGCATGGTGACTCAAATCGCTACAACACTGCAGTAATACATCTCGCATAAGGGAGCCGTTTGCAGTGTGCAGACTTTTCCCATGTTCCACTTATTTTGTCCAGCAGCACCTGCCGTTTAATTATGGGACGTAAATGTTCTCACATGGTTAATGACAAAATGTGGGAGGAAATAAAACGGAGCAAGTCCTGGCAGGAGACTTGGCTCAAACCGCGGGCTGGCCTGTCCTGCCCATTACAAAACAAATTGACCTTCCTCTATCCCAAATTTCAGGCAGGAGAGCAGGTGTTCCGCAGTGAGAATTTAGCAATGAAAACCTAGCCAGCGGTACCATATCACTTTGGACTGTGCCCGCCCATTACCATTTTGGAAATAATTCTTCAGAATTAATTATAGATCAGTTTGGAGCATATTACTGCTCAGAGAGATGGAGTCCCTGAAGCCATTGCTCTCTGTCAGCGCCTCTGTCCTAAGCCAGGACATAGAGCAATAACCTGATTCTCCTATCTCCATCTATGGTAAAGGTGAAAACGTTTCCATTCATATGCAAATAGACACAGAAAATGGTCGGCCCCACATCTCAAAGTTTGATTGCCACATTTATTTATTTATTTTATTTTATTATCTCCTTATACCCCACAGATCTTATGCATAGAATTGCTAATGTGCTCTATGAATATATGAATAAAGTCTTTCTCTTTCTGGACTGCTAGGATTTGAAATAAGATTGGGGTTAGGTTTGACAGAGAATGGAGATAATGTTTTTTGTAATGTCTGTCTGTCTGTCTGTCTATCTATCCGGAGCTATTCTTGCAAACTACTACACTGATCAGCATCAAATGGTTTGTGCCACTGCCAATATTGTAACCAATATAAAAAAAATCCAATCCATCAACGACAACGATGTGAATTTATAACCTCAGATTCACCATCCCTCCAGGCTATGCGATACGTGTCTGTGAGGCTATAGTTGTGGAACTAGCCAGTAGGACCAATAGGGTGCAAGCTGTCTGTCCGACCTCTGGGATCTATTTGTAGCGAGAGAGAGCATGCGTAATGTGACACCACTGCCTTACAATTCATCACATAGACAGAGAAACAAACACACCTTACCGCACACAGACAAAAAGACAGAGAGACTGTGGTCACCTACGACGCGTGCACGTGCACCACACACAGGCAAAGAGACCTGGAGAGACCTTGGTCTCTCTGTCTTAACACAGAGTTTAATGCACGTTCCCAGTCAGCAGCCGCTCAGGAATGCACTTGTTAGATTTGGCACAGGCTGTTAAAACGTGATTTTAAAAAGTTCTTTCACAGCGGAATAACATTTTCCCACCCTATCTTTACTACTATCAGTAGTTTATGTAAAGTGTATTGAGACAACTTGTGATTCGGCACTATGATAAAATTGAATTGAATTGAATTTCTTTTTCTCCATATGACGTTGGGAAATAGGTCAAAAATACACCATTTCGCCCGGCATCCCCCAATTCTGGATGGCAATGCTATGTGACCATGTCCTGGAGCTGAGGTCACAGATGGGTCCAAACTGTAACTTGAGTTGACATGGTCCACATTCATTGTTTGTCAGCATGCCATGGTACATGAAAGGGGACCATCTGCGTGAGATGAGTAGCTTCAAAGGCAGTGTTTCTGTGTGGAGGTAGCCCTTGGATATGAATATGATTGAGACGACTTCCAAGGCAGGAATTTTGTTCACTAGCACAGTGTGTTTTGCTTACATAATCAAGAGACCAACATAACCACATGACATCAGGGATCTCCATATGGGCATAAAAGGGCCACAGGCAGGCAGACAAATACAGAGATCTCAATATAGGCATAAAAGGGAGGCAGACGGGTACTCTGACAGTGGTACAACGGGTATTGCATAACTGGGTGGGGTATGCATTCCCGACTTGCATTGTTCCCGACTTGTATTGTTCCGGGTGGGCCGGTGCCCAGTGGGTACAAGTCTAGTCTATCTAATCGACTGTAACTACCTATACTTTTCACGTTACTACTGTGTTTTGCCCCAGTGATGCCCACATAAACAACTGAGGATTACATTGGTATGATAACATTATGAGAAGGAAGAACATAGCTGAGTGCCTTTAGGATTTTCCTTTTCATTTATTTTTCTTGCACTCTGTCAACATTCTAGCGCAATGCAGATGGTGCAAGCTGTCCTGGCTGAGTGCAGGCAGGAGAAAGTGGGTCTGCGTCGAGATACAGTATACTGTACCAGGACCACAGGGGATAAGGGAGGGCCAGGAGCGCTACTGTCACCATGGCAAGGGTGTGTGTGTGTGTGTGTGTGTGTGTGTGTGTGTGTGTGTGTGTGTGTGCGTGTGCGTGCGCGTGGGAAGATAGTGGAAAGGGAGGAATGGTTGTGTCTGGGTGGGGAGTACACAAACTATAAATAGAGAAGAAATATTTAGACAGTTATCGGCCCATGGATCAGTCCATGAGAACCTGGTGCTTAACCCATTAAGACCGCTAACGCATCTGTGTCATTTTAGACTTGAGCTATAACCATTATTTTATACTTTGGGCTATTCAAAAATAGCAGATATACAAGCTCATAACGTGGCGCAGAATGCCGCGCTATGGATCTGGGGGGGGGGGGTCCGCGGCCAAACACATATAATTTTGGGTGGTCCTTGACAAGCTTGAGAACCACTGATATTATAGCAACATACGGTTTTCAGAAAACTGATTTAGAAGACATTTGTAGATCTGCGTTCCAGGATTGAATGGGTTAATATAACGCTGCACGCTGCTCCCCTCCTCGTCACCACCTGCCCATCATCCGTTGTACTGCATCTCACTGTTATCCCTCCTTCCTCACCCTCCCGGGATCTCGCTCCCTCTTACCCCCTTCATGTAACGCGTCTCTTTATGAATGAGGAAGAGCAGGTCTGTCTAATCTGCTCTGTGATGAGCAAGCTTGTCATGAAACTGACAAGAAGAAGGTGGGGGCGATCCGGGACGAATGCCAGACAGAGGAAAATAGAGAGAGAGAGAGAGAGAGAGAGAGAGAGAGAGAGAGAGAGAGAGAGAGAGAGAGAGAGAGAGAGAGAGAGAGAGAGAGAGAGAGAGAGAGAGAGAGAGAGAGAGAGAGAGAGAGAGAGAGAGAGAGAGAGAGAGAGAGAGAGAGAGAGAGAGAGAGAGAGAGAGAGAGAGAGAGAGAGAGAGAGAGAGAGAGAGAGAGAGAGAGAGGCGCGCTGGTTTGAGCTCTTTGGGGAGAAAAGCAGGAACACAATTAGAGATAGTGTTTTAGAAAGGGTAATAGATTTCCTCTTGTCACGTTGCAAGAAATGTCCATTTTAACAACTCATTTAATGTTGTCTTCTGTAGTCTTTGCAGGAAATGTTCACACATCCACTTAGCTCAGATGCAGCTGCGTTGGACTGTATAACAAATGAACCAATCAGGAAGAAATATTCATGAAGAAAAATCCTGCACACTACTCCTGCTCAGCAGCATCAATGTGATTCAAGCATTGACATGACGTTTCGGTCCCTCTGGACCTTCATCAAAAGTGGCTTGTATTCTGTATTGTATTCTGTATTTGTTAAAATGACAGTACAATATATATATACTGTATGCTAGAAGTATAGGTTGTGTGTACATGAATAGTAGATAGATGAATAGATGGATGTATGGAGCGATGGATAGGTTGATGGATGGATAGGTGGATAGATTGATAGATATATGGATATATGGATAGATAGATAGATTGATAGATGGGTGGATATAGATATATAGACAGATAGATAAGTAGCCTTGTTCCCAGCCTTACTCATCTGCGAAGAGAAGAGCCTGGTCACGACCTAAAGCAGAGAGTGTCTGTAGGGGCGGAACTTCTGTCGTAGGTATTTCCCCCGGAAACTACCCTTTTCGACCAATCACAACACTTGTTTCATTCACGGAAAATGTTAACAGATTTGTAAAGCATCAACGTCATTTCTTTGGGGCGGTACTTCCGCCAAATTCCAGTACTTCCGTTTAGACTCTCAACCGGCTAGGTCATGCCCAGCGTGATCGATAAGTGGATATATGATAGATAGATAGATTGATGGATAGATGATAGATAGATTGATGGATAGATGATAGATAGATTGATGGATGGATAGATAGATGGATTGATTATCAGCCGTTCATTCGTCGTTGCCTGAGCTTATCAGCCATTTGGCAGAGTTGCATCTTGTCTCATTGTGTGCTGCTTTGTTGAACAGCACTGAAATGTTTAAACATATTTCACTCAATTTAAGCTATATTTTATTTATTTCTTCTAACAAATCGAGACATTCATACCAAAATATATATGTGCATTACACCCCTACAGCATCACTGAATGAGTGAATGAGGGACTGCCCTGGCAAACAAATTGGTGTAGTCCCGCTGGGATTTTCCAACAGTATGGGGAGTTTGCTCAAAGCAGGTGCCTTTGTTGGCACACATCCATTCTGTGAACCATCGAATAGCATTGTTGTCTGCTCTGTGCTTTGGTTCCTTTGTGCCCTGGATACACTCCAGTGCCTCCTCTTCTTTCTAGCACAGTACGCGAAGCAACCACGTTTTCTGGACACATTTCCTCCATGTTTGACACGATGAGTTCTTTAAGTAGAGACAGAGGTCACTTGCAGTGCCACATCAGTGTGAGGTGGCACTTCACTGTGCCTGCACTGACTGGTCACCTACCATATAAGATAGAGAAAGTATAGGTCATTGTAGACCTGGATTGCATTTTTTGTTATGGACTGGGTCTATCGGTTGTTGCAGATTTTTATCTCCAATGATTTTGTGCTGGATTTAGGATTTGGACTTGGGCTGAAACACCCAATGAAAGTTACTGTATGCATACTTCTAGGTTGCAAAACTAAACTATTGTAATGTGTATAATGTATAATAAAACAAATGTATGTGTATGTACTATGTATGTCACTCTGTCCACAGTGACTGTATCATCAAATCACAACACAAGGTCATGAAACTTAATATATTAGATCTGTAACTCTATATCTGCCATATGGTGCAATTTGGTGGTCAATGGTCAAGGTCAAGAAGTTCAATTATTGATTAACACATTGTCATACATAACACTTAAACTATTCATCATAGAAGGATGAGACATTGTTTCATTTGAGAGCTTGTCTCAAGCCATTTTTTTAGCATAATATCAATAGAGGTGATTATTTTTGCAGCATGTTCCTGATATAACCCACGGTGGGACTGTAAAGTAGTCTTCTCTCTGACTGTAATGAGTCAGCCAGATGAGCTATTGGACAATAACTGACAATAATAATCTGCTTATAGCAGTAGGAGTCACTGTAACATTCATTTACTGCTACCCAGGCTGGTCAAACACTCCGCCTCAGGCACCTGGGGAATCTTTAGAGCCATAGCAGTCGCTTTGATTTAATCCCTGTGGTACCGTACTTTGAAGGTTATTTATTCAGTCCTTTTTGCATTCATGATGTGAGTGTTTTTCTAATGGGCGTTTACTGCAACTTTTCTTTCTCCTGATCATTTTCTCTACGTTTGAAGGAAAGCTTGGATTCCAATCTGATCATTTCTAAATTGTTTTTTTTGTTAAATCCCTCAAAAGAATAGTCAATTTCATTTGGACGGACGGGTCCATTTGGTACCATCTGTACACTCTCCAGAGTTAAATGAACACTAAGGGTTTGACTGTGTATCCTGTCATGGATCTACGGATAAACAGCAGCAGTAACACAAGCATTTCATTGATGTAGGATGGAATCAAAGGACACACGATCTGTCTCGTTTGTCTGGTTGGATGATAGTAATGTTACGGTAATGACTCTGACCTCAATCTGGCGGTCCCCGGCCCACCGCTGACCATTCACGACCACTTCCCGACAAAACCGCCATTATTAATTAATAAATAATGAGCTTGTTTGTTTTGCGAGAGGCGTCTGCCACAAACTTCAGTAGGCTGAAAGTGATGGTTTAACTGTCGGCCCATATATGATGTTTACACTGATAACCCATAAAAACCGGGAAAGCATCTGTGTCATTTTAGATTTCTAGCGTTGGCTATTCAAAAATAGTAGATGTACAAGCTTGCAGCGTCACAAAGTGACCCTGCAAGCTTGCTATTTTTGAACATTTTTGAAAAAGGTGTGAGAACTACTGATTTAGAAGGCATTTGTAGAATCGGCCTCATGGTCTTAATGGGTTAATCCACTAAAATCCAATCAAAATTGATGACGGTCAGCTGTTTTTGAAAGCAGCTCAGATTTTACATAACAGTTAGACCAGGTTTTGGGGGAATATTTTTAGACTCTTCTTGGAATGATGTAATGCTAGATGTCCCTCTAACATGGTGGTGCCAACAACCAGTACCCATAATTCACTGCACTGGCCTAGATCAGTGCCGTTCTCATTCTGTCCCCCCGTGTGTGTGTGTGTGTGTGTGTGTGTGTGTGACTAACTCAGATTATTTACTTAAGTAAAACATTTTACTTGAGTAAAAGTACAAATGCATTGGCTGGTTTGTGGGGCTGGTTTTATTGATTTATTTTATATGCTGCTGTGTTGCTTAAACTTTTATAATACATCATGTTTTATAGGTTAAGTAATAATATTGTAAATCTGTACTTAAATATAGTACTTGAGTAAATGTGTGCGTGCACTGTGCAGTGTGCACACAGTTGCTTTTTTGTTACTTGTTATACACTAACTACCATCTCTCTCTCTGTCTCTTTCTCTCTGTCTCTCTCTCTCTGTGTGTGTCTCTCTCTCTCTCTCTGTCTCTCTGTCTCTCTGTCTCTCTGTCTCTGTCTCTCTCTGTCTCTCTCTCTCTGTGTGTGTCTCTCTCTCTCTCTCTGTGTCTCTCTCTCTCTCTCTCTGTCTCTCTGTCTCTCTGTCTCTCTCTCTCTCTCTCCTGTCTTCCTGCAGGTCTGCATCGTACAGAAGAGAGACACAGAGAAGATGTACGCTATGAAGTACATGAACAAGCAGCAGTGCATAGAGAGAGATGAGGTCCGAAACGTCTTTAGAGAGCTTGAGATCCTACAGGAAATTGAACATGTTTTTTTAGTAAATCTCTGGTGACTATCCTATGTTTTTTCACTTTTTACACTTCTATGTATGTGGTCTGCACTGCCTGTGTGGCTTGTTTGTCTGCTTGTGTATTCTCGCTGTTTGTTGTGAGAGCTTCTCAAGTTAGCCAGCTCATTCTAAACTAAGTTCAAACCCTATTATACTAAATGCATAGTATATAGAGTGAGTGACATTGCATACCCTCACCAATATTTCTTTCATTTGTCGTGGGTGCGTTTTGTTTTGACAGGTAGCCAACTGCAATTAATTTCCATGGGAGATTACAGTAGAACTCTTGGGATATTCATTAAGGACTGGATCAGCCCATGCAGCACACATTTGATAATTACTATGATTTGAAATGACCTCACTCCTCCCTGGTGTCTCATATGTGGGTGAATGGAAGGTGCTGTCTTTATTTAACAATCTCCTCCTGTGCTCAGTGCACATTTCTAAATGTAATTGGGGGCCTGACGTGGCATTCACAGACTATTACATAAAGCACTTTAACTCCACTATAATTGGGCGAACGATACTGCACATGTCGACCTCCTCTGAGTAATCGCCGCAAGAGTATTTTGTTCTCATGTACGTAGATATTGCGAGTAGATTAGCCAAATCATGCACGTCTTGCCTACTGCAGTAATTAGGGATGTGCATTACTGCCCAAATTAACTTTTGAATGTTCTACTGGTCTTAATAACGAATGGACGGACAGACACAAAGATGGATATAAAATATGATTTTGAGACTGGGATGACTATTTTAATATTCAAACATTTGAACTCATCCCTAGCATTAAGACCCAGGATCATTTCTTCCACAAGTTGTGGCTGATTAAAGTTCTAAAGAGTGATTTCTCGAGCCCGCTGGAGAAGCCAGTCAACTAGAACAAGCAGAAGGCGTTTTAATGAGCTAGTAGTAAAGGTCTGTGCATTTATTCTATAGTAGAATTCCCTGCAGGGCTGTATGGCTGCCAAAATCTGCTCTGGTCTACCATGGTCTTTCTGCTCTTCTGTTCTCTTCTCTTTGCATTCTGTTCTCTCCCCTTCTCTCCTTTACTACTTAAAAGCTCCATTGATCACAACGACGCTAAACAGCATCATTACAGCCAGGTGGGAGCCAGCGCTTCTGCATTTCACAATCCTTTACTCTGCTCTGTCTTTAAGTCGACTTCAGAGGGACACTCAGTAAATGAACTGCTCAGCTTATGTTATGTGCAAGTAGGAGGGGCTGGGGGGGTAGTTTTCCTGCAGCTTCTCCGAACAATGACCCAGATGTCCAGACCTGAATGGGAATGTTCCTTCTTCAGACTGAGCCGGACCATTCCCTCAAGTCATATCTTTCTTGCCTCATATACCGTATGCCCCTCTAGAAACCTGCTCAGTGATGGAGTGTCAAGCCACATCTTTTGCCGCCCAGTAATCTGAGTGGAATTTGAGTGGAAACAGGAACTTGGTTTGGCTCCGCCCCTTATTTATTCCACTTCCTTCCGGGTGCTTCTGTGTTTATTCCGACTAACAACAACACTACATGTTTGAGGCAGTGGTGCTGACAGATTCTGCTGTTAGCAGAATCTGTCTTCAGAGATCAGCCGCCCAGTGACCCGGAGGGAACAAAAGACTCGAAGCTTTACGCCATCGCAGGGAGACGACCACACTTTGTTCAGCACAAAAGCCCAAAAGCCCTTGATCCCTAAAGATGAGACCATCTAGGCCCCATATGATATAACCTGAGAATACTTCGAGAACAGTTTCTAAAATATCTTTGCCTCAGCATATCATTTTTTATCTCATTGAGCCTCAAAACAAGGCTATACATTTATGGCAGACCAGCAATCCTGTTTTGGGTTAGTTAGACCCTCTTGCCGTGATACTGGATTTATAAAAGCTTCCTCCAAACATGAACATCTGATGCCCAGCTGTGTAGACACTCAGTGTGCAAAAAGCCGGAATTCAGGTATCTTGAACCCAGCTCCTCGGAGAGTGGAGAGACGAGGAAACTCACCGAGACATAAAGGAAATCAATTCATGGCACGGCTCTGCGGAGCAGTTGTTATTTCTGCCCCAGTTCACGTGGACACATGTGAGCATAATGTGCGCGACAGCATTGTTATGTGGCGCACCTGTATACACTGCATAAACTGTCTGCTCTGTTTACCTGCTCATTGAGATGACGTCTTGGCCTGTCAGGTAATGAGATAAGAATGATGAGAGCTCCGCGTTCGGCACACAATCATCCACCTCAGTCTATAACGACGGGGAGCATAATTGGCCGGCTGGATGTGTTGTGTCGCTAACACTAATTCCCTGGTGACTGGAGAGTTGCCAGTATCCATAGGCTCATCAAACAGGGCTTCCTGGCATTTTGGCATTTCGGCGCCGCAGTCCGGTATTGATGGAGCTACAATGTACCAGCTGGGGGATTCTGAAAGCTACCTATATATGCTATTCCCAAGCGCAGACAACAACAAAAGGGGTAACTCATGACAAACTGCTGGATTTCATTAACGTCATACTGTAGGAGTTCTTTTACTGATATGGTGTCTGCACAGAGGCGGAGAGGGGGAGAAAAATGCACCAAAACAACTGTCAGGGAAAAGTAATGGTTCCGCCCATCGCAGAGCGAAGGCAGGGTCTCAAAGACAATGCTGAGAAGGGATTTGGCATCGATTTTTTAAAAAAAAGGCAGAGATACGCAAACTAAGGATTTTTAAGGGTCTTCCCCCCTGTCTCTCACATGCATGTACCAATATAACCACACACACATACTTTACTGTGTTTTAAATTCAGGCTTTGCATTGATTGTCTTGAATTCTGCCGTTACTTTGAAGAGATTCCATCCGATGCTTCAGAGGAAATTCATTAGGAGGAGCCTCTGAAAAAGAAGAAAAAAATGCAATCCCATCGGCTGCTGTAAAACAGTGTGGATGTTGAGTCAGTAATTGCCATGACCATTCCCTTCCTTGGAAGATATAGTATGGTGGGTAAGAATGGAGTTGGGAGTGTTCGGTTTGTGTGTGTGTGTGGGCGTCAATGAAATGGATCACCTCAGAGGAGTACAAAATTAGCTATCATCTGCCTCACACTCCCAATCCCTGCAAAGCCTTCTAAGGATTTGCCCCTTATGAGAAAACAATGCCTTTTCCTTCCTGTATCTGAAGCCCTACAGGTCACTACCACCCTCCCACCCCACACACACACACACACACACACACACACACACACACACACACACACACACACACACACACACACACACACACACACACACACACACTCTCTCTCTCTCACCCACTGAAAAGGCTAACACTTTCTGTTAAGTGTGGTTGGAAGCAACCAGGTAACAAGTAGCATTAGGCTGTAGTGGTAAAAATGGATTCACTGCCAGTGAATCGTAAGTGTTGCATCACAACAAATCACTCTCAGACACCATCAACCGTAGACACCTTTGAAACAAGACCAGAGGGAAGGTGTAGCGGGAGTACTTATACTCTTACCGGAAAAGGTTCTGTCAAAGAAATTAACATGTAGAACCGACTGAAGTGGTATGGAAGAGGAATTCATCAATATATGACGACCTCAGAGACGAAGATGTGTTGGTTATATGGTAACCATGGCAATAAGCATGATTGGGTCCGCCAGCAAAGTCAGTGACTGTGAACATGGAAGTAGGGCGTTTATGACTATACATGGGTTCTATATTGAACCATATACAGTATATATGTTTTTATTTTTATTGAAACTAATTTCACTTGGAATTTTCTTTATAGGAGAACTTTATAGGGTCTATATGGAGCCATTTGCATCTACAAATAAAAAGCCATGTGGGACACATAAAAATAATTAATAAAGTTGTTTCTTACAGGATAAAAACCTTTTTAAATACATATGAGGCGACCTATAGAAACTTATTTTTGGTAATAGCACCTGTGGTGGGAACCGAGTTCCAGATAGCAGTATAGGTGAAGTTAACACTCATTTGTGTCTGTTAAGAGCTTTGAAGAAAGCTCCATA
Organism: Gymnoscopelus microlampas; assembly: GCF_963454915.1. Lineage (NCBI taxonomy): Eukaryota > Metazoa > Chordata > Actinopteri > Myctophiformes > Myctophidae > Gymnoscopelus > Gymnoscopelus microlampas. The sequence continues at coordinate 21,676,052 of NC_139950.1, forward strand.
GAGCGTCTTAAAGTATATTTTAAGGGCTTCAAAACCCAAATGTTATGCATCATCAGCGAAAGCTTGTAGAGTGCGTTTCTGTTTCACTATATCCACCCTTTCATCAGAGTCAGGCAGAGAGAGAGAGATGAGTGCTGTCCTGTCCAGCCTCCATTAGGAATATTGATTTTTGGCTGGAATGGAAGAAGGCCTTGGGTGACAGGGAAACAAATTAGCTCCTACCCCTCCAAGTCAGCAATAATAACAAGCCCTGCTCTTTCAGTTTATCCTCAACAGAGTTTCACGAATACAAATACAAGATCATTCCCAAAAGTGTTTTGAGTCCCTTTCTTGCAGAACACGCCTCGATCTTAGACCTACGGTGTTTTTTGCCGCCGGCTCGCTGTACTGCACGATTGAGCAGCTCTCCACACACGGCACCTGACTCGCCACTTAAGCGCAGAACTTTTGTGTAGGACGTGGCGTACAAGAGTGCACCTTGTGAAAGCAGGCCAGCGGAGGGGACGGTGTCTTGTCACGACCAGCTGGAGGGGAGGCTTACGGTCGGACTCTGAGGACGCTAAGAGCAGAGGCAGGGCTCACTCATTCACCGCGTCGTCTCAAGAATCCTCAACGGAGGTTTGGATGTGTCTCGTGATTGAGTCATCAAATCATCATCATTCAGCCAGTGCTAGCCACTGTCTCCTGCTCGTTCTGTCTATCTAGGCCAAAGGAACTTTTACAGACTACAGAACAAAGCAGCAGTTCTCGTTCTTTCCATCTCTCTTCTATCTCTCGGTTTCTCCTGAGCAGTACTGTTTACTCCTCCTCCTCCTCTCTACCTCCCCGGACTCATTTGTCAATGTGGCCTGATTATTTCAGCCAACTCCGGACTCTTTCCAGCCGGCTAACCTTCCTCTCTGTTGTTGCTGTGACGATCCAAGATTGGACCTGGCATGGCCGTTTCCACATGGTGCTCCAGTCTCTTCTCTGCAGGACACAGAGAATGGAGTGGAGACTAGCAAAGACAGGGTTGGTCAGACAACGTCCTGGCACACAGAGAGCTCACCTGTCAACTGGATACCAGGAATCAGTCGGTGACAAGGAGGTGATAAGAATGTGACAACACGGGAATGGCGCCAGCACAGTGTGGGAGTGTGGGGCCACCTGGTGATATGAGATGCTTTGTATTTTGGCTAAGCTCAGTGCTCTCAGGTCAGGTGTGTTTTGTTCGAGGTAATGGAGTTGTCTCCCACTGTCGGATTCTGTTGAATGGAAGACACAGGGCTGACCTGCAGCCTTATCATAAATTGGGACCTTGGAATAGCGGGGGAGGGGGTCGTTAGACAAGGTTTTGGCATCAGAGACTGCAACGTGAAGTTGAACTTTGTTGTGCGCTCATCACTGCTGAATATTCCAGCAAGTTGCAATTATATATCAGTGTCGTTCCCCCATCTTAACACTTCAGGGAGAAAATACCATGTCCTTTGAAGGTCTGTCTCCTGTGTGCAATATTCGGTATTCGGCATTTAGTGTTCACGGGAGCTGCTTATCTACTTAAAAAATAGAGCATTTCATCAATTATTGTGTATGCTATCTTTTGGGGAGATGAGAAGGACCAGCACCAACAAATGGGATTCAGTCCGTGGCAGAGCTGATCTTCGGATGAGATTGGGTGTTTTCTTTTGCTCTGCTCCAAACACTGGCCTCATTTATTGCTCACAGAAAAGCAGGAAATTGCACCTAGTGACGACCAATCACATTGTTTGCCCCCTCGAGTGTTGTGGGCTAAAAGCCTGAAGGTGTGGGGAAAACCTGTGGCAATGAAGACAAGTAATAACGCTCCAGTATCAGAGCTTTGATGGCGCATTTGGGGTGAATTGGTATGGTAACGGCCGTATTAAACTGAGTGTGAAGAAAGAAAGAGAAATAAATCAAGAGGCTCAGTTTGTTTTCGGCCTCTGAATCTTTCTGTGTGGGAGGCCTATAAAGAAATCATTGTCGCTCTATTATTTTTGTAAGATGAGATACTAGATCCTATTTCATAAGACAAAAACAATTTTCATTGTTTTTGCACCCATGCGGTTTGAATTTTGTTCAGTGTCTACAGATAGGAACTTTGTGTTTGAACCCCCTACCCCCCCAGGACTTTAAGAGGCTGCGTTTTAATTTGATGTGCATGATTAGTGAGCCTGATTGACAAGAATCTTCTAGCGGACCACTAGAAAGCTTCAATTAACTCACATCAATCAAGGGGGGCTCTCGTTCCCAGCTTAATTTGGTTTCAGTAATCAGTCTCTTTGCTCTTTCAAACAAGTGTCGTCTTAGGGTAATGATGGGTGTTTGTCACTGCGCCTGTTCGGAGCTCACCAGGATAGACACACACACACACACGCACACGCACACACACACACACACACACACACACACACACACACAAGTCAGCTTTTGGATACATTGACACGTATGCATAAATAGACATCATACATAATGCACGCTGATTAAAACTGTTTCATGTTTAGGGGCGGACACAGCATGATGCATGTTTACAACATGTTGTCTTGTAGCTGCTATACATGGACATGGCCTTGTGCAATGTTTATCTTTGTGTGGGTTTAGACAAACATGTATGCATGTTTGTTGTTAGCATGTATGCTTTTTACCTGCATATGCGCAAGAACATGCTAGCATGTTTGACTATCTTTTAACCGCTTAAGCCCAATTTGAAACTTTTCAAAAGTAGCGGATCTACAAGCTCACAACTCGTTGGCTTATAGTTCTGCTATTTTTTACATGCACCTATAACGACACACCCAAAATAGGGAAGCCAGGTTGAAAGTGGTTAAGTATACATCTGTAAGCAGTTTGTAGTCTCATGTCTTGCCACTGCATGTAGCGCACGTGTGTGTTGTGACCGTTAGTGTGTCCATTCCCAAAAAGTAATGTGACTGCGCCCTATGACCTTTGCCTCTCCCATCCCCCTTTCCATCCCCCCCGTGTTCCAGGTACTCGTTCCAGGATGAGGAGGACATGTTCATGGTGGTGGATCTTCTTCTAGGAGGAGACCTACGCTACCACCTGCAGCAGGGAGTCCAGTTCACTGAGGACGCTGTCAAGCTCTACCTGTGTGAGATGACCCTGGCACTAGACTACTTACAGAGCCAGCACATCATCCACAGGTACCCATCTATCATCTATCTCAGTGTTTCCCCATGTGGGGGGTCCGGGCCCCCCCTTGGGGTTGGGGTGCCAAAGGTCATCAGGCCTTGTCTGCTTGGAGGTAGTGAAACGTTTTAAACATGTTGCTTTCAGCATTTAAACATAACTTGCTTTCATCCACTTTCAACTTTCCATTCCTATTTTGGGTCATTATTTTTGTTAAAAAATAGTAAAAAAAACGTTTTTTTTTATGTTTCAAAAAGCTTTGGAAATAGCAAAGATAGCTGATATACAAGCTCACAACACGTCGCATTGACGCTCGCGTGCTTGTAGATCAGCAATTTTGTTATTTCATCGTACAAGAAGTATAGCAGATGTAAGGGGGGGGGGGGGTCAAAACTTTGGGAACCACTGATCTATCTGTCTAACTGTAGCAATGCTACTGTACATGCACCTTCCTTACCATGGTTTCCAGCTAAAAGGTTTCATAGTTGTGCTTGACAATAAGTTGGATTACTGATTTTCTTTTCTGTCTGTCCTTCCATCTATGGTGGATATTTCATCTTAATGCAAAACTTTTCAAGGATTTTATTAGGGTGATTTTATGCTGAATAAATTCTAGGTAACATCAACAAAACATTAAAGTTCTGTTGACAACAAAGCATTGGGAGTTGGGTAAACCTGGTTTTGCAGACCAGTGTCCGTTAAACTGTAAATTGTGACTCAGGTCCACAATTCTCACTCCAGGGCCCTGCCGAGCCTTTGTTGATTGAAACATCAAAGCACCAGAACAGAGGGGAAGCCTGACCTAGACACTGAATTTAAGTAGTGCTGGTCCCCCGTCAGCCCATTAAGTTATTTACATCCACAACAAGGTTATTATTGTTTTGAATTTTTCACCAGTTTTATTTTTTTATTTCGTTTTGACTTGTTTTAATTTTCAGTTAGTTTTAATTAGTTTTTAAAGCGGTTTTGGTAGTTTTCATTTTGTTATTGTAATGGATAAGGGGAGAATTCAACAAGGTCAGAAAAATAGCAGATCTATAATACCCCCACAGTGTCTCCTCCATTAAGTTGTTTACATCTAAACTGCAAAGGAAACTGGTACCTGCAAACATCTTGATAATGTCTTAACTGCTGTGCTCATAACACGGCCAAAGAAACCACACACCAAATAAACATTGTGTTGAATAATTCCCATCACAACAACGAGTGAAAAGATATTGATTAAACACATTCAGCACCAGAACAAATGAACAGCAACCAATACAGTTAAAGTTAATATTACGACAAGATTGACACAAATCAATGTCATTTGACCAGCGGAGCAAGAATGAGTAAGATCTCAGGCCAAGCACCTTTTATAGAAAGAGTACATTGCAGGCAACATACATTATTAATTAAATATACAACAATCCAATCTTTTTTCTTGTTCTTTTAGCCCTCCACTCTATTATTTCCCTGTATTTGGGACCCATTGTTTTCTTTGACTTAGGCATGTCAAAATCAAGGTTATTTGGCACTGTCAAGAGACATTTTAAAGGTGTTTTCACATTTTAAAGGCAACAAACAGGCTAATTATGGGCCTGCAATGTGTTTACTGAAACAGTCCCAACAGCAATAGCTCCCCACACGACTTAAATGTTGTAAAATGTATTTTTAGTTGTTCTAAAAACTGGCAAACCTGAGGCCCTTTGTAGAACGGGGCTTCAGCGTGCTCCTGCCTACAGCCAATACAGTACATACAGTATCACAGCATCCTTTCAAGGTGGGCTCAAGGTTGCATTATTTAATCTTAAAATTCAACAGTACTAGCACTTTTCACCGTGCTAGCTGGAATAAAGTTCTACTTCTAAAGTTGGTGACTTCTTTTGAATATAATGATGTGCTGGTGGTGTGCTAAAAATGAATTCCAGTGAAAGGAGAAAGTTTTCTTCTTTTTTTACTAAGGAATGGCACAACAATCTTTTTCCTTTGTGTGAGAATTCCTTGAATTACATAGTTATGGCACCCACACCACAGATGTAACTCATCTGATCCTCCAATAAAGTTAATTTCAAGCCCCCTCTGTTATTTCTCTGTTACCCTCCCATTCCCTAAATGCCTTGCACCTCTGGAGCATTGGTTCTCAAAGTGGGGTCCGGGGATCCCCAGGGGTCCCTGAGGGGGTTCCAGGGGGTCCCCAGCTAAATGATAGTTAGGAACCAAATGGACCCTTACGGGTCTGTAACTCAGAGAGTGTACACATGGAACCAAATGTTGATTTTACAATATACAAAGGGGTCCCAGAGATAGAAATGCCATTAAATGGGGGTCCGTAGCCTAATGCATGTCAAACTGGTGGTCCTTGAAATTAAAATGGTTGAGAATCACTGCTAGGGGGCGTCAAAATCTTCTCTTATGGGGGTCCCTGGCATATCTTTTCAAATGGGGGTCCGCGGGCTAAATAAGTATCAATTTGGAGGTTCTTGATATGAAACGGTTTGAGAATCACTGCTCTAGAGTGCAGGTGTGGTCATCCATCTCTGGGGAGCTAGTAGGGGACCAGCCTCCCCAGAGATGGATGGCCTATGCAGGGGGTAGAGATGATTCATCATCAGCCCTCTACTCATCTCTTATCTGGCTCTCCAGGCGAGGCGAGAGGGAGTGTTCCATTACGTTGACACTGCGTGCCTAGTGGTTACTAGAGGAGGCAGTGGGCTGTGCAGTACTGGAGCCTGTGGCTGTGTATACTACAGTGGCTTGATGTAGTGTCAGTCAGTGTGTGCAGGGGGAAGATTAGGACTGGTTAGGTGGAGGGCACTAGCCGCAGCTTCGCTTAACCCATTCAATCCAGGAATGCGTCTGTGTCATTTCAAGATTTCTTTGGCGATTCAAAAAATAGCAGATATACAAGCTTGTAGATTTGCTATTTTTTTTAAATTTGTTGAAAATTTGTGCAAATCTTTGAATATATGTTTTAACGCAAACTTTTTTAACTCCAATCTGTGCTTCTGGGAGGTCCCTGGAACAACATATTTTGAGATGGAGGTCCCTGGCCAAATACATATAATTTTGGGGGTCCTTGACATGGAAAAGTTGGAATCACCACTGATATAGCAACCTACTGTTAGGATTTAGAAAACATTCTTAGATATGTATTTGGCAGCAGACCCCATCTCAAAATGTTTTGTTCCAGGGACCCCCCCAGAAGCAAAGATTTGAGTTACAAATGTTCGCTTTTAAAAATATATATTAAAAGATTTGCATAAATTTTCAAGATTTTTCAAAAATAGCAGATCAAGCTCATAGCGCTAAGAGCTTGTATACAGTATCTGCTATTTTTGAATAGCCAAAGAAATCTTAAAATGCAAAGATGTATTTCTGGTCTTAATGGATTAAGGGTTTTATTTCATTTTTTATGAAGGTGTGCAGTTCCTATTTGTGCTGCTCTGTGCTGGTTCCATTGTGTTGAGAGCAGTCTGGAAAATGATCTGCTGCATACACAGTAAAATCTAAAGGGGGATGAATCCCTAGGCCAATTTTGTAGTTTGTTACAGTATCTGTTAAGAAAAAGGTCAAAACTGCAGAAGGGTTAAACATGGCAGGCTAGAAAGCAGCACAGCTGCAGCCAATAAAAATAATAATGAGTTTGTTAAAGATTTAGGTGTAGCATTGTGCAAGCAGCCAAGGCCGGAGGCATTATGTTTCTGGGTCGTCCGCGTTGCACACACATGCACGTTCGTCCATCCATCTATACGTTTAACAGTTCGTACATTCACCTGTATGTACTGTACTGTACGTCTATACCATCACTGTGGGAATTTCAAGACATTTGTTACAAACGTTTACTTTTACTGACTGAAGGATGAACTGATTAGAAGGTCAAAGGTCAAGGCCACTGTGATCTCACAAAACGTGTTCATTAAATTCCTTCAAAGTCTTAATTTACTACACATACTATATATGGAGGCATGCAACAGCGATGCAGTATTTCTAGTTTAATCGTTGTTTTTACCCTGCTGTCGTCTCTAAAATGAACCAAACTACAAAAGCAGCCTTGGGTTTCATCCCCAGCCCAAAATACACAAAGATTAACTGTAGAATCTACAGTACTTAACAGGTTAATATTGGCATTTTATAAATTTATGGTTTTGTTGATTAGGTCAAATCACCTGGGCAGCCCCACTCTCATGTACGCTGCTTAACAACAATCTAATGATAGCCCCTGTACGTGCCACTAACATAAACATTAGCATACAGTATCTAAATATAGCCCCCGTACGTGTCCCTGTAATTGTTACCATCCATCTTCCTCAAATAAGGCTGACTGTCTGCTGCTTTTGTTTGTACTTTGCTGAGCACAGCCTTGTGTGTGTGTTTGTATGTGTGTATGGGGAGTCCCTGTGGAACCACAGATGGCCCCAAAAAGCTGCTTGATCCTTCTTCCTGACCTCATTTGGCAATGACAATCTATCAATGGAGTTATGTTGTTTGTGTGTGGGCACATCAACTCAGGTGTATCCATCCAATCACAGATGTGTTCCTGACATAGGCCATATTCTGGGATAGATTTTGGATATCAAACCAGTTGATTTGCGATGGCATGTCAAAATGGGTTGAAAATAGATTTTCCTGCAGTTTCATAAGGTTAGAGTAAGGGTCTATCCAAGCAAGTGGACGGCAGAGACCACAACTCTAACGAAAACAGTGGTGAACGATATGCATGCAGTTTTAGTAGCTATAGTTATAGTGTTTGGCGTGGATGGCCCATAAGAGTTACTGTAGGTTAGGCTTGTGCTGTATCTGTTAAGGTTTGGTTTATGGTTGATTAGTTATAATAATAATAATAATAATAATAATAATAATAATAATAATAATACATACATATTAGCGTTACATATTTATTTGTGCTTTTCTAGATACTCAAAGTCACTTTACAGAAGCAAGATAAAAACAACTTTATTGGGAAGAGCTAGTTAAAAAAGGTTAAAAAACTATAAAAGAAAGGTAAACAAAAGGGGGTGGGGGTTTATGTAGGAAAACGTGGGTTTTGAGTGTGGTTTTAAACGTGGTGAGGGTGGGGGCAGCTCTGATGTGAGCTGGGAGTGAGGGGGTGGCCACCGAGAAGGCCCTGTCACCCCAGGTTTGCTTTTTTGTCCTGAGGGTGTCTAGGAGGTTGGCATCACCCCACCTGAGAGAACCGGAGGGGACGTGGCATTGGATGAGTTCAGAGAGGTAGCAGGGGGCCTGGTTGTTTAGGGCTTTCTAGGTAGTGATTAGTATTTTGAAGTCAATTCTGTGCTTGACTTGGAGCCAGTGGAGATCACGGAGGACTGGTGTGATGTGGTCCCTGGATCGGGTTCTGGTGAGCAGACGGGCGGCAGACCTTTGTACGTACTGTAGTTTCTTGAGAACCTTGGTGGTGACATCCATAGTAGGCTATTGCAGTGGTCGAGTCTGGATGTAATGAAGGCATGAATGAGTGTCTCAGAGGCAGTGTGTGATAGGCTGGGACGAAGGCAGGCAATGTTGCGAAGATGAAAGAAGACAGTTTTGGTGATCTGGTTGACATGGGACTCGAAGGAGAGGGTGGGGTCCAGGATAACTCCAAGGTTGCGGACTTGGGTGGAGGGTGTGACAATGGAGCCGTCAATGTTGAGGAAGAAGTCATGAGTGGAGCAGGTCAGGGAATCTAGGCAAATAATTAGGATTTCAGATTTATTGCAGTTGAGTTTTAGGAAGTTTGTTTGCATCCATGTTTTGATGTCGGTCAGGCAGAAGGTGAGGGTGGAATGGGTGGTGGCAGTGATGGTTGTGGAGCTGAGGTAGAGTTGTGTATGAGCTGAGCATTAAGGTTATGGTTAAGGTTAGGTGATATGCTGTGAATTTCAATTCCAACACTATTGTGTGTGTGTCTGTGTGATTGTGCAGGGCGTTGCTGAAAATGAGCATTCGTGTTCAGCTCATCTACCCTTGGCAAATAGAGGTAAAAAAAGAACAAAGTCAATACAATGTCCCCAATTTTTTTGCAATACCAGCACGTGTGAGCCAGCAAAGTAATCACACTTCATCTTCAGTATACACAACAGAGTCTCCTTGTCTTCCTGATAAATGAGCCTGCCGTGATCTAAAAATCAAAACCGTCAATGGGGAGCCTTGCTGATCTCTATTTCTTAATGTTTCTCGTTTTATTTTTATTTTGTCCTCTCCCAATGGCATCAGCAGTGCTGCCTGCCTCTGACACCATTGTGTCAGGTCTCCCAGCCATACTGTAAGCTGATCCCTGGCCAGCCGTGGTCATCCCCGGCTCTACAATTTGGTTTCACCATGTGAGTTTTTGACAGGAGAATACTATACAATTATTTTGTTGTGCCAAGGGAAGAAGGGTATCCTAGCAACTGCCACCATGCCCAAGGAGGGAAAATTAGTCCAATGAGAGAAGAGAAGAGGAGATAAGGGACGAGTCCCTGAGGAAAATAAAGGAGTAGCACTCTTCAATTCAATAGACATTATTAATTCACAAAGGCAATTTGATTTTGATTTTTCTAAACAACAGGAAACAGACATAAACACAGACTATTACATTTTTGGGACTGTGTTGGGCTGTAATAAATGGGAAAGCAAAGAATCCATATGGCGTGTAGACATTGATGTTTTCTATTGTGCCAGATAGAGCACAGAATTGTCCTTCAGTTCCTTGTTCCCCAGGCGGACGGCTTCGGAATGAATTATTCTCTGAGGTGGTTAGTAGAGCCCCTGGGGAGGCAGAGACCTGAACTGAAGGTGAAGGACATGGGAACTGTATACCCCATGATATCGTGAGCCTTTGCCCTGACCTGCTGCTCATAGAATGAGGCTACACAGTAAAATCCTCAGTGTTCATTTATCTCTGAGAGTGTACACATGTAAGGGTCCATTTGCTTACATTTGTACACTATTAAGAGTTACAAATGGATACATTTATACTGAGGATTTTACTGTGTAGGCTTCGACAGGGCACTATAAAGGAGAAACACAGGGTGCATTTATGGACACTGAATGAATTCACTTTCCTGAGGAAGTATTGATGTTGGTGTGCTACAGCTTCTGTAATTTGCTCATGTCAAGGTGTTATCAAGATATTTATACTGGTCCACAGCATGTATATGGACAGGGACAGGATACTATCCTAGTGGGATTCCTTCTGAAATCAATGACCATCTCCTTGGTCTTGGCAACACCAGTAGTGTATTGTCACACTGCTGGCACATTGCATTTCACAGTCTGTGAAATATTGGAGGGTGGGGCCATGTTCCTGTTCAGACAAGGGGTGCAACAGTTAATTGAACTAATCGATTATAAAAAATAATCTATAATTTAATAAAATAATAATTTATCCCTATTTTGGGATGAAAAGTTTTTTTTTATTTTTTTAAGAAAAACAAGTAGCGAAGAAAGCCAATCTGCAAGCTTACAACACATTGCGATGCAACACGGAGGATGTAGATTAGCTATCTTCACAAGTGGTTAATTGATTTGTTGATATTTTTTTATAAACATATATTTTTTAAATGCGTTTCTCGATTATTCGAAAAAGTAATAAATAGAATAATCGCTAAGAGGATAATCAATAGTTGCAGCCTTAGTTCAGACCGTACCCTGACAGGAAGGAGAGAAGGATCGTGTCGTCAGCGAATTTGATGAGCTGATGGTTGGGATGGATGCTCTTACTGTCAGTAGTGTAGAGAATGAACAGGTGGGGGCGATAGTAGGCACCCTTGTGGTGAGCCTTTGCACGTGCACAGTGTGTCTGATAAAATGCCACTTGTAAGGCCTCTCTGAGGTCTGTCTGTTAAGAAAATCCATAATCCATGAAATCAGACTGTAGTCTAGATTGTATTGAGTTGTCCAGTTTTTTGACAGGCTGCATAGTGTGAAAGCTAGAAGAGAAATCCACAAATAGAAGCCTGGCCACAGCTCCACTCTGCTCCAAGTGACTGAATGGTGTCTAGCAGGAAGTTCAGGAACAGTTTAGCACCCTAGGATGTGGGACCACCTTCTCTGGGACCTCTGTAACTAACGGGTTCAATGGTGGACAGATGACAGCAGGGTTCTTGAAGTAACAAGGTCTTTGTTGTCCAGTGTGATACAAAATCATACAGTGCAACTTGCCATGCTTAACTGTTGAAGCAGAGACTGCATCTGTTCATATGAACAAAATGTTTCAGGGGAGAGCAGTAATGTTCTGTCCAGACAGTGCACTCTGTGAGTATGTGTGTGCGGATGGCTGATTTATCCTGTGTGCCTCGTTTCGATACACAGCAGGTTTGATACACAGCAGGCTAGTTATGAGCCTTGAATCAGCTGTCTCTCACCCTACAACCTACCGTCATCATGACCTGAGATGTGAGAGCAATGGTCCTATGGTCGTTGAAGAAGCAAGCCGTGTCCTATTTGTGGATGGAAATGATGGCTGAGGATTTCCACGGCAGCGGGACCACCGCTCGATCCAGTGAGGCTATAGCTTAGTGTGGTGGATGGCATGAGGCTGTGTCTGAGCTACACCATATTGGATGCCAGCCAGGTCAGGCCTCTTGAATTGATTTTAATTCCCTGCCACGCTGCCCTGTAATTACCTTTCTGAAACTTTCGCTCAATCTTGTTTTTGTAATGGGTTTTGGATTGGTTGATGGCCTGTTTCACCTTTTTGTTGACCTGGTGTTTCTCCTCAACAGATCCTGTAAAAAAAAAACTCATTAAGGATGCCTAGAATAGATGGAGGAATTCACGAGGCAGGTAGAGGTGGAGGGAGAGAGCAAGGAGATCAGGTTTGCTGATTTTTCCCCTGAATATCACTGTATCGCATGAGCTCTTATTGACATACTGTATACACACTCCACCACCACGCTCTTTTCTTGTTCTCAGTTTATCCTGATCCACATGAAACGGTGTGGTGAGGCCATCAATAGCCAACTCATTATAACTCAGTAAATTGTCTCCAGCCAAGTTTCAATAAATGCCAGGGGTTCGTGCAGTTTCTACCAAGACATTAGTCAGTCATTTACTTTCACACCAGGGATGGTGGAGCACACATACTGTTTCAATCAACATCCTGCATATGTGGAATTTTGAAACGGGTGATAACCTATTTTGTCCACCATAACTTGCCAACTCGGAAGGCACGTTTGTCGACTGCTTGGCACAGGCGCTCACTTGCCTAGCAACTCACTCGGGCACACCTCACGAGTCGCAAGGCCTGCCTGTCGTGAAAATACAACCTCCAGTATTGCAGGAGCCCAGTATTGGCATAGATGTTTATTCACGCATATAATTCCCATTTGCTTTCACCTTGCAGCTAGTATACCTGTACTGTATATTGCAAGTATATTTAGGAGTGGACGGACATATCCTAACACGGGCTGAACCTTTAGGTCAGTTTTAGTTTGTGTCTCCGTCCTCCTTTATTTGCCTTTCTTGTCCTTCCTCCTCTCCTCTTTTCCTCCTTTAGTGCTCTATGCTCTACTTTATCTTTTGATACCTTAAAGTGTTATATTGTACCTATCAGATTGTGACACGCTGGAGATATACAAAACAATCTGCATGACTTGTTTTCCAGCTTGAATCAAATTGTTTCCAAGTCTGTCACAAAGTGTAATGTTTTACGTCAAACCAAGTGGCACAGTAGGTGGCACTCAAACTCAATTTCCTCCCATGAATATGTATGGCATACACATGCACTGTATATCACTCTATTCAGCTCCTGAAGACCTGTGACACTTGGCAGCTCAGGCCATGCACGTGGTGTAACTCTCCCCTAGAGATATTTTGCAGATCAAGTTAGCATTATACAGTAACTAGCCCCTGTGGACACAGAGGCGTCCTATTGTGTGTGTGTGTGTGCGCACGCACGGTTTCTCTCTGTAGATGACGTGTATTTTTCACACCAGCACGCACGACACACTGCATAATTAAATAAGCTGTGTGTGCTCTTGTAATTGCCTGTGGAGAAGCTTAGAGGGGCTGCGCTAGCCAGAAAATGTTGAGATGTTCGTTAGTGTGTGACGCGCGTTAGCACTTGTGTGTGTGTGTGGCATGTGTGCCCCCTGCATGGGTACCCAGTGTAATGAGCATGTGTGGACAAACCTGAAAGAATCTCCTGGGATTAGTAATGGCTGTGTTACGCTTTGCCAACGGTTGGGGTCTCTCTCTCTCTCTTTGTCTCTCTTTCTCTCACTCATACGCACGAACACACACACTTTTCAACATATTGCACCAACAAATGCAATTCACACGTCCTCCCTAGCCTGCAAACAGCTCCCACAGGCTCACAACAAGTACACAACACATACACAGTGAACAGCCCTAATGTATACTGTATGTTCTCAATCTGTTGTAATAGACACAAAGAACTACTATAAACAGGTATTATCTGACAATCCGCTGAAACTCTTTGCACCTTAATCTCATGTACAACGTGCTGATATTCTTTTTTTTTTGTACTAGTATCACCTGCTGCTATGTTGATGCTCCTTATGTCTAACCTCATGTACATACTGTACCGGATGGATATGCTATGTGTATATAATTATGAAGATATCTTTTGTTGATTTGTCCTTTTTTTTTCTCTCCTTGCTCCCCTTGCCCCCCCCCCCCCCTCTTCTCTTTCTCCTTTTTGGAAATAACAAAAACAATGGAGCTTGCACAAAGACGAATTACACAGTTTTTACACTTGTAAACCTGTGATAAGCCAGAACAATTATTCACAGTGACAAGGCAATAGATGTGTTGTTAATCACTGTTCAATAGCATTGGCATAGAACTGGATCTTGCATGTTATACTTGGCACTGTATACTTGACATTCTTTCATTCTTTGTGTCTCTCCCAGAGATGTCAAGCCAGACAATATCTTGTTGGATGAACAAGGTAAGGATATGTAAACTGTACTCTGTGTGTGTGTGTGTGTGTGTGTGTGTGTGTGTGTGTGTGTGTGTGTGTGTGTGTGTGTGTGTGTGTGTGTGTGTGTGTGTGTGTGTGTGTGTGTGTGTGTGTGTGTGTGTGTGTGTGTGTGTGTGTGTGTGTGTGTGTGACACAGGTCATCAGCTAATAATTCAGTGCTTTGTTTTTATCCTACATGGATTATCAGTATGGTAGATTAGTAAACCCTGTACACACCAGTTAACAGATAACTTTATGTAAGGGATAATGTACCATGAGCTGGTCATTATAATTAAATACATCTGGGCAGTGTCCATAAATGATGGGCTGCTGTTACATTATCCTGATTAATACATGCTTCTTACAACTGAAATCAGTAATATCCCATTAAATATTGATTTAGAAATGACAGCCTTCCACTTCCATATCAAACAGAAGCAGAATAGTGGTTTGTTATTCGACAATAACAGACCGCAGAAGGCAGAATAGTGGTCTGTTATTCAACAATAACAAATTGCCTTCATTGACAAATCAAGGTTGAGTATTCAACAAAGGGCTCGCAACTCACTTTTATGCTCCAAGGCTTATTAAACAAACAGCAGATATGCTGTTTGTTTAATAAACCTTGGAGCATAAAAGTGAGTTGCAGTTAAAAGCAGTTAAAAGTTAAAAGCACTTCATACAGTTAAAAGCTCAGCACCAAAGAACGGACGATGTGTGTTATTTGTTTTTCTGAGTATTCAACAAAGCAATGTAATAAACTGGTTTTGCTTAACTGACATACACATTCTTTCATCTCAAATCCTAGATTCATACTGTAGGATTCCTAGTGTTAAGCAATGTTTCATACCCCACCCTTCTGGCACTCTGAACGGGATGAAACAAACTGCTCGTAAACCTATATGAATCAGGCCTGCTGTGTCCATCTGTTTATCCACGCTTGAAGAAGCACCAAGGATGGATGGACAATAGATAGAGTAGTTCAACAGATAGAGAGACAGACACAAAAGAGATTAATTGACGTGACATGTAGGACAGACAGCAATGACAGCTCAATTCATTCACCACAGTAACAAGGCCAAAGGAGCATGGACAGGGTAAAGTTCCTGCCCACCACCGCAAAGACTGGGGTCCGAATCCTCCATGCTGGCTTGGCCAGATGCTCCAACGAAAAAAATTGGCAATGTTTGTGGATGAAAAGCTGGCAGGGGAGGGTGACCGCTGTCATTGCATTCGTGACTCCTACAGGTTGGTCAGGGCACCTGTTCAGCAGAGAGTGGAACTGGGAGGTATAGCTTGTTCCTCCGCATTTGTTATGTCTTCCCGGTGAAAGTCCTCACTGTCACTATAATAACTGGGACTATAATATAGTTTTTATCATCATGCCAGTTCCTCCCACATGTACATATTATGTACATATTATGTACATGTGGGAGGAACTGGCATAATGATAAAAATGGGAGAATGAAGAAAAGAAATCTAATCTGCCACACTGTTAAGAAAAAAAAGACATGAACACACCGGGTTGAGTTTAACAGAGATGTCAAATATTACACCTCTAACTCTGAAATGGTACCTCTGAAAAGGATCTTGAAGAAAATGACTTTATGAAAGTAAATACGAGAAAACTGTTTCAAGAAATGCAGCATCTAATGGGCTCTTTGTTGTCCTTTCCTCCCCAAAGGCCACGCTCACTTGACAGACTTCAACATCGCAACGATAATTAAGGACGGGGAGAGAGCTACAGCCTTAGCAGGAACCAAACCATACATGGGTAAAACTCACAAACCCCATTGGTTTGCTGCACCTGCAGGGACTGCTAAAGCCTGAGTTATACCTGATTGTGCATTGTATCACACACCGAAAATAGCCAATCTACATGCTCACAACACGTTGCGAGCTTGTAGATCTGCAATTTTTTGGTGCGCAATGAAGCATAATTCAGGCTGTACTGTACACCACCCACATATTTCTTGTAATATTTGTGGAGACACATGCTGTTGAGACCAAGGTAAATAAAAAGAAGGTACGGACATCTACGTCATTTTCGCTATCCAGCAATTCCAGCAGGCAGATTCGTTGCCCTGGGCCCGGGCGGTTGCCGTAACCGTCTAGATTACCTAGGCTGGTAATCCAGCCTGACAAAGTGTCACGGGTTCGACTCCCGATTCCGACGGCCTTTGCTGCATGTCACTCCCCATCTCTCTCCCCATTTCCTGTCAGCCTACTGAAAAAAGATTCTTGGCACTGGGAGGCAAACTGCAGCCGTGGAATACATTGAAGTCAATGAAGTGGACCAGCTTAGAACAAACACTATTTCTGAACGACTGCGACCTTTGTGAAATACACAGCCCAGGAAAATAAAAGAAGACATATCACACATTGTTTTCTGCTGTGCTTCTTTTCTATCTAAAGAGCACAAAGTCAGTTTCTGAACATAGTATCGCGAAAGTATCGCGAGACTGTCCATCTTTGACTGCCGAGCCAGAAATAATATATGCCGCTGTTTAGATGCCTCAATAAAACTATACAGTGTGCAAATCGATAAACAAGTGATTGGAAAAAAACCTGTGATAAGTCTTCTTTTATATTCCTGAACCGATTAACTGACAAAGGAAGCGATCGTTAAGAAATAGTGTTTGTTAACAAGCTGGTTCAGCCGGCTGCCATTGACTCCAATGTATTTCATCGAACTTCCGGTTCCAGTTTCACCTCCCATGCCTGACTGGCCCGTAGGTTTTCTGTACCTTCTTCTGTCATAGCCTTGGTTGAGAAATGTTTTTGGATGCTAAACACTAAGATGACTGCTCAATAGTGCAATTTTCAGGCTCACAACATGTCACTTAAGTTGTGGGTTTGTAGATTTGCTAGTTTTGCTATTTAAGAAGAAATGTGTAGTGTGAAAAAACAGAGGATCCTGACACAATAGTAAAATGAAGAAAAGCCCTTCATCATCGCGATGAAGACCTGTTGTGGTCGCAAAACATGTTGCCGTTTGCCTTGTTTCAATAAAGGCTTTTTCCTCCTTTTACTATGGAGTGCCGGATCCTCTTTTTTCATGTTTTATCCCGTTTGATCCAGGAGCACCTCCGATACTTTTAACTACTTTTCACTAAGCTACTTGTTTCTCCTGTGAGCACCTGGTTGGGGTGTTTTCTCTCTTACCCATGGAGTGATTGAAATATCTTGGAGTGGTGATGAAAAGGCCTCTAAATCTTTTGTTCCTCTTTGCAAATTGGAACTTTTTTTGCTGTCTCTGTCTAAGTATTTCTCCCCTCACACAGCTCCAGAGATCTTCCAGTCCTTTGTGAGTGGAGGGACAGGCTATGCCTTTGAAGTGGATTGGTGGTCACTAGGGGTGACAGCTTTTGAGGTGCTGCGTGGATGGGTGAGGCACGATGGGAAATTGTGTTTATTTCCATTTGGGTGGGGAAGGGGTATAGCATGGAAAAGCATACATGCTTTTTATTTTGCTTATACTCATATATTTCCCTGTCTTGTATTGTATCTCCTCTCTTTACCTCCTTTCCTTACCTAAACCTCTCTCCATCTGTTTATCCCCCTCCCTTACTTGTTTTCGTCCCGCCCTCTTCTTTTCCATCTCTGTCTTCCTTTCCCCTGCCTCTCCTTACTTCCTCTTCTCCTCTCCTCTTCCGTCTCTTTATTTTCTTCATCCTATTCTCTCTATCCTATTCCTCGCTCTACCTGTTTTCATTCCATTCCACCCCTCTCTTTGTTTCCCGTGTCACTCATTTCATCTCTTCTTCTTTCCTCTTTTGCCTCTATCTGCCTGACCTCCCTTTGGACCCTTGCCTGCTAAACCCCCACCCCCAACCTCGCACACGCATTCACCCTCTCCTCCATCTCTGTTGTTCTCTCCCTCCATCCTTCCCAGAGGCCCTATGACATCCATGCCAGTAACTCTGTGGAGTCCCTGATGCAGCTCTTCAGTACAGTCAGTGTACAGTACAACCCAGCCTGGCCCAAGGACCTGGTTTCTCTCATGAGGAAGGTGAGCGCTACGTGCTGCCTGCCTTAGCAAGACTATTCAATCCCCCCTCAAAACAATTATGATGAAAAAATAAATACAAGAACGCCTTTCTACAAAATATTCAGAAATCCTTTGCCACACAAGGCCAGGAAAGTTAATTTGAATAGCATTTCATATTCAAAGGCAAATCAAAGTGCTTAAAATAAGAAATGAAGAATAGAAAGATTAAAATAGCATTAAAAAGAAACGACGAAGTGCAATTAGAGTGTTACTCTTTCTACAAGGCCAACTTGCACGCTATCAGCAATAAACTTCGTCTTCGTTGGGACTATTATATTGTGCAAGAGCACCTGTCCTTCATCTGTTGTTCAAAGGCTTGCTCTTGTGTCCTAAGTGATTGAGAATGAATGTTTTGTCGATGAGAAACGGGTTGCTAATCAATGACCATGTTCATCTGCGTCCATCAGACCCGCTGATGGACACAGATGGACCTTGGTCAAACAGGCAGAGCTTTGGAGGAGAAACCCGAAAGACAGGAGACGGGAGGGTTGATAAGGAGGTTCACAGTGGGGTAAAGACGACCAAGCCACAGGGATGATGGAGGCAGGCTATGGTGGGGGCAGCAGGGGGGGCAGGATGGAGGGATGGAGGGAAAAAGAGTAGAGGACATCTAGGGCGGAGGAGAAGGAAATGACAGATGGAGGGAAGGGATGAAGAGAGAGAGAGAGAGAGGCAGGGAAAAGAGAGCATTTGTGCATGTGTGTGTGTATCTTCATCCATATGTTACTGTGTGTGTGTGTGTGTGTGTGTGTGTGTGTGTGTGTGTGTGTGTGTGTGAGAGAGAGAGAGTGTCTGTTACCTCATGTGAATGTCCATCTTGTGGTGCGTGTGAGTGAGTGTGTGTGTGAGAGAGAATGTCTGTGTCTGTTACCTCATGTGAATGCCCATCTTGTGGTGTGTGCTGTTCATGTGTGTGTGTGACTGTGAGTGTCTGTTTTGCACATTCTGACTGAGCACCTGCCTCTAGTGTCCACACTCTCTCTCTCTCTCTCTGACTGTGAGTGTTCTGGACGAATGGCATTAGTCTGTTCCGCTCGACTGCTAATCAATTACCATGTATAAACTCCATGGAGACGGACCCAACGAGCCCTCCAGGAGAAAATCAAATTGGCCTTTAAACCATAAACTGTAAGACGAAGAGTTAACACAAGGTGCAAAAAAACAATAAACAATATAAAAAGCATGTTATTTTGTTAGAATACAGCAGTATCATCACCCGTGGTGGGTTTCTTTCCGTGGAAAATTGTGCTCATGTGCCATCACAAACAGATTAGATCTTTGATGCAATGAAACACACACTGATCTCTGTCAGATTTGACTGATTAAGAGTGCCCCCTGTTGGTGACTATACACATGTATGGATTATCTAGTATATGTGGTGTGATATACACAGACTCACATATGTGATTGACCTGTTTTATTGCTAAATAAAGGACAGACTGTTTGACAAAGTGGTAGCTATGTCAATTATGCATAAGGGGGCAGCATATTATGCAATTATAGCTTGAAGATTGTTCTGAGGACATATAGTACACACTGGGGACTGTGTGTCAGGCTTCAAATTAGTAAACGTCCTGAAAAATAGATGAGGGTTTTTTAAAAGAAGACGACATGTTTCTGCGGACGTGCATTGGACTGTGCTTTTGAAAATCTATCTAAAATGGCTTTGATGAATTGACTTTATTTTTCCACTCTGTCACTTTGATGCACGTTAAGCGAACCTCAGGCTCTCTCCGCTTGAATGCAAATGTGGAAATGGAAGCAAATGGACACCTAAGGGTCCATTTGGTTCCATTTGCACACACTCTTGAGTTAAATAAACACTGAGGATTTTACTGTGTGTGTGTGTGTGTGTGTGCGCGCGTGCGTGCGTGCGTGCGTGCGTGTACACACACACACACATACACACGTGTTCCTGTGTTTCTCCCTTGCCTCCAGCTGTTGACGGTGAACCCAGAGCATCGTTTTTCCAGCCTGTCTCACATGCAGACATCTCCCTACCTCGCTGACGTCAATTGGGACGCCGTCTATGAGAAGAAGATGGATGCTGGCTTTGTACCCAATGTGAGTGTGGAGGATCCTTCAAAATGTAGACTGTGCAGTCTTAGTCAGTCACACAGCAGACATACACACAGAGGTATAGGTACAGGCAGGTGTGCGTGAAAAACCACACACATAGCCTTGTACATTGTTTTGCTAGTTACAATATCAGTATCATGCGTGTGCATGCAGATATATGTAAAGCAAATAGATTGTCACTTTGTAAATCTGTACGTCAGCAAGAGTAGGCCTACACAATGTGCAGTATTTGCAGTATTTGCTGCACCGTGATGAAAGCGTATAGAGCCAATAAATTATACAAAGGCATATTGAACGCTGCTCATTCATGCTGTGCAGCTCTCACAGTGTCTGTCTTTGTGCTCATTCACATGTATGTCTACTTGCATGTGTGTGTTCATACTGCCCACTACAGTATGTGCAATTCACCGTTTATGGTTGCATGTCTGCATACTGTGGTATATCACATTTGATTGATTGATGGTAGGGCTGCAACAGTTAATCAAACTAATTGATACAATTAATTATAATAAAAAACATTTTTTTATAAAATATTCAATGTGATATTGTGGCGTATTGTGAGTTTTTCTTTTTTTTTAATATGTTTGAGCCTCACTGTTGTAAGACAAAATATAACATAAAATAGAGTAGAAGTAGTTAGCATAATAATCAATGTAGTGTAGTCTATTATTAAAATAAATTATTAACTTTATCACGTCGATTCGTGGAAACATTTTAAGTATTACCCCAAAAATGTTTTATTTGATTAATCGCAAATGTAAACAACTAAGAAATTAATCGATAGTTGAACCCCTAATTGATTGATTGATTGATTGATTGATTGATCGATTATGTGTGTCTGTGTGATTATTTGTTGTGTCCAACAGAAAGGTCGTCTACACTGCGACCCCACATTTGAGTTGGAGGAGATGATTCTGGAGTCCCGGCCACTGCATAAGAAGAAGAAGAGACTCGCGAAGAACCGATCACGAGACAACAGCAAGGACTCTCAATCTGTGAGTCACTCACTGTAGTGTACACCCTCAAATCCTGAGTGTTGCTTCAACTAAATGATTTTCAACCTGTGGGCCGGGGACCACGGGTGGGCCACAAGGGTATTGCAAGTGGGCCCCCAAATAACTGGCAAAACAGTAAGATTTTGATGATAACATTATGTAAAAAAAGTTGCATGGTATTTATTTTCATTAAAACCTTAAGAATAATACTTTTCTTTGTGATACCAGTAAATAGTCACTTAAAAGTATACTACGTTAGTTCCAATGATCCAAGCCGGAACCCAATCGATTGATTGATCATTAGAATAAACATGCTCTGAAAATGCACGCGGCCCACCCACGTAACGTGGTCAGATGGGTGGGCCACAAACGCTTTTGAGATTTTCAAGTGGGCCCTGATCCAGGAAAGGTTGAGAACCACTGCTTTAACTCCCAGAGTGTACAAGTACAGTGTAACTGGAAGGGTCTGTTTGGTTCGAATTGTACACTCTTGGAGTTAAGGATTTACATTAAGGACACTAAGGATTTGACTGTTTATACTGGACATGTACAGAGAGAATGAATGTTTTGTCGATGAGAAACGTGCTGCTAATCAATTACCAGAGGGATAGTGAGTATATGGTGTAAGGATGCTGAGGTTGGAGGCCTATAGAGGAATACCAAAGAGGAGATTTATGGATGTAGTGAAAGAGGACATGAAGTTAGTTGGTGTGAGAGAAGAGGAGGCCGAGGGCAGGGTGAGATGGAGGCAGATGATTGGCTGTGGCGACGTCCGAAGGGAACAGCCGAAAGGAAAAGAAGAAGAAGACACTGGATGAACACTGAATAACACTGAGTTGCCGGTTGAATACCCCAGCACTGGCAGAAGGCTGTATTTGAGCTGTGAGCTTGGAAACATGTCTCACATATTACGTCTAACCTTTACATCAGCATTCACCAACAGTCACGTAGCAAAAAAATTGTTATTTTAAATAATAAAAAATCATCCTTTTTTCACTCTGAAGGTTAAACAAACAGAGGATTTTGCTTTGGATGGGAAATGATTATTTGTGAAGGCTGATAGAATGCTTGAATAATATTACCTTTTTGATCCAAATAGAATGGGACACCAAAGCATCCCTCCTCCCCCAAATGAGTTAAAATGCCAGAGTTGTCTTTTATAACAGAGAATGCTTTTCTTTTCTTTTCTTTTTAACAATCCAGTCAAATGGCTTTTTTATGTTTTAGAGTACTGTGCCTCCCTGTTAGCTATGGTTCAGCAACAATCTAAAAATATAGGCTTTGGATGGGAACCTGCAGCTGGGGACAAGTGTAAGCCATGATATGAGAATCATTAGACCTGCCACTCTGGGCGTTTCTATCTTCTGATTCCAACTGAATCAATTCCCCCATTAATATGCAGAAAATTATACAGGCCTGGAGGAGGGATAGTGAGTATATGGTAGACGGATGCTGAGGTTGGAACTACCAGGCAGGAGGCCTATAGAGGAATACCAAAGAGATTTATAGATGTAGTGAAAGAGGACATGAAGTTACTTGGTGTGAGAGAAGAGGAGGCAGAGGGCAGGGTGAGATGGAGGCAGATGATTGGCTGTGGCGACGTCTGAAGGGAACAGCCAGAAGGAAAAGAAGAAGAAGACACTTGAATAATATTACGTTTTTGATCTAAATAGAATTGGACACCAAAGCATCCCTCCTCCCCCAAATGAGTTAAAATGCCAGAGTTGTCTTTCATAACGGAGAATGCTTTTCTTTTATTTTTAACAATCCAGTCAAATGGCTTTTTGCTGTTTTAGAGTACTGTGCCTTCCTGTTTTGACATAATGCGTGTTCACTGTCTTAAGTCAGATCAGATTACCATTTGGGAAATGGAAAAGTACCAGAGGCAGTTTTAATACTGTTACAGACAGCACACTGTAAAATCCTTTGTGTTCATTTAACTCTGAGGCCCTCAGACCAGTAATAGTCCATTTGGGTCAGTTTTATCACAATGTCAGAGTTAAATAAACACTGTCAATTTTACTGTATATTATTAGGAGGGCACAGAGTGAGGCACGGGAGGGCACAGAACAGTCCAGACCAGACCCACCTCCAGGATAGAAACGCCCAGAGTGGCAGGTCTAATGATTCTCATATCATGGCTTACACTTGTCCCCAGCTGCAGGTTCCCATCCAAAGCCTATATTTTTAGAATGTTGCTGAACCATAGCTAAATATAACCGCACACAGTGTTACACATTCGGCTGTGTCAAATACCAACTACAGTAACTGACTGTAAAAAGACAAGCACGAGTAACTGGCAGATGGCTGGCAGCATTGCTTAGTGAGCTATTGTCTGCCTTTATCCTGATCATCTACCCGTCTCAAAATAGGCACTAGCAGGGTTATTTTAGGCGCTGCACCAAAAGACTTTAACTCAAAAAGGAAATCACAGCCCTTATTATCTATGTAGGCAATTTGTTTCTGAAACAAAAGAAGAAATGACATCAAGTTTGGAATAAATAAATTGAATTAGAATTATGAGTAATCCCCAGCTTCCTTTGTTTTCAAGACTCCTCTTAACCTTATTACTGGGGACTGTTTACCATGGATGGAAAATATCCTCTATATTTATGAGAAACGGACGGCTCTCATCAGCCAGTCATTATGGCATCAAAGTTATTAAAGTCAGTCTGTGTGTTACAGTACACACAGAACGTGTGTGCCAGGAGCACTCTTGTGAGCTTAGATGTAGGGCAGTGACAAACAGCCAAAAAGGGCTTCAGTTTTCGAGATACCCCTAACGGAGGTAGGACCAAACACAACATTGTTTTTCCTCATCTCTAAGGCCTCCCATACATGAAATGGATTCTTGTATAAAAATATTTTACTGCAAAAGTGGTGGAAGTGATATATATTGTTATACACCTAGAAAACAAAAAAATAAACCCTGGCCATCTAGATTCACAATGGAAGCTCTGAGAGGTTTAAAACCTGACTGAGTTTATATCATTTAACATATTTGTCAAGTCAAGTTATACTGCAGTATTTAGCTCCAATTGTTCTATCTGCATTTTATTGCCCACATGGGCTTCTTCAAATCTTCATCAACTGACAGCCAGGTTTGCTAAATAATTGTTAGTAGTTCTACTGTAGGCCTGCATATTTCTCTGCACTGTTGTTGAAGTTGCATACAATTTCTAATTTAATTTAAGATTTTCATACATTTTAGGGATATTTTAGGGAATTTGTTAACATTTTTCCAACCTTGATTAGTGAATTGAAAATAAAACTAATCAATGTGATATTGTAGATTTAATTAGGACGGTTTCATCCCCCCCCATTTGGGACACCCTATACGTTTAGTGATGTAACTCCATGAGTATACAAGCTACCTTTACACAAATGACTATATCAACTATTTAAATAACGGCCCTAGGTGTTTTTGTAAAAAGAACTTCTATTTTCGTCTTGGGCCAAACAACCATTTGAAGACAGTGAACAAACAAATCATGAATTGTTATTTAATGGGGCGGTGAGGTCAGGCAGTGGGCTGACAGAGTGCAGGATAATTCTGGACTGTTTGCAAGGCGTTGTGTGGCGAAGATAAAGATGATGATGAAGATTATGACAATTTGACCGTATGTCTCCAAATGTCTCTTGGTTGGCGTTAGTTTTACTTAACTAAAACTAACACAATAACTAGAACTAGAATTGTAAAAATATTTTAGTGAACTGAAATAAAAAGAAAATGAGGCATTACCAAAAAAAAGTATTAACTGAAACTGTATTGTGTTTACAAAGCTAACTAAAACTTTATTGCAACTTTTCTGTCCTTGTTGAATTTTCTTGCCCCTGAATAATCCATATTACAATAAAAAAACACTAAAAGTAATACAAATTTAACAAAAACTAGGCATTTAAAAAAAGTAAAAACTAAACTAAACTAGTTTAAAAAACATATCTAAACTGAAATTGAAAAACAAAAATGAAATAAAAATAATAACTAATGAAAAATGCTAAATTATAATAACCCTGCTCTTGGCAAGGTGATGAAATGAAAGGGAGATGCTAACATTAAAGGTGATGAAGAGGATAATGACAGTGTTGGATAATAATGGTAACGATGAGAAGAACAAGAAAATGTTGATGATAATAATGAGAATGGAGATGATGAGTAGGAAGAGAGCTCTCATGAGTGTTCCTTTGTTCCCCTATAGGAGAACGACTACTTACAAGAGTGCCTTGAAGTGGTGCAGCAAGAGTTCATGATCTTCAACCGTGTAAAGTAAGACCACAACATCTGCATTCACGCCAAAAAGAGACGACAAGTTCATGTCATGCATGGCTATAAATGAAGCATAATTATGTGTCTATATCTCTATATCATATGTGTGTGTCACAGGACTCGAGTCACTGCTTCCTCAGTGTTCTTTCCCAAGTAGTATAACACCACAATAACACGTGTTTTTGTTATGAAAGCACACCAGTCATGATTTCATCATGATAGTGTATTAGTGTTTTGTGACATGTATATGTATATGAAGAAAAACAATTTATAGCTGCCCTACACTTGAACCATACTTGTGGTCAAATCTGGGACAGAAACGACTCTAAACACCGCCACTGAACAGAATCCCAGAGGGAACTGTCCTAGAAGATATGAGGGGCGGATCTAGTATTTATGCAAAGCTAAAAGCATTTTATGTTCACCATGAAACAAAAATGTCAGGGCATGAAAAGAATAGAGCTAGCTTTGCTCAAGTAATCCGCCCAGGCACAATGATCCTTTGCAGATTGGCGTGCTGCTGTGCACTGCATTTATTACTATTGTCATGGGTTTAACACGGCTTCAGGGGTATAGCATTCTGAGTCAGTCTGAGGAGTCTCCATAACTTTGATTCGAAACACGTTCTTATTCGATACTAGGGCCTTATTTTCCATCCTTGGTATGTGGTGACAATCATCCCTTTGTGCTACTGTATATCAGTGTTATTTGTGGAAGCTTAGTCTTAGACTTTTGGACAAAAAAATATGATTAGTTTTAGTCACATTTTAGACATTGCTATCCTTGATCATTTTAGTCTAGTTTGTGTAGAAGGAAACTGTACGGTTTCAGTCCAGTTTTAGTCAAAAAAATAATAAAATAATGTATTTAAACCAATTAAATAAGGCCTTTGCAGGTATTGGATTTAAGATATGACTGTGCTAACTGTATCATCTTAAAATATGTCACATTTTGAAGATTCTAATTATTAAGACAATACAACTAGCCTATTATAATATAATGTTGATGTGTATATTATTACAACATCATTTTCACAAAATACTGTTCAGAAAATAGAACAAAAAACTTCTTAATAGTTTATTAGACTCTTACCCTGTATTTTTCTACTCTTTGTTATGGACGCGACATATAAACACAAACACAGCCAAGGATTTCCTAGTATCGTCACCGTCAATGCGTATTTCAACATTTTATGTTTTTATTACTGTAAATGATGTCACCATTACTGCGATTACGGTAAAACTGCACTTACAAAAGAACACGATAATGCCTGATTCAGCACTGAGTAGGCCTACTTACTTACTAGTATACATACTGTAGATGTGACTTGTCCTTCAGTGGTCAAGTCACTTGACTCAAGTGACAAGAGTTGTACAATCATGCTTCTTACAACTGATAAACATTGCTAAAATGAAGTCCTTATTTTCATCATTTGCAGAATTCAGACCTTGAAAAGGTCATCATGTGTATATGACCCATGCACACAGCAACTTCAAGCATATTAATGGTCTGTTAATTTCAATTATCACTCCTCTTTTTCTTTTTTAACAACAAACAAACCTTTTCATGCCAAGGACCCTCTGTGGTCCGCCATTTGAAAATAATTGGTGCCAGGGGTCCCCATAGTATTTGGTGTCATTTATTTTCAAAAATAGCCGATCTACAAGCCCACAACGTGTCGCATTACGATGTGTTGTGGGCTTGTAGACTGGATATTTTTGAATAGCTGAGGAATAAAATAGGTAAAGTAAAGAGTTAAACTGATTTATTAACTAATTTGGCTGGGGAACCCCCTTAAGGACCCCATGGGGTTCCAGGGACCCCACTTTGAGAACCACTGACATTTTACCAGTACAGATTAGATTCAACTACAACTGAAACACAAAGGTACGCACACATGTACGTACGCACACACACACACACATGCACGTACCAGTGTTGCCGATAAAGAAGCGACTAAAGCCCTAAAGAAGCGACTAGGCCACAAGAGCACTTAAACCTATATACACTGGCTATTTGAAAATAGACGATCTACAAGTTGTATTTTCAAAACAAAAAAAGTGAGAAATGTGGAATATTTTTGAAAAAACACAAATCTTATATTCGAGTAGTAATACCAAGTAAAATCATAAAAGTTAAATAATTACACACAATTCAGCTCTGTTGCATCATGCATGCATGGGAATGTTCATGCTATTATCATAAATAACTGTCGGTAGCTAAGCTAACTCACCTGGATAATCCACTCAACTGGAAAGAAAACACAGTTGTTAATTATGACAACTTCTCCTTCAACTGCCACAGATGTCTTTTAGCAGTGTTTGTTCACTCCCTGACAACACTGACAACTCCACTCGCTGCCATATGGTGTAAACTTACATTATAAGTTGTTTATTTCACTGTTTTATTTCCAAACATAATGGAGCTTGTGTCTCATGCAGGTGTGTGGGGGAGGGGGGCACGAAAATTGCCCACCTGAGCCGCCTCAAGCCTGCCTCTGGCAGTGTGTGTAACAACAAACTGCATTCTTCTCAGGACCTGGAAAAAATCATACATGCCTTTGTCTCTTCCCGTCTTGACTACTGTAATGGACTCTATACTTCCCTTAGCCGCTCCTCTATTCATCGACTACAACTAGTACAGAATACCGCTGCCAGAATTCTCACCAACACCAATCGTAGAGCACATATAACACCAGTATTGGCTGCACTTCACTGGCTGCCCATTAAGGCTAGAATTGATTTTAAAATCCTTTTGATAACCTACAAAGCACTACATGGCCTGGCCCCTATTTATATCACAGACTTACTGCACTCAAAGCCCAATGTGAGATCTCTCAGGTCTTCGGACTTCTGGAGATACCCGTGTCCAAACTT
This sequence comes from Gymnoscopelus microlampas, assembly GCF_963454915.1. Lineage (NCBI taxonomy): Eukaryota > Metazoa > Chordata > Actinopteri > Myctophiformes > Myctophidae > Gymnoscopelus > Gymnoscopelus microlampas. The sequence goes on from NC_139950.1 coordinate 21,704,355, forward strand.
AAAACTAAGGGTGACCGGGCCTTTGCAGTGGTTGCTCCCACATTGTGGAACGCTCTGCCTTTAGTGATAAAAAATGCTGAGTCAGTTCACGGTTTTAAAACACATTTGTTTCGGAAGCATTTTGTCTTATGAAGTTCTTACCTGTCCCACCAGTGTAGGTCAATGTTTTCTTTCTGTTTTTTGACTTCTTATTGTGTTATTGCTCTCATGTGCCTTGTTGTAACTTGTTTTACTTGATTGTTTTATTGCTTGCCACTGTATAGCACTTTGTAACTTTGTTTCGAAAGGTGCTTTATAAATAAAATTGACTTACTTACTTACTTACTTACATTCACGGAATGTCTACCGAGGGGGTGTCTGACAATAACACTTTATTTTGTGTCTCAATTCACTGTTGCTTCTTGCTTCATTAAACAAAACGGATCATTCAGATTTGTCATATTTCATCCTGATTGGCTAAGATTGGCTTCTAAAGTTTGCTGGAGTGCTCCGTTTTGAACAAAATGGCTCAAATAATGAACGCAGCGTGCGATTTCGGTAAAATGTTGCACCACATTCCCACTATGCCGAGGAAGAAATGCCACTTGAATATTTTCCAATCAGCCTCATGGTGGCGCTATAACAGGCCGATTCACGTTTGTACCTATAACTGCACCGATCTGCGTAAAACTTTGTATGCGCACTCCCTAGAGGCCAAGGAAAAACCTTTGCCCTGCATTTTTCACATCTGACAGATTTTGTAAAAATGTCACGCAAATCGGTACACATGATCTCTATAGTCTGTGATCAAGACAAATCTGTTAGATTTTCCATCCATACTGATTGGATAAGATTGACAAATTAACTTTGCAGGAGTGGCCCCAAAAATAATGACTTGTTTTGAACAAAATACCACAAATCATGAACGTCTTTCACGATTTTGGTGAAACTTTGCACGCACATTCGCACTACGTTGAGGAAAAAATGCCACCCTTTTGATATTGCCCTATTGAAGTGCCACCAGGAGGCCAAAGCTCATTTTTTGATATTACTTCTACAGATTTTGTCCAAACATCACGCAAATCGGTACACATTATCTCTATAGTCATGTGATCAAGATAGATCTGTCTGATTCTTCAATTTATTTATTTAATCATAGCTTTAATCATCATAGCTTAGTTTTTATTTAGTTTTCGTCAGTGAAAAAATATAGTCGCCGAAATGTTTTTGTTATAGTTTTAGTTGACAAAATTAACACTATATACTGTAAATCCCAGGTCTGCTATATAAATCGCAGATGTTGTTTTTTGAGACCATACCATATAAACTGTATGTGTTGCTCAGAATATGAGCCTAATTTGCCATCATGGGGAACAGAATATTGGTTCTGCTCTAGACTAAATTATCACCTCATTCATTATTGAATGAGGTGCCACTGCAGCATTTATTTGGAAGCTTTCTTGTGTGGCGAGAGGACATCTTGTAATGCTCTAATTAATGTCAGTGGAGTTCTATTTAAACAAACAGAGCACATTCTGCAGAATTATGCTGATCACAGGCTGGTGTAACAGACCTCATCACATTCAAAAGCTTAACGTTTCTCTTTTGTATTGCATTCTCTTCTGTTTTCCTTCTATCTTTTATGTGTCTGTGAATATGATTTGAAACCTGTGTGTGTGTGTGTGTGTGTGTGTGTGTGTGTGTGTGTGTGTGTGTGTGTGTGTGTGTGTGTGTGTGTGTGTGTGTGTGTGTGTGTGTGTGTGTGTGTGTGTGTGTGTGTGTGTGTGTGTGTGTGTGTGTGTGTGTGTGTGTGTGTCAGGTTGAAGAAACGCCTGGAAGAAGGCCAGTCAGAGGGTGGAGAATGTGAGGGCGGTGAGGCGGGGGCAGACGATGGCGACGGGGACGGAGAGGCCGAAGGCGGCGATGACGGAGAGGCCGAAGGCGGCGATGACGACGGGCCTGAGCCCGAGGCTGAGTCCTCCTCCAAACTGAGCATGTGCGGCTCCGTCTGCTCCTCCCCCGGTAGCTGCTAGCGAGCACCGTGCTGACGCCAAACACGGTGGTGGTCTCATGGCGGTGTCTTTCTCTGTCTCTCTCTCTCTCTCTCTCTGGCTGCTGCAAGTGTTTGTGCCATGCCATGACTCTCTCACAACTGTCCTCTGTGTAGCCAGGAAGCCGAGGAACACAAAGAGGTGGCGACCGACACATGGCAGGATCCAAAATGGCTCACTCATTTTCCTAGTTTTGTTTAGTTTGTTTTCCCTCTGTAGCAGCATCTTTTCCAGTATGGCATGAATGAACCTGTGGGAGCACCGCAGAATCTGGAAAGGCCTTGCCTGCCCGCCCTAGAGTAAGCTCTAATTTCTATGCAACGTACGGTATAGCATTATAGTACGGTATAAGTAACTTTTTTGAGAGAGAGGTTGTTTTACACAAGCAGTAAGACAGACTGTTCTAGATGGTGCAATAGGAGCCCATGGTTAAGGCGATTTTCTGTAGTTTTTTCCCCTGAGAAATCTCCCCTCCACTCTAAACTTCTCTATACAGACGAATATGTCCTGTTCATAGCATTATGGGGGGACCATGACTTTGGAATAGACTCACAGTATCAGAGACGTAGAACTCTTAGTTTCTCTCTTGCTGTCCCCGCCGTGCATTAATTGCTCTCTTATATCACCCACACAGTATACTGTACACACACCCTGATTCTGAACACCTATGGCACTGCATTTGATGTTTACCCTCAGTCTGAATGCTTTTGTCCTATTTCACTGATGCCGTACTTATGGCAAACACAAGGATTCGCAGTTATTTCTCTGCCAAGTGTAATTCCATTTCGTGGGAGGATAAAAGCTACTTCCAGATAAAGGGGAACAGCCTTCCAGTAGATGCTTATAACACAAGCCATCTGGTACAGAGAGGCTTCATGACTTCTTTGATGCTTACGATGTCGTTTCTGATACTGTAAAACACAATCTAGTGGTGCTGGTTGATAATTCATCCATTGTATTGTAGCCATACATTTGCATCAACATGCTAGTTGGATTTGTCACAAAAAATAGCTACTCTAATTGGTGAAGGTTTTCCCCTCGCATTTTATGGTATCAAGGTACTGTAATTTATGTAATTAAGGAGAACGATTTAACTTTTTACTCTCTCTATAATGGTTGCCAAGATGCAGCATTCTGGCACTGAACTGTGGCTGCAACTCATTCAGAGCCATTGCTCCAAGGAATAATTTCCAATCAATAAAACACATATCGTCTATAAATATCTATAAGAAGATTTGGTAACACTTGAGTTTACATTAGCCTTATTCCCAGTGTATTAGCCTATGTATTTTATGGAAATCTGCAGTCAGCAAGTACACAATAACGCACAAGTTAAACTGATTAATGTCAATCTCCCTCGTGTGTAATGTGCTGAGTAGCAATGCAAGAGCACTTTTCCCTAAGTACTAGCACAGTGTTGCAATGTACTTAGATTATTTTTCCACTGGTTAATACACGTTAATACAATAGAATGAAGACATTGTAAAATAAAGCATACAGACTATGATTATTAGTTAAATTTGATCTCTTGACAGTGCTTGTTAATTGTAAAGGTCTATCATTGGGAATTGCTGTGGGGTGATATTGAAGTAGCAGTGCTCTTGGTAACTTGACTTGTGTAGATAAAGTTCCTATAGTAGTGTTAGTGGTACATTTAAGGTGGTGCCATTAATCTCAGTCTGGACACCTGAGAACATGTAGCAAAGTCCACCTTAAAACACTAAGGCCTAATAAAATCAAGAAACCTGTAAATAGCATAGATGATTAAAAAAAGATTATCTCACCACAGTTTTATGTGGGACTGCTTACATAACGTGTAAACTAATGGAGGAGTTGTGTGAAGCCAAACGCTCATACGGTCTCATTCCGATCTTCTTTTCCAAGTGTGCAGGCACAACTTGTAGGCAAAATACGCCAAAGCTTTTCTACCATTTGCATAACCATTTCTAAGGAACTCTTTGAGTGTGTGAATGTATGTCTCTTTTCCTGGTACAACATCAATTCAGTGCTCCTACTGCAAGTGACACAAACATTTATACAAGCACATTAATATTATGTACAGTATAACATTTTAAAATGATATTTGGGATATGGGGTGCACCTCAAAGATTGATTGATTGACGATTAGATTAAGGAGCTGCATACAAAATACAGTGGAAACTCCATTCAAATATGTCATGAAAAGATAACTGCATTAATTACATTAATATTCTCAAACCCTGTGCTTTTTTTGCATGTACATTTACAGTATAAGCCTGTTTTTTGCAGAAGCGTAGAACTTGAGCCATGATTGGCTGATTTGTGCATGTATAAGCTTCTGACACTTACTGTAGCATACCTCAGCGGTACTGTTGCTCGCCTGGTCACACTGTAGCCCTGGCCTATGCCATGATCTTCATCTGGTCAGTGAGTTTACTGAAGAACATTTACAACTGTACAAATCATATAATCCCAGTGTTATATGGATGGCATGATACTTTTTATTAGATGATATGCAGTACTGTACCTTCTGGCATCCCGTAGGTTGTCTTAATGCTTTGAACCCTTGGTGGATGAATGGACGTGTAAGTCGGCGTTTGTGTTTGTAGCTATTTTTAAGTGTCTCTGCAGCAAACAAAGGAGAAGTGGGTCCCGGTTCTGCCTCCACCCCAATACTTTATCTGCTGTGTCATCAAAACATGTTAAACTCTGTTACTTCTTAAGGCTTCTCCTTAAATCTGTCTAGACACCATCAGAAAAAAACATAAGCCTGAAGTGGCTTTGTAATTATATGTTAATCATTTGTAAATGAGTAAGAAATGATTTTGATTGATAATTTAAGTGTAGCTTTGTCCAAGTTGCAATACTAATCTATAGTGTTGCCGTTTGCTCCTCGATGTCAGTGATGACTCCTTAATTGGACATTTGCTTGCGATTCCTCCCAACATGTTTCCTGTGTATTTGTGTGTGGGATTCCATAGTGGTGAGCATACTGTATTGCCATGAGTTGTTTCTAAAGGCGTTGTGCTTGTGTTTGATCAGCAACAGCATGTCTCCCATCTTAACGATTTCAAAAAAACCTAACGCTCTAAGGGAACATAGATGTCTTTGCATTGTGGATACATTTTGTAAATCAGTGCCCTTATTTAGAAAATGAATCAAGAAGAAAAAAAAAGTTGGATTTTATGCCACTCTTTTCTCCTTTTATGATCCTCTTTTGCATAATGTTCTGTACTGCAGGATTTTTACTATATTCACTTGCAGTTCTCCAGTCTAAAAAGCCTTGTATTCTGTACCTTCAACTGCTCTACTGTATTTAAAAAAAAACTAAACAAACAGACATGCTGCTTTAACTGCTTTGATAAAGAAATAAAACTCCTTCCAGTAATCTCTGTAACTCTTCTTGTGTGTCCTTGTGTCAAAGTCAGTGCTCACTTTAGATACACCGCAAAGTACTGAAAAGGCACATTTTGTTATACAGTTATACACGTGGAGCTATTCATAGACAGTAGAGGGCAACAAAGAGACATGGGTGCGAGAGCCCAGCCATGGTACTGTATAAAAGTGAATGAGTCCCTCGGAAACAGCATTGTAAACATGCCTCTGTGCTGGAACACTGTTGACTGTGGAGAGAATGGGCCTGTGACTAAATGACAGGAGAAGGGATGAGGGTTGTCCCAGGAATAGCTAGAGTGAATATATATAACACTGACAAGTACAGTAAGCATTAGTGTCGTGATCTATCAGCCTTACTGCTGTATACATAAGCCCTGTCTGCTCTCCTGGGGTTAGAGGCTTTGCTTTGATACACAAGAAAATATACCCTACGCAGCACATTTACAACACTTTGCAAACTACAGGCGTGGCATCAAAGTCAGCTTCCGGGATTGCACATGTCAATCAAACGGCTGGCTCATAATTTAAACATCGTCCAAGTGCAAGAGCTTTTGTGTTGTGCTTGGCCCCACTGGATGTTTGCTCGCTGGTCCAGTCTCCCTTGCGTCCTCAGTTGGCTCAGGAGGGAACCCTCTCTCCCGGGTCGTCAAAGATGTCCACCGTTGGCTTCCCGCTAGTGTCCAGGAGGGGGCTCCACTCTGGGGCCTCAATGGCATCCTGTAGAATAGACAGCTCTGCCTCCAACTTCCCTACTGTCTCTTCGACTTTCTGCAGAAAAGCATAAGACATGTTTGTGCGGTTGTCACGTGCATAATGGTTTAACCACAGATTAAACCATCTATTCTTAGTAAAACCTGAGTTGCAACTGTATACTCGGACCGCTTTTGTCTTTCTACACCAAATGCCAAAAATAGCCGATCCACAAGCTCACAACACGTCTCAAGTTAACGCAAGCTTGTAGATCTGCTATTTAGGGCGAATGTTCCCCCCAGAATAAGGATGCTAGAAACACTGGTCTAGTCCTTTGCAACAAATAATCAAACTGGTTGTATTTATTTTCAAAAGCAAGTAATAGATTCCTTCATCTAATTAGCATATCCAGTATACTGTAGTAGGATCTGTTTTAGTGGATTGGGTCTAAGACAGAAAGAGGCCTTGGGCTCAAACTGTTGGGCAGGGAGCTATTGAGGAAGACAGAAGCCAAAGAGTTTGGCTGCACACAAAATGGACATCATGTTTTTTTTTAAAGATGTATAAATAAAAAAGACAGATTAATATTTTTCCCTGAGTGTGGATCATATTGAATTCCATTGGAGTCTCTTTACTATGCATTGGATCCAGCACCAGGTTGAAATAAAAGGAGATTTATTTGTGGGTGAGCACAATGGGTCTTAAACTTCATAATGGATTAATACTTTGCCACATGAATAATACAGTCATTCATTCATATGAATAATGGAGCCACTCTTATGTATAAATAATACAGTTATTCATGCTGTAGACGGTCATGCCCTCACGCAGAGAGGTTTGAGTTTTTTGGGACTGAAACTGAAAACTTGAGCATTCAAAATGTTTTGCGAGATATGACTATAATAAAGAAAAAGTAGCCACACGTGATTTATGCAGAGTTGCTTAAACCGAGTGAAGCCATGTCTTTGTCAGAATCAAATCCTTTACAGGAAATTCTGAGGATTTTTTTTGGCACCCTCAGCTGGAATAGAGGTTGACATTTGATAATGTTGCCAACAATGGGCCAAACATCCCAGAATCCTGAGAATTCAAACCACCAAGGACCTACTGTAAGGAAAGCTCGGGAAGCATAGAGCATGTATTATTTCATACCTTCTCCACTACATCCAGGCGGCTGTGAAGAGAACTGTGATCCTGGCAGGCACTGGAGCGCAGTGCTCTGGGCTTGAGGTTATAGTCCGGCCCTGCAGGTCAAGCAAATACACAGCATACAGGTATTTAGAGGTATACACAAGAAACAAACTGCTTTGAAACTACAGAGACACGCCATAATGCTTCTTCAATCTATTGCCAAAGAAAAACAGATTTCCATATGAAAGAATGTGATTTGCAGTTTAAATTTGGCTTCAGTTTATTCCCCTACTTAAGCCGCTACAGACTGTAGTGTTTACTCAGGTGTATGCTGTTTTTAGGATTAATTGACAAGCACACACTCCATCCAATTCAGTCACTGAGGCCCTTTTTTCTCTTCTGTCCTTTTGATTCAAATGGATGGCAGATCTCTTGGTTCATTAGGGGACTATGTGGACTGCGAGTGGACAAAGGGATTGTCTGATAGGTGTGCATGTGATCGGAACAGGCCATGGACAACAGAGTGTATGGCACGACATCACCCAAGCATGAAGGTCTGGTTCTGAACACTCTACTGACAATATTTGCTTGCCATGTTGTTGATTTTGTGAATCAATTATTTCTATGTAAAACAGAATGTGATGTTTTATCTAAAGATAAAAGAAGATGGTCATTTACTGAAAGGCATGATACAAAATGTCTATACTATACAGCTCAGAACGCTCATGACAGGTCGCAATCTCTCCTCTCTTATCATTCCATAGGAGCCACAGCCAAATCCTGCGCATCCTCTGGCCTAGTTCTCACTCGCTGCCATCAATAGAACATACTGTAGACACCATCATCATGAGAAGGCGGTGGAGAGGGATTGGACATATCAAAAACACTATGACATGACAAGAACCAGTGAATAGCTTCACTGGACACCAGGAGGAAATTGAAAGAGAGGAAGACACAAAGAGGCGTGGCCATGAACAATGGAGGCAGAAATCAAGGCCCTGAACCAGACCTGGAGTACCATTGAAAAGCTCACCCGAAACAGACAGGAATGGAGATCCTTTGTTGCTGAGTAAGTAAGAATGTAAGTAAGTAATGAAACAAAGCCAGACCACAAATTCTTTAAAGCTTTTTGTCATACAATAAAAGAAAAGCACAACGAAAAAAATCACCTTTATGAGGAACTGTTTATGACTGGAAAACCATGATGTTACCCCACCTCCACCAGTCCACACCCTCTCTATTTCATTATTTCCTTCTGTCAGTCTGTCTGTCTGTCTGTCTTTCTCTCTCTTCTCTGCTAACTCCACATGTTTGCTATTACACTCAGCAGGCAGCTTGCAGTCCCGAACCACCACAGACCTGGCACTGAGCCTTTCTGCTGACTTTGCTCTCCTGGTAAACTGAGCAGAGATCAGATAACCTCCAGCCGTCAGTGGGATCTGACCCAGTTTAACATGGACAACTGTTCTGATCCACAATCAGCGAAATCATGCATCACACACAACAGAACTCAATTTGAAATTTTGAAGCCCATGACAACATATCGCATAAATAAAATAGTAAATACATTTATAACTAGAAAATGTGCTCCTCGGAGCACAAGTCTCCGCCAGCAAATATTGGAAATTATTCCAAGATTGGAACTTTGATGATAGGCGTTGCGCCTTTGCTTCTTCATCAGTTTGCAGACAATGATTAGCTTCTTCAGTTTGCATAATAAGAGTTAGTTGCACTGTGTCATCAACTGTGACTGGAAAGTACTGTTCTTGATTAATCCTGTCTAAGGCAAGCTATTTATATTACGTATTGTGATGACACCAGTGTGTCTACATAATGTATTGCTCCGCCATTTCTCAGCCATTTCGTGATTATTCCTGTCTTACCTCACTTTGAAAGAGACCAAGACTCTTTCAAAGTGACACATCTATTTATAGGCCGCTATACGTCATGCGTCTCACTAGCCAATCAGAGCACACTCTTTCAACGTATTGTCACGTGTCACGTGAGGCTTGACCAATGTTAGCTTGGCCGAGGGGGGGGGGGGCGGAAAGTGAAAACATAGTCTCCTCCTGGCGGAGACAATTATTGGGATCCAAAATACACACCAGCACAACAACAAGACATTATTTAAAAATAAGATGTTAAATGTAATCTACCAACATTGGCATCTTTCCTAAAAGCTATGACTCTTATATACATGTGAAAAATTATATAGATGTATTATTATCTGGAAGATAAGCTGCGGAATATGGTCACATTCGAGGATCTGAGTTGAACCACAGTGGTCTTGGTTAGAATCAAGGCTTCAAAGTACAACAAAGTAAGGGGAAAGTTAGGCTACTATTGTTCCCCTTATTTCCTCTTGCTGTAAAAGATGTGTTTCCAATTATGTGTTTCTCTTTGAAGCCAACAGATTTAGATGGAAACCTTCATTCTCCCATTTCCTAACGCCCTCACAGTCTTAATGACTGCGGTTGGACCACGCTCCAGTACTGTACTTCGCGTTGCTGTTTATGAAATGAGTGTGAGTTTTCATTTTCGTATCCAATTCGATGAAGGAATGCTGAAAGCAGAACTTCAGATTTATTTGTATTTGGAAACAGTTAGAGGAAATAATTCATGTGTGTGTGTGTGTGTGTGTGTGTGTGTGTGTGTGTGTGTGTGTGTGTGTGTGTGTGTGTGTGTGTGTGTGTGTGTGTGTGTGTGTGTGTGTGTGTGTGTGTGTGCGTGTGTGCGCGTGTGCTGAGATGTTGTGGAATGGAGAGGCAAAGAAGTGTCATCTCCACAAATTGGATTTCTTTGGTTCTCTTCTCTGCATACCTTGGAGTGTTAAATCCCTCTCATACATTTGATTATGTGGTCAAACTTTTGTGATTAGCTAGCATCATGTCTAGATCAGGCGGCAAGCATCCAGTGCCATCCAATCCAACTGCAACTATGAGCCTCTACGAAGAGGACATCTGTTCACTATGCAGGTCTATTTACCACTCAGTTTAGTAAGCAAACCATGTTTTCACCTGCTGGTAGTCTGTCAGAGTAACAATTTGTAAATTTAGCATTTGTGTTCTCTTGTTGTGTATAAAGGGAACACATGTCTCATATCCCGGAGGCTTTATTTGCATGTGGCAGCCAGTCTCCGAGAGCTCTCGACTTTTGTTAAATACTTTGACTCATTCCACTCTACCATTGTGGGAATCATTTTTTATGGGCCAATTTTTGTCATACTGAAGTAATGTGTACTTATATTTCCTGCTACTACACTAGAAGCACTAGAACTCTTCCCTCCAACTTGAATTCTGTAAATTATAAGAGCAATTTGATTGATCAAAGTGAGCAAAACTAGTTTATGCCACATTGGGACAGATATTATTATTCTCAGTGTGTGATATTGTATGTTGTATTGCATATTGTATTTTTGTACCATGTGCATAATATTGGTGAATTGTGTGAGTCAGCTGAATACCTGCTTGTCAGGTTTGTTAGCCTTTCAGGTACCTTAGGTGTATACTGTACCTAGTCTTCTATTCATGTAGTCATGTTTGGTTTTTTTATTCATTGAATGTTTTCACAGTAATTGTCCTATCCTGGTATCTTGTAAATAATGTAGTCATCATTGGTAGCTTTCTAGGTGATGACAGTTTGCCACATTCGTATTCATTTGGACTTGATTGCATCATATACTACTTAAACCTCACTTCCTGTTGTCTTGGCACAACGCTGAGGAAGAGTAAGACCGATTGCTCGGCCTAGGTGAGGTAAATAAATGTGAAATAATGTGAAAAGGACATTTATTGGGTGCTGGCTGTCTTCTTCTCTAGGTGGGACATGATGTTTGACAGACACAATCCTGTTTTTGGTTTGAAATTAAATTTCTCCCTAGAGCAAGCAGGCAGGCTCTCTACAGTATTAGCTCAGTGGTAAAAAAGAATAATACAAATAATTCAGCACTTGTGCAGGAGATCCAGGTCAGTGCAGTTTTATGTTTTTGCAGTTGAAAATACACTGTTTGTCGGACTACACTTTTTTGCTGAAAGTAATCCTTTTGTACCCCTTTTTGTCATCATTCAAGTGTGCCCTTTTCACAGACACTATTTAGAGATTCATACACAGGCTTACAAAAACATTTGTCCCAGAAACCCCAACAATCCAGAGACCACAAACAAAACAGCTCAAACACAGCATTCTTCTGGCTGGTTACTTCATTAAAATGTACAAGTAAGACGCAGCTCGAAAATAACAATAAGAAGAATAGAAAGGAATGAGCAATTACTTGCCATCCGGCCTGAAATATGCACAAATGACATGGAATTCTTAGATATCCCAATAGATGAACTCCTGTAGATGCTTGTAGATGTGTTATTTTTGACTGTCGCTGCTATATTTTTCTCAGAGGAGTGTAATTAGTCACCCAAGGGCACAGGCGAATTTCAGCCACACTGTAGTGCATGCAGGCAATGAGAGCGTGACTCACATGGGGGCAGCCAATGAGAGCGTGAGTGACATGGGGGCGCGGCTGCACACATACTGCACACAGACAGACACACAAGCCGAGCCGAGTGTCATAGTATGCTCCACTTGGTCGGAGGCGCCTCCTTCCGCGTTCGCAATAAGCTTAGACTGCAATGCCATTCAACTTTAGGCATCTTAAAATGTATAGTAAGAATAGAATACACATAAAAACATAACTAAAATAGATCCAGCCTATCCATTCCACTCATAGGTGTAGATAATCTCTATTCTTACATCCATTCTGAACTGCATTTCTGCCTGTTATGCAATAAGCCAGAAAACCTTAGGACAAACTTTGCCTTTTTGCCTGCATGAATAGACAATTATCTTTTGAATCTTATATCTTAATAACTGTCTATTTCCTCCCTGTTAGAAAGCATTGAGAGATGTGGGACTTTTGTTATTCATCTGGCCTCTGACTATCCCCCAATGCATAGTCTTGTCTTTGCAGTGGACTGGCGTGTTTTTACAACAAAATCCTGCGGTAACATTTTACAGGCTCCATTACACAGCCCTGAGGTGTGCCAAGTACATCCAGGAAGCAAGCCAAGGAAAACCAAAGAATGGATGGGAGATAAGACACTTCTCCATATCGTCACTGTCGGGTGGAAACCTTGTATGTCCAAAACCGTTCCTTTTTATTATTGTAAAAAAATAAAGTAAAATAGTGAAAATAGCTGATTTAGCTCACAATGCCTCATTGTGAGCTTGTAGATCTGCTATTCTCACTATTCTATTTTTGTGCGACACACTTGTATGAGGAGATTTTACGTTTATTTATGCCAAAAAATAAAAACAAAGTTGAAATATGGAGATACAGGGTTTTTGCCCGACAGTGACGATATTCTTTTGCAGTGAAGAAACACACCAGATGTCATCCCTTGTTACAAGTCCATTTTTTGCTGGACCAGCAGGGCCAGCCCAATAGACAGATGTCTTTGACTGACTGACTGACTGACTGAACAATGAAGTTACAGTATTGTTCAGTCGGATATCCTAACTTGTACGGGAGACAAGCCAGTCTCAGAGCAATCATCCCTCCATGCTATGGTATGTAGTGAGCAGAGTACGAGTCTCCGGTGGCCTCTGGCTCGTGAATGCTCATGGTTGTCTGCCAGGGGTGTACCGTGTAGTCTATCAACGTTGCTAATTAAATCTTGATTGAAATTGAAAAAGCAATTAACGTTGACTCAAGCTTTTTCATTAACACAATTAAGCCATGTCTTAGTCGACATTAGTCAACTCAAACCAGGCTTGAACAATCTTGCACATGGTGATGGAGTAGCCCGTAAGCAGCCTAGAAGAACAGTCGATTTATCGAAAAGAAGATACAGTAAATCGCAGAAACAAGCAAAAACAAGAGTGTAGTTCTTCTCAGCAGTGGAACAAACCCTGCTGATGGAACTGTATGAAAAATATTTTTTGTAGGAGCGAGCCATGATAATTGACTTATTAGGGTTAGGGTTAGGGTTAGTTTACTTATTAGCTGACCGCCTATATGGGATGTATACTCAACACTCTCTGGGAGATAGTATCCAAAAGTGAAAGCACTTGCGGACTGCAAAATTACTCTAAAGTCTAAAGCTCAACATAATTTGTGATTACGAATTAAAGATAGTTGTGTGAACTAATCTTGCTGTATGTTCCCAGCCAGAGGCAGCTTAAGGTGTACTTAAATTCACTCTGGTGCAGCAAGGCCCCTTGGCAAAGCTCACCAACTCTTTGCTTGACAATGATAAATGTACTGGCTGCAATCTGCTAAAGACATGAAACGAGCGATAAATGTTCAGTGGTTTGTACCATGACCTTCAGCTCATATACTGTAGCAAAGCGTGCTCCTGGCCTGGTTTTGCACCGTAGCAGTCCAAAGAGCAGGCTAGCCTACAGCTTAATTTATCCATCATACGACGGAGTATCGCAGCAAAAATATCAGATCTACAGTATAAGCTCACAACATGTCGTGATGTGACACGTTGTGAGCTTATAGAATGGCAATTTTTGCTGTGCAACTCCAATCAAGCTTACAGCTGTCCAGAGGCTGTGTGGGTATGCTAGCTTAAAGGAGACATCCACGCATTTTAAGTGTTATCTTTGATGTGTGGCAAATCACTCACCAACGTAGGGGGTGCTCCTTCCATTCCGACATCTCGCCACTCCGACTAGTGGCTTCCGCGTGCGGTTAGGGTTAGGGTTAGGGTTAGGTATAGGGTTCGTTAAAGGTATTGTAGGGAACATTAAGCCTAAATTTAAAATATATATATATATATATATTTTGCATTTTTTTCCCCTCTATCAGCCACTATATAATGATGCTGGGGTGTTTTCCTCCATTGAAACACAGTCCTCCTTCTGAAATCCGTATTTTCCCTAATGTTTATGTGTTCTATGTTTATGTCCGGGACGTAAATTAACGCACGCATGTGCGCGTCCGTGCGCGTCCGTGTCCGTATGAACATTTACTTTCGGTTTTAAAACGCTCTCAAACTTCGTTTTTGAGGCACAGAATTTACTTTTAAGATAGCGTGTGGATAGAATTTAGTTGTTTAACTTCATATATGTGGTCAATTTATCATGAAAGAGCCTATTTAAAAATAAAAAATCAGAGAACCAGCAGGGCGGGAATTTCCGCATATTGTATCCCAATAAAGCAACCTGTTTTCGGGCACCAATCCCTTCAAAAGTACCTCGCTATGGAACTCCCTCCTGCGTCACCCCCTGGTGGTCGGGGAAAAGTACTGCTGGTGTTTATTTACCTCTGAACTCCCGCGTATACCTTTAACGTCGGAAAGGCGACATGTCGGAAAGGCGAAATGCACCCCCAACGTAGAAATGCCCATTGAGTTACTCCACAGATCCCCCTGTCGACCCCCACCGTTGGCATAATAGGAGGCGCGTGAATAGCCCAAATTCGCCTATTTTAACAAATGCAAAGTCTGTTTTTTTTCTCCTAGCACTCATTGGGGAGTCCCATGATACCCTTACAGGCGCTGAAAGTCCCGACAAGCTAACCGCTAATAACAGAACGAGCTAACGCTCGTTGCTGGTTTCTCTCCGAACCTGGCAACCTGGTGTTGCCAGGCAGAGAGACAAGCAGCCAGCGTTAGCTCGTTCTGTTATGAGTGCTAGGAGAAAAAAAACAGACTTTGCATTTGTTAAAATAGGCGAATTTGGGCTATTCACGCGCCTCCTATTATGCCAACGGTGGGGGTCGACAGGGGGATCTGTGGAGTAACTCAATGGGCATTTCTACGTTGGTGAGTGATTTGCCACACATCAAAGATAACACTTAAAATGCCCGGATGTCTCCTTTAAGTATACCCCCTCCATCCACCCTGCCTCTCTGTGCTGCAAGGAAACAGATCATAGGAAAACAAAACAGGGTCTCACTGGAGTCATGATCTAATACACTGACTTTACACAGAGAGAGAGAGAGAGAGAGAGAGAGAGAGAGAGAGAGAGAGAGAGAAGCATGTTTGAGCGATGCCCAAGTGCGTCCATGTACGTTAACACACATACATGTACTCTTGGCCCAGTCTGTCTGCTCCAACATCAGTCCACAGGAGGGTGACTTCAGTGGATTGAGTAATGGAGAACACAGCCTGGGCCAAAGCGCTAGGTCCAAGCAACAGTGAGGTCCCGTACAAGCCAACATTTACCTAATAGAATGGTGGGACCCACCCAAAGTACGCTCACATCAACTAGTTACGTCACTCACTCAAGAATAAGCTAGATTAGTTCAACCTTGCGCAGAGCTCTCTGTGTGTGTGTGTGTGTGTGTGTGTGTGTGTGTGTGTGTGTGTGTGTGTGTGTGTGTGTGTGTGTGTGTGTGTGTGTGTGTGTGTGTGTGTGTGCGTGCGTGCGTGCGTGCGTGCGAGCGAGTGAGTGAGTGAGAATTGCTACACTCGGCCATTTTTGCATCATGAAGTCACTGTATTTCACACACAGAGCCAGTTGATGTTGCACAGAGCTCGCTGTGGAGGAGCGGCCAGCGTTTTTCTTTTTTTGTGAGTTTCCATGGAATTTGTAGGTAAACAACGCTTAAAAACTGTCTGGTTCAGGGAATGAAGAGGGACATATATGGATATGGAAGTGAAGGACTGCTTTTAGGGGCTGTGCTGACGTTATATTCAATTAAGTATCGTCACAGTTACGGTGAAATTGGAAACATATGTGTGCTGGCTCACCCATCCAGTAACAAGCATGCACGCACGGTCACACACGGTCACACACGGTCACACACACACACACACACACACACACACACACACACACACACACACACACACACACACACACACACACACACACATGCGTTTTATGCATACACAAGCAAACTCATAATGTGAATACCGCGTCATGTATGTTCGTCCAACAATCACCCACACACACTTATAGAAAGTGTGTGTTAATCCTCTTAAATACTGTATACACTGGCTGCTGTCATTCACACTAGTGTGAATGACAAAAACATGCAGTAGAAACTTTTTATAGAAATGACTGAGGCATTCCATCAACCGACAGCCCCTCCCAGGTTAGTTTTCACAGAAAAGCTTCTTTTTACACTGAATCATAAGCTATTTCCACAACACAGATCACCTGTTCCAGGAAGCCTGCTCTCCAGAGTACAATCAACCCACCATTTAACAGACTGAAGGAACCAATAATCTACTCTGGGATGGCTTTCTTTCCCATCTGCTGTGCCCTTTTGACAACAACCAGAGTTACTGTATAATATAAATCTATGGCAGTGGTTCTCTAAGTGGGGTCCGGGCACCTCAATGGGTCCTTGAGGTGGTTCCAGTGGGCCCCCAGGAAAATGTGTTAATATAACATCAAAATCAGTTCATCCACTTTAACCCTATACATTGGTTATTTGAAAACCGCAGATCTATATGCTTACAATGCATCGCAAATATGTGATGCACTGTGAACTTGTAGATCTGCTATTTATCTTGAAAACTGTGAAAACGTTTGAATATTTTGGAAACATTTTAACAACACAAATCTTGTATAATATTTTCAGATGGGGGTCTGCGGCCAACTACATTAATTAAAGTTTGAGAACCTTACCTGCCACAACACAGCCAATGAGGAGACAGAGGAGTCCAACCAGTGAGGTGGAGGGGCGGGGCATGGTGCAGTGACAACCTGGAGAGCAGCTGCTGTGACGAGAAGGAGAAATAGTTAGTCACTGTCGCACACATGCTGGGAAATACTGGAGTGTGTGTGTGTGTGTGTGTGTGTGTGTGTGTGTGTGTGTGTGTGTGTGTGTGTGTGTGTGTGTGTGTGTGTGTGTGTGTGTGTGTGTGTGTGTGTGTGTGTGTGTGTGTGTGTGTGTGTGTGTGTGTGTGCATGTGCGCGCGCAGACACCCAGTAAAATGCTTAGTGGTAATTTAACATTGAGAGTCTAATAACTGAGCTAGCACAGTTCACTTGTGAAGTGATATAAAATCAATGTGCATCAAAACTGGAACACACTTACACTGCAAAATCCTGTGTTAATTTAACTTTAAATTGTGTGTGTGTGTGTGTGTGTGTGTGTGTGTGTGTGTGTGTGTGTGTGTGTGTGTGGGTGTGGGTGTGGGTGTGGGTGGGTGAGACAAGCATGATAAGTGGAGAAAAGCAATATACTTACACAGTACCCAGTGCCCAAAGTCTCCTTGGAAGCTGAACTGGACTGTGGCACAACTTCTTTACCCCTACCAAACTCTTCCTCTAAACTCTTAAACTCTTCCTCTTCTGCCGTCTCTTTGCCCGGCGTTTGCTCTCTTACTCCCTTCTCTCCCTCTCTCACTCGGTTCGGTTGCGCCCAGTTTCCTAATGAAAACATTTTATGTATGCAGAACAAAAGCCCACTATCTGGGAGGGGGGGGTGGTTGAGGGGTGAAGGGGGCGGGAAGATATTCTCTCTCTCTCTCTCTCTCTCCCTCTCTCTCTCTCTCTCTCTCTCTCTCTTTTTTTCTTTTTTTTTTACAAGGGAGGGGACTTTTCTTTCAGGGGGGGCCTTATGAAAAAATCCGAGCCAAACTTTGCGGTTTTAAAGAGAGAAAAGTTTTTGTGAAGTTTTGTCTTATCTTTTTTTTGTTTTTTAATCTAACTTAGATTTTAAACTTGACCTAACATAAGAATGACTTATCAATGTTTAAGATGTTTCATCTTAACTGGAAATTAAGTGGGGGGGGGGAGGGGGGACATGTTTATGAGTGAGAACTCCAAGTTCTTTGTGTTCATAAGGCAGTTATAAGGGTAGTGTGATATTTGACAGTAGTAGGACATGATATTGCAATGTATGCCAAAGGTCAATTTGTTTGGTGTGAATTCTGTCTGAGCGGACAAATGTATCAATCAATTCCGTCTCTATAAAATGCCCTTAATAAACGCATTGTTTGGGTTAGGTTATTGTTGTCATATCAATCGACTCTCTAACTCCCTCTAAATCCTCCGTCTTTCGTGCACACACACACACACACACACACACACACACACACACACACACGCGCGCGCGCGTTTAGTTAAGTGATCATTGACTGGCCTTTAAGCGGCTCTACAGATTAAGAAAAAACAAGTGGAGCAAAAGAGAGCAAGGGGGTCAAGAGAGTAAGGATGAGAGGAAGAGGGCACAGATCATGACCTGTCAAAGACCACCTGAGGGCATGAAACCCTAGGCTGATTTAGTAGTTTGTTGTCCACTTCAGGTTCAACACTCTCAAGCAAAAGGAAAAGGCTGCATAACACTGTGATGTAAGCCAGTGGTTCTCAACCTGTGGGTCAGGACCCCCCAGGATTTTGGGGGGGGTCCCGAGATGACAGTAAAGGGACAATTTAATGAATTTTAAGACCTCTTTAATACCTGAAAAGGAAAGAAATTAAATGAAAAGACATGAAAAAGACCATTACTGCAGCAAAGGTTATTCAACAAACTGGCCAACATTGGCCAAATTATCAAATAATATAAGAAAGAGGCAAAAAATAAAATAAAAGCCAATCTACAAGCTTGTTGCGAGGCATTGTGAGCTTATAGATCGGCTATTTTCAAAATATGTATCTGTGGAACAAGTCAAACTAAATGTAACGCCTCAGTGCCTACATTCCAAGTGCTTGTCAGGGTGGGGGGTCCATAGTTCAAATATGATTATTTTCGGGGGTCGCGGCCTGAAAAGGTTAAGAACCACTGATGTAAGCAACACAGCTGCAGCTAATCCAATTAATAATAGGTGTCACCGCCACCATGCTCTGTATCTCCAGTTGCTGACATTATAGGTCCATGGAGTTCCACAGAGACATTCCGCTTGGTGCCGCACCGCAAAATCATAGCCCTGGAGCATCTTGAACCACCAGGTCAGGTGTCCTTCAGTCTCTCGGAAGCTGCGAGGGAGGCGTGGTCTTTCTGCAGCAGGAACCATTGGCCATACAGGTAAGTGCAGAAGTGTTTCAGAGCCCGAGCCTGCACCACCTGCAGCTCTGGGTGACCAAGGGACCAGCTGTAATACACCACCACTCTCTCCCCATGATCCTCCTCTTGGGACAGCACTGTGCCTGGATGCAGACAAGAACTTTGTCTGGTGTTGTCCCTCTCCAGGGCGGCCAGTGCAACCTGTGGAGCCTCCAACACTACGAATGTCCATGCAAGCCCTGGTCTTCTATGCAGCCGAATACTGCGCCCCAGCCTGGAGCAGAAGCCCACACGGAAAAAAGGTTGATTTTGCCATTAACAATGCCCTCCAGATTATAGCTGGCTGCCTGAAGCCCACCCTTGTTCCACCTGCCAGTCCAAGCACCTCAGATGTGAGGCTGCTACCCTCGCCCTGAAAAGGAAAGCCCAGAAATATGATACAACAACGATAGCGCCGCCTCCAAGCTCCAAGACTCAAGTCCAGGCATCCCTACAATAAGGTGTCACAAGAGATGCTCCGTTCTATCCCTGAGGACCTGTCTATTACACACATACACATTTCTGGCGGCATCTTGGAAGGAGTCGAAGATGGTGGGTTTCACACATATCTATCGCTACATGTGGGACCCGGGAGATGGTGTCAAAGGTGAAGACCTACCATGCTGGCAATAGAGCACCGAAGTCTGACGGAATTTACACATTCCTACCTGGGTCGTGTTTTTTTCCCCCATTCAGAATTCCCATAGACTTGTTTAATATTGCGTCATATAAGAACTGTGTTCCAAAATTAAACTAATGATTCCGGCGTTTTGACTCATATGGATATGAAGCATCAACTGACGGCGAGAAAACGCTAATGTTACCGCGGCCAAATTCTTTTTTTTCCCCTGCCAGAAACAGACTGTATCAAATATGAGTGACTGACTATCATAAAGTATACAGAGCCACCTCGCTGACAATATCGCCGGGACAGTTTGTTTATTTTTGGACCACGGCTTGGCAGCATGCGAGTGCAGCGAGTCTAAGCATACTGACGAATGTACCTGTATCATTTTCACCTGCCCCAATAGACGAATCCACAGACGCGCAACAGACGCAGCAATGGCCGCCTACAGGCAGTAGGCGGCCATTGCTGCGGTGTCGCGTGGATTTGTGTATACAGAACACCTTCAGAAGCTGGCCTCTTTGACATAGGACCAGAGACGTCTGGCGTGATGGTCATTAATACAGTTCAATCAAAAATCAAACATCTTTTGACATTTTGACAATAGGACGTAACAAATACAGGTAGTCATTGTAATGTGTGCCAAAGGTCAGTTTGTGAGGATAATCTCTCAAACATGCATGGCCAGTAGACACATGCTAGCCACACACAGAGGATCACCTGGTCACGCTGATACTGTATGTTGTGTGACAGACAGCAGAAAAAAAGACCATAAACATAACAAAGACCAGACAAGAAGCAAAGATATTTCATGTGTGAAAAATATCTCCAAGTCTCTACAAAGTCAGTGAGTGCCACTGGGTGGGTAACTTAACTCCTGTTGCTTTTAAATGTGCTATATAAATAAAGATGACTTAAAAGACTTGACATTAATGACCTCACACAGGGCATCCCAGCTTGTCCATTACACCAGTGGTTCTTAAACATTTTCGTGTCAAGGACCCCTAAATTGATGCATTGGCCGTGAATCTCCATTTGAAAACATGTTGTACCAGGGAAGAAGGATAAGAGATTCAACATTTGTCAAAATGTTCCCAAAATACTCGATCTACAAGTTCACAACGCGTCACATTGTGCATTGTGAGTGGTGAGCTTGCAGATGGGCTGTTTTCGAATAGCCAGAAAAAAATATAGTGTGTGTTTAAACTGTTCCTCATTTTGCTGGGGACCCCCTGGAACCCCCTCAAGGACCCCATGTTGAGAACCAGTGCACTATACAGTACATCCAATCTTCTAAACACTCAAGGCACTCGAGTACAGTAAGTGCAACAGGGTGGTAATCATTCAGAGAGAGCTTTTGCTTTCTTAGGTACAGGGACGTTTTTTCGAAGCATGCTACAGTTGAGTAGAGTAACGTTATAGATGCTAGTAAAGATATCTGCACATGCTTTGAGTACTTGGCTGAGTACACCATATTGGCCAGGTGCCTTTTGTGTATATATACTTTTTGAAGGTTTTACACACATCCGCCCTAGATATTTATTGTGGGGCCCTGTGCATGCAGTATTTTACATCTTCCCTAATTCTCATGATGCACGTCTGCTCCTCTGCATCATTGACCGTATACTCAGTTCAAAGAGGAGGGATACGTTGGACTTATCCTGACTGAATAGGATCTACGATACCTGCTGTGAGCTGGCTGCACCCTATCTACTATGACTTATCCTTCCTCCCTATAGCCCTTTCAATCTATCTGCCGATTGGCCATCTGCCCATCTCTCTACCTCCTTACTCTCGCTTTCTTTGTATCTGCAGTGTTGCTAATCCCATTTAATACAGTTACACTATGGCATAATTTGTAACACTGCTTTCACACACTGCTTTATGTTCACATCAAGAAGTAGGCGTTATGTCGATAATGATCTACAGTTGAACACTAACCAGCTTGAATGGAGTGGTTAGGGATTAAGCTCAACGGCCTCAAAGGTATTTGAGGTACCATAGGAGAGAGTTTTACTCTTTCCCTCTAATCACCCAAGTGGGCGTGAAGCAAGGCAATTATCTGGTTCATGTCTCGGCAGTGGCTCAGCGGTATAGTGGTCAGTAGAGCGATTGGATGGGAACTGCGAGGTTCCCAGTTCGATCCCAGGCTCCCCCAGAGTTAGTGTCGAAGTGTCCTTGAGCAAGGACAATGTCAAGGCCACTGAGGGTAGCAGCTAAAAACCTAGCTTTCACTTTCAGAGTTTAGGCAAGTCAGTGACATCACAGGGGTAAACGTCTCAATGCAACTTCGGTGGTGTATTAGACACAGACAGAAGTCTGCTCAGTCTCATGGCTGCTAATGGAACATAATCCATATTGCAAATATATAGCTACAAGATGTTGAAAATCCTGATATGGTGACTTTAAGGCTAGGCTACCTGTGGCACTGGCACCCCATTATTCCTCATCTCTGATCCCCAAATCACTGCTGTCTCCAAGGGTGAGCCAAGATCTTTGTCCCCCAGATAAGCCTTAAGTCTGCATCTTACTGTAAGTCTCCTTACACTGTCTGATTAGTGCTACGTCACAGAAGGAGGAGGGGGGGGGTTGTAAATCCCAGTCTGGAGCCAAGGAATAGAGCGAAGAGACTGGCCGCTGGGCCACCAGGCATGTGTCTGAGGGTAATCCGTCCTTAAATAAGCCCTGGGTGAACGAAAGGAGGGGAGGGACCCAGGGCAGAGAATGTTAGACCGTGGGAGCATGACCAGTCAGTGTCCTCTCCCTCGGACTCACTGCAGCGGTTGAAGGAATAGAGGGATTCAGAGAAAGAGGGAGAGAGAAAGAGACAGGGAAAACACTTGGATTATAGCCTAAGAGAGAAGAGGGACTGTCCAGGATGAACTTTGCTGCTCAATTTTTCTATGCTAGCTACCTGAGCGAGCGACCGGAACAACCGCATTACCCCAGCGTGGCAAATAATGACTACGAGGAGAATGATCCCTTCTGGCAAAGGTGGGAGGTGATGACCTTGTAGACCCTGAATCCCTTGGGGTCACCCAAACCTGCCCTTCATTGTGGGCTTCCCTGTAGACAAACTAGTAGACAACCGCTCCCTGCTGTGGACAAATACAAAAATGGCCTCCCATCAGAAGACCTGACAGCATCCTCAGTACCCTGTTGTTCTTCCTAGTTTTTCCTCCTCATCCATCTCGTGTATGCCTCTCCATTCCTCTCCTCTGCCTCGTTCACTTGCTACAGGCTAGCCTTGAAAAAATACTTGTCCTTTAATTGATTAATTGAATAATAATTAATGATCAATCAATCAACCAATTCCCTAATGTCTTCCTTTGCCACTTCCTGCTCACCTAAATCACATGGAAATGGTGAACCCAAAACCCTTTTTGACTCGTCCCCTGAGCTCCACTACAGACTATGGGGGGACTACTGTGATAGAC